>NC_056737.1:472546032-472878532 GCF_019279795.1 Protopterus annectens | reverse complement strand
TAGCTATCTTTTCTCTAAATATTGAAAGCCTCACTAACAAAATCACTGAGATGCACACCTGGATAGCCCATACCTCCCCTTACATTCTAACCTTTAGATTACAAAAAATGTATCTGAAACTTGGCTTAAACCACACAGTGCAAACAATGAATTACTCCCACCTGGCTATAATATTTACCACTCTGATAGATCCCCAAAAAAGGGGAGATGGCTTCACCATCCTCTACTCTGATGGCCTTAATCTCTCACCTATCACCATCTCTATTCCTGACTTCCACTCAGCTGAACTAATCATCCTATATTGCCACCTTAACCCACACAAGAAATTTGCCATTGCCTCCATATATATTTCCCCTGGAAATGATATCCCAGCCCTAGAAAATATCCTATCCTGGTTTTCCCACAACATACCATATGAAAACCCTCGTCCTCGGTGATGTCAACATTGACTGGTCCAAACTTACAACTGACCTCCACAAATTAGTATCAACTTACATGGATTCCACCAACTGATAACATCCCCCACCCACTTGCTCAAACCTCTTTTTCCTACTCCACTATTGACTGGATCCGCACTAACTCCCCTAACCTCTGTCACAGTCCAATTAGCTTACCAGACTCCTTAAGTGACCATTTTCCTTCCTCCATTCTAAGACACACTGCCCAGCTTCCCAAATCACACTCTTATAGAGACCGTCGTAAACTCTCTAACTTTAATATCACCCAGTTTAATGCCATACTGTCTATTATTGATGGGTCCATCCTCAGGCAGATCCCTCTGAATGAAGCAGTGATTAAATTTAATTGCATGTTCCTAGACACCCTCAACTCCCTTGCCCCCTCCAGGAGAATTAGAATCAAATCTAATTATGCTCCCTGGCTTTCTAAGGATACTAGATGCACTTATGCACAAATAAGATAGTGCTTGGAGAGCCTGGGTTAAAACCAAAGAACTACCCCTGTAACAAAACTACAATGAACTGTGGAACCTTGTCAAAAAACAAATCAATAATGACAAAAAAAATCCTATTACAACTCTCCCCAAATCATTAGCAAATCCAACCCACGTAAATTCTGGACTATCCTAAACTAAATTCTCTGGCCAGGTTGCTCTTCCAATCCCTCCCCTTTCCCAAATAATACTCCTCAAGAAACCACTACCCTCCTCAATAAACACTTCGACAGGGTCCACAAACTCGCATCTTCTAACTCCAATACAAATACTCCCCTGACCCTTCCAACCCACTTAACAAAAACCTTTTCACCTTTCAACCTGTTCCTAATTCCTACATTAAATCACTTCTGCTGAAACTTAAAGCCTGCTCTCCCTCCACAGATAATCTCCAACCTATCTTCCTCAAGCTAGCTGCTGAATCCATTACCTATCCTGTATCCCTGCAAATCAGTAGATCCATTCAAGAAGCGACAGTCCCTTTCATTTGGAAATCTTTCTTCACCCCCCCCCCCCCGCATAAAGGAAGGAACTCGACTATAGACCCATAGTCATCCTTTCCCCTCTCTCTAAAATACTCGAAAAATACATTCATACACAGCTTCTAAACTATGTCTTCCAGAAAATCCTTCTCACACGCACTCAACATGGCTTCCGGACAAACCACAGCAGAGCTACTGCCCTCTTATTTAGTCACACTGTCATTGAGGCCCATGATAACAACCAACTCATAGCCTGACTTTTCCTTGACCTCTCCAAAGCTTTTGACACTGTCTGTCACTTTATACTTCTAACTAAACTTGCTAACCTCAATCTATCTGCTGCCTCCCTAGCCTGGTTCTCTAGCTAACTCTCTCATAGGCAACAATCTGCCAGATTGTTCTCTTGTTGCTTGCCCTCCTTTCCATTCGCATCTGGTGTACCACAAGGTTCCATCTTGGGTTCCCTCCTGTTTAACATCTTCACTAATGAGCTTCATACATCCTGCAAACAATCTTCCCTAATTTAATATGTGAATGACTCAACTCTCATTTCCATTTCCAGCAATATCTCTGAACTCCATACTCTTACACGAGTCACTTTTCTATCCATTGAAAAGTGGCTGTCTGATAATCTACTCATCTTAACCCCCCCCCCAAAAAAAAACTCTTGCTTTTTCTCCCTCGTTCTCTCTCATCATAAATCCACCTTTGTCATCACATCCTCCATTAACACCATCATACAACCTGAACCCCACACAAAGTTCCTAGTTACAATCATTGATGATTTACTTAAATTTAACTTGTATATCCTTTAAAGTATTAAAAACAAAAAACTCACGAAAAACTTGGCTTGCTTTATCAACAGAAAATGTTTAACTTCTAAAGCTAGACTTTCCCTGGCACAGGCTCTCCTCCTCCCCTCCCTTCTCTATGCTGCTCCAGTCCTAACTAACATTCATTTCACAACCTTTTCCAAACTCCAACAACCATGCCACAAAATAGCTAGATTTATCACCAACTCTCCTTATAACTCACACCATTGCCTTGCACTCAACTCTCTCCAATGGCTTGAACTCCCCCAACAACTCCTTCTATCAGAATTTCAAGTAACACACCCTATATTATGCAAACCATCTTCTTGCCCAGCTATCTCCTCCCTGATATCCACCTATACTCCCACTCGGACCCTCTGCACACCAGCAACCCCTAGATATTTACCAACTAAAGAAAAATGTTGGCAAACTACTATATAAATGCACTGAAGCTCAAGCTTGGAATAAACTCCCTACACACATACGTTCATTACCCACCCTATACACTTTAAAAAAGAGCTCAGACTTCACCTACTTAACAGCAAGTCTTGCCCCTGTCAGAACCCTACCCAATTCCACTACACTCTTGTATTTTTGTCTGTTTATGTTCTGTTCTCTCCTACTCCTCAAAATCCTACTCTTCCTCCTCCTGCTCCTTCTCACCATACACATAATCTTTCTCTCCTTACACATTTACTTCATCAAGAGACTATATCCTTAACCTTTTACTACTCTACCACATGTATATATGGGGTTTATATTAGATCATCGAACACTTAAAAAAGCTTACAATTCCGAAGTGTCAGAACAGCGATTTTTTTTCAAGGGAAAAAGAATTGCTGTTCCAACAAAAATAAATAAAACACTTTAAACATTACATTAAGTGGGGGGCTTCACCCCCCCCCCACTTAAATATACCAACTCCGAGACCGCACTGCAGTGCCGAAAACGTCAAAGTAATGAAGTGGCCAAGCAAATTCTTTCCCAGGGAAAGAATTCGCTTAAAAGCCGCTTCGATATTTTGCCGTTTCAGTGTTTTGAGTTTGACCAAGATGCATTCGAAAGACTGCGTCTTCGGTCTTCTAATAGGGAACCTATATATGTATATAGTGCTTGCTTATCTCTAATTACCTTACTAGGAATTTATCTGGTGAACCCAGTTTCTCTCATTTGAAAGCTCAATTGCTGTATATGTTTTTACTAAAAAGAAAAAAAACACATTTTGTACATTTCTTCTTCTTTATTATTATGTGTATGTATCTTATTTCTATATTAATTTTTCTATCTTGGAATTTTTATGTATTGTAAACTGTCTGTAACTGGAGCTTTTCTCCTCGGGTCTCCACTGAAAATGGGCTTCTGGCCCAGCTGGACTAACCTGGTTAACAAATGTCAGTAAATAAATAAAATAACACTTCTGCCTCCGCTGGGATAAATAATGACAGGCATTTGGGTTTTAGACGTCATATTAGAAAAATGCATACTAACACAAATCTTGTTATTATAACCCATAAGTGCTATTTTACATGCTTTTTCTGATTAACCAGCCATTTGTTTATCCAACCTAAGGTCCGTTCCCAACTAGACCAGATAAGAGGGCATCTACTATAAAATGTATTTTTACGTGTGCCTCTTTTTTTATTTACCTATTTCTACTGAGTTTGTTCATGTTGTTGTATTTGTTTTGTTTCTGCTGTCAAAAGCTTTCAGTTTTTTAATTTATTTTTAGTATATTTTGATTTTATCTTTAGTATTCAAATTATTATTAACTTAATCTATCTTCCTTCTGTAAACTCTCATTCTTATGGTATGGGCCTGAATATCAAAATTTCATGCAGAGTTGCGCACTTTTTTCTCTGTGTTGTTCTGTATGACAATAAAGTTAACTTTGACTTTAAATTTATAAAATACTGCTGTTGTTAGTGGGTCTTGATGCAGAGAAAGCATTTGATAGAGTCAGTTGGGATTCTATGATTGGGGCAATGGAAACATTTGCTTTCCCTGATGGAATAATAGGGTTAATTAGGGAGATAAATGAAGCATCAGAAGCAAGCGTTAAGGTGGGAACGTTCCTCTCTGACAAGCTGTGTTTGAACTGAGGAACCAGGCAAGGGTGTTCTCTTTTCAATTTATCTGCTTTATATTTAGAGCCTGTGGCTAAGAATATAAGTGACTCACAAATTCAAGGATATAACTGGCATGAAAATCAAAAAAGTTAGCTGTATTTGCAGATGATACAATTCTTTACTTGGTAAAGCCAGAAAAAAAGACATTTCAGTGTTTTGGAAAATCTCGAGACAGTTTCAAGTCTTTTTGTTTATAAAATTAGTGAAAGTAAAGCAAAGGCTATAATGGTAAACTGCATACCCACTCATGAATTGGTCAGCAGTAGCCATATTTCTGGGGGCATGATAAGATGAAGTATTTAGATGTATGGATTAAAAAGACTTCTGTTATGGCAGCTAAAGATATATGGGAGGAAACTAAACAAAAGATAATACAAAACCTAAAAAACTGGAAGCTCTCGACTATGGATATTGATAAGATAAAAGTAGTGCAAATGTTTTTAGTTTTATGTACAGGTCTGGAGTGTTTTATTAATACGAGGAGAAGTTGTGGTTAATTAATTAAGAGTTGGAGAAATTTATTTAGGAGGAGAAGAGGGCAAGAGTTAAGTGGGATAAGATGATCCTCCCTATAGAACAAGATGCTTTAGGATTACCTACTTCGACTGGATACTTCAGAGCGATGCAGTTAAGGCTCATGCACATAACTTAAGCAGAAGGTTATACATCAAAGTGGAAAGGGATGATGATGAAATGGGGGGATGTTTGAGAAGTAGAGAGAGAGTATGATTTTGGCTGTAGATCCTTAAGGAGAATAGTCACAACCATGGAGAATATTATTTGTATTTTGTACTTTTCCTTTTTATTTATGTGCATCATATTCTAAGTTTTTCTGCCTGTGCGTGTAAAATAAATCCTGGTCTGTTCTGATACAGCACATTGCTTTTATCACGTCTAAGTATTTTATTGATCTGTTCCCTCTACTGTACTTTTCTAACAGTGATACTACTTGCCTTAATTGCTTTTTAGTTTGCTCTATTTAATATTTCCATTATGGTATTTGATTTCTTCCCTTCCTTTCTCTTATTGGCCTGTGTTTTTGTGGTAAGGTGTTATTTTGTTATAATTCTAGCTGCACAGTAATACATCTGTTAAGTCTTGATTACTGTGTTCATTTGTTTTATCAAACTTCTAACATTTTGGGTTTTATTGACTTTCTGTAGTCTATTTCTTTCATTGATCTTACTATGTCTAGCCATGTCTATTTAATCAAGCAACTCTTCTCTTAGATCATTTTCTTGTAAACTAAAGGCATGTTCTTTGTTCTGGATTTCCTCTGAGCATTCTACAGGAAGTTCCAGAACATCTTCCTGTGATATTTTCTCTTCATCTGCGTCCTGCATCATCCATTGCTCTTTCATTGGGAATTCACTGTCCTGTCACTCCACAACATTGACTGCATCAGAGTTGCCACTCTTCCCTTACTGTGCAACTCCAACTAAACTTTTATACTGGTTTCCTGCTGAAGGTTCCAGAGTCATGTATCAAATGATCATATGCTTCCCATTCCACCTGTTTTTCCTTAATCTGAGGACTCATTGTTCCATGATGCTTTGATGTTACCAGAGTTGGACTTTCAACACCGAACCTTTCCCTTTACAGGTATTCCATAACTTCAGTTTCTATTTGTTTAACTTCTGCTTTACTAGGCTTCTGTTCTGTGTTCCGCCTTTGTGGTCTTATTTTTTTTGTATTGTGAAATTTTAAATATCTGGGTGCCTTTGCCTGTGTTACTGTTTATATATCTTTGGAGCTTCAAACAGTCAAACATCAAACAAAATGGTGAAGTACTCTCTGCTTTAACCCAGCAGAAGTACAAAATATCTTAAGCAGAGTAAATTCCAGAAAAGCAGCTGGCCTTGACAACATTCAAGGGGGAGTGCTCAGAGACTGCTCTGCTCAACTGTCAACAGTAGTTGCAGACATTTCCAACATATCTCTGAGCTAGTTTCAAGTACCACGGTGCTTCAAGAATACTGCTGTAATACCCCTTCCAAAGAAATCGCAGCCAACCAGCCTGAATGACTACCGTCCAGTTGCTCTAACATCGACAGTGATGAAATGCTTCGAGTGACTGATCAAGGACCACCTATCTGCAAACTTACCAGCGTCACTAGACCCGCTTCAGTTTACCTACAGGGACAAACACTCTACAACAGATGCTATCTCATTTGATGTCCTTCTATTATTTTGTCATACCCCTGACTTAAGGGAGTTGCCTGCCAAGGCGACAACCCAACGTCGGCCAGTATACAAAAGTCTTTTACTACCTATGGTGTGCGGTACGTCTGACATTGGCCGACAGCAAATGTCTGCACACACCACCCTCAGAACTTCTTTGCCGCCAGTCGGATTGCTAGTTCCAGACTTCATTCTACTGTTGGAATCACTATTCTTCAAAAAAGATAAGTACCCCATTGGGGAAACCTTTGTTTTTTTACTACCTTTTTTATCCTTGAGGTTCATGTTATCCAGAAAAGGGAAGTGTGACTGTGGATGACAGATTCCACATAAAGACAGTCGTACTCTGTGCCTTTTTTTTTTTGCCTAGGCCCTCAGCATGGTCACAAATCCTGTACTATTTGCCCATCTTTTGTCCTGGAAACTCTCTGGAATCAGTTATCCTCTCTTGCGGTATACCTAGAAAACGAACGTCTAAAGCTTCTTGCAAAAAGTGCAATGGACTGCCCTCCAGACCAGACGACTGAACCTATAAAATGGAAAGCCAAAAGTGTAGGCCGGAATCTGAAACTGTGTCTCTCGAGTTGGACATCTCTGCCGAAGTGAACGAGAACTTGGAGACATGCACCGACCAATATCTGGACCCACAGATCAAGCCCACTTTACAGGCTGTCTTAGCTCCAGATGTTTGCATGTCCAGAGAGGCTTCTCAGACATTGGCCACTGACATTCAGGGAGAACCGAGGCTTATAGTGTCAGAGACCACTAGGAGGATTACCCAGATTGTCGTTAGGGAGGACGTTGAATTGTAGAGTACATGCCTATGTCTGGCGCTCCTTCTTTGCAGCACATAGATACGCTAGGGAAAAAAAAAACAAACATGTCTCTCCTTCCCTTGATCCATGGAAGGCATGGGTGAACTTTTCTCAAGGCCTCTTCAAGACCTTTATGGCCCTTAAGCTTCTGTTAGGTCGCACTGCTTCCCCACCAGCCGAGCCTTATTCCCGTAGGAAGAGAACTAGGCCCCATCTTACCTTGGGTGAAGAGTCCTCTTCTGAGGAGGAGGAATTGGATTATTCCTCCGAAATTCCCTCCCCTTTTGATTATGTCTCCCCTGAAGAGGATACCAATGGGACAGATTTCCCCATGGAGGAGATTTCTTTTGGGGAGACTATCTCCAAAATGCTGGACCACTTCAAGTGGGACTCCACAGAGATTTCAGAGGTCCAGAAGCACTATTATGACCTACTCTAGGTTCAGACCCCCTAGTCCGTAGTCCTTCAGCCATCCCTCCTGTAATCCCGATGCCTTTGCATCCACTTCCACCCACCCAGGCTCACAGTCCTGGGCACCTAAAAAAACTGATAGGTACTACAAAGTACCCAAGGACTGCCAATTCCTTTTTCATGCACCTGCTGCAGATCCTTCTGTTGCCTGTGATAAGGCCTCCAGGTCCATTCCTTCCTCTTCCCTGCTGCCCTCAGGTAAAGACAGCAGACAGTTGGAGGGGCTGGGAAATAAAATGTATACCTCTGCTACCCTGGTCTTCAGAACTTTAAATTATCAGATACACATGACCAAGTACAACTTGGAACTCCTTTCCCAGGTCTAAAAATTGGTATCAGATATGCCTGACTCTGCAAATAAGGCTCTGGCATCTTCTCTCCTTACCACCTCCTCTCAGATAGCTAGACATTCTGTCAAGTGCACCTATGATGCAGTAGAAGCCTCCTCTAGGGCTGCCACTTCCTCTTCTTCCCTTAGAAGATTTGCCTGGCTAAGGCTTCAGCCTCTACCTGAGGATATAAAGGCAAAACTGTTGGATACCCCCTGGATTATACCGCCCTGTTTGGGAAACCTTCTGCAGAGCTGTTCAGATCTCTGCATGAAAAAAGCAAAGAACTTGAGGATCTCAAGCACATTTTCATATCCCTTGTGCCTAAATTTCACAGGAATTATCCTGCGAAACAAACTTTTGTATGCAGGCAATCCAGATCACCTCAATCTAGACATCAAAAGAGGACAAAGACGACCCAACAGTTTCCAACCTCTTGTGTTTCTGTCCCTCATATAACCAAGCAACCCTTTCCTGATCGAATGGGCTCATCTTCGTGACTCTTGCAACAACCCAGTTCCTCCTGTCCCAACACCTTTCCCTCTCCCTTCCTGGGAACTTATCATTCAGGACGCTTGGGTGTTAAGCATCATAAAAAGGGGGTACTTCATGGTTTGGCACAAGGTGCTTGCCTTCAGAGGAATTCCCCTACCACCAGAAGATTAGCTCCCCCTTTTCCTGCCAGTTCTACTAGAACTCCCAGAACAGGGCAACATAGAATCTGTTCCCCGTGGGGAAGATGGAAGGGGCTTTTACTCCTTCTCCTAGTTCCGTGGAAGGAAGGACCCTTGAGACCAATCCTAGATTTCTCCTACCTCAGTGATTTCCCCATAATCCCCTCATTCAAAATGTTAACCCTGCAAACACTGCTTCCTCTTATCCTTCCTTAGGCATTTCCAGCTTCAATAGATATCAAGGATGCTTACCTCCATATCCCCATTCACCATAGATACAGGAGATTCCTATGATTTTCTGTGGGATCCTCGCACTATCAGTTCTCGTCTTTGCCTGTTGGACTCTTTACAGCTCCAGGAATCTTCACAAAATGTCTAGCCCCAGTAGTAGCCTTTTGCAGGCTGCAAGGGATCTTAATCTACCCATACCTGGATGATGTTTTAATCCAAGCTTCTTCTCAGACAGAGTCGAGAAAGTCCCTCCAAATGACAATTGCCATTCATCGAGGCCTGGGATTTACGATCAACTTTAAGAAATCTTTCCTGGACTCAGCCCAAGTTCACACTTTCCTATGTTGCAGATTCCAAACTCTATGCTAGTATCTCTCCCACTTTCCAAGGCACAAGAGATCTCCCTAATCTTTGCAGAGACACTCCTACTACATCAGATTTCTGCCAGACAGTTCCTCAGGATCTAGGGCCTAATGACTTCCCCCATCCCAATAGTTCCTCTGGCAAGGCTTCACATGAGGAAACTTTAATGGTTCCTCAAGTCAGTACGGTTTCAGCATGCTCACCCTCTAGAACACCTGATTCCGCTCCTCCCATGTCTAAAGATTAGACTTCCACATAGCTCAAGGTCAGTGGTTTCCCTCCCAAATGAAGGAACACATAAATATGAGAGAAATGAGGGCACTAATTTTAGCCCTCCAAACCTTTAAATCACTAATCAGACTAGGGAGGTTACGTGTACACACCGACAACATGACAGTCTTGTGGTACATAAACAAGCAGGGAGGTACCATATCCTTTCTCTTGTGCAGACTAGCAATGCAGGTATGGGATTTAGCTCGCCATCTAAATGCATTTCTCCAAGCGGTATTCATCCCTGCCAGCCAGAATACAGTGGCAGACACCCTAAGCAGATCTAGGACATAAGCCCATGAATGGATGCTTCACAGGGATGTGTTCTTAGTCATTGTCCACCAGTGGAGTATTCAGAGATAGAGTTGTTTGTCTCCCCCATGAACAAACAGCTTCCTGGGTTTTGTGCCAGAGAATACCATCCTTGGTCATGGAGAGTGGATGTCCTTTCAATATCATGGAAGAGGAAATTTCTATATGCATTCCCTCCCGTTCCACATCCCCAAAAGTCCTGTTGAAAGTCAAACAGGAAAAGTCAGAAATCTTGCTTGTGACTCCATATTGGCCAAGACAGCATTGGTTACCCCTTCTAGTTCACCTAACCAAGGACATTCACCACAGGTTACCCCACAGAGTGGCCCTATTAACATAGAACAAGTGCTCAGTCCTACACCCACATCTGGAAACCTTCCAGTTAACTGGGTGATAGAGCCTTAATACCATTCAGACACCATCTTTACCCTGAGGAAGTTCTTCAAGTAATGCAGGAGGCCAGGAAAACCACTAGTAGAAAATCTTACCTCTCCAAATGAGATAGGTTCTCTGTTTGGTGTCAGTCTAGGAACCAGGACCCAATGAAGGTTCTCCCGCCTATGGTTCTATCATAGCTGTGTGAATTGCTGAATGCAGGACTAGCATACTCCTCAATCAAAGCTCATTTGGCAGCTATTTCTGGTTGTTTCCCACTAAATCCTCCCTTAGCTTCCAGATTTGAAGCTAAACAGTTCCTCAAAGGTGTCCTTTATATCAGACCCCCCAGGAGACCGGTGGCTCCAACTTGGGACCTGAACTTTGTACTAGAGAAATTGACTCAAGCACCATTTGAACTTGCTTTCTCTAGTTCATACAGATATTACACTTAGAAAACAATCTTCCTGGTGGCCATTACCTCTGCCAGGTGGGTCCCAGAGTTGCAAGCCCTTATGGCTTCTCCACCCTTCTTGTCTTTCCACAAAGACAGAGTGTTCTTGTGGACCAAGTCCTCATTCATGCCAAAGGTTGTCAATGAATTGTCCCTAAACCAGGCAATTCACTTGCCAACTTTCCTGTCCTTCACCCCAGACCAATAGTGAGAGGATCCTTCACACTCTGGCCGTACACAGACAGCTCAGGTTCTACTTACATAAGACTAAACCCTTCAGGAAATTAGACCAATTATTTGTGTCTTTCCATCCCAGGGCTCTGGGATTGCCTGTGTCTAAACAGACCACATCTCTAAGTGGATATCCAAATCTATTGGCTTTTGCCCACCATAATAAGGTTCCACCTGGCTCAGTCAAAGCTCACTCTACCATGGCAGTATCTTCTTCAGGGGACTTCCTCAGGGGTTTGGATAGCAACTCTATCCTAGAAGCCACTACTTGGACTTCTCTCCACACCGTCACCAAACACTGTGAGCTGGATTCCATCTCTAGATCCAGGGTAGGGTTTGCCAGGGTCATTCTCCATGGCTTCCTTGAAAATTCCTCTGCCACTTCCTTCGCCCTTTCCTCGTGAGCTTTTGTAATCTCTCTTAAGTCAGAAATACTGCAACAGAAGAATAGAAGGATATAGATTAGTTGTGTAAGAACTTACCATAATGATAGATGTCCTCCTCTTTGTTGCAGTATTCCAACCATCCCTCCTTCTCCCAATTCTTGTCTTTCTTGGATGCACTGATCCTCATTCCCTTAGACTGTCTCTGCATCTGAGGCCTCAGTTCTGAGGGTGGTGTGCACCTACATCTCTTTTATGGCTGATGTCTGCTGTCAGCCAACATCTGATGTACCAGGCACCTTAGATAGCAAAAGACTTTGGTATAGTGGCTGACATCAGGTCATCGCCTTGGCAGGCAACTCCCTTAAGTCAGGAATACTGCAACAGAGAAGAGGAGGACATCTATTGTTATGCTAAGTTCTTGTATAACTAATCTATCTTCATTAATCCTTTGCACATCTTGACAACAAAAACTGTTATGTAAGGGTGCTATTCATCGACTTTAGCTCAGCCTTTAATATGGTTATCCCTCATCCCTCAACACCTGATTGAGAAGCTTGTCCAGCTGGGCATCAACACCCGCTTATGCAACTGGATCCTGGACTTTCTCGTTGATAGACCCCAAAACGTATGTGTGGGCAACAACATCTCAAGGAGCTTAACACCAAGCATGGGAGTCCCTCAGGGATGTGTCCTGAACCCTCTAATATTTACCTTACTAACTCATGACTGCATCACCAGACACAATTCGAGCAAAATCATCAAGTTCGCAGATGACTCTACTATAGTGGGTCTTATCAGGAGTGGAGATGAGACTGCCTACAGAGATGAGGAGAACCACCTCATTAACTGGTGTGATATTAATAACCTGTCCCTAAATGTGAATAAAACCTAGGAGTTAGTAATGGACTTCAAAAAGAATCAGGGATCAGGGCTATCATCTCTCCCACTCATAGTTAAAGGGGAAACAGTAGAGAGAGAGTGAGTAGAACCAAATTTCTGGATGTGTATTTTTAAGAGGACTTAGCATCGTCAACAAATTCTAACCATATTGTGAAGAAAGCACATCAGTGCCTGCACTACTTCTTGCAGAAGCTGAGGAAAGCTAGTCTCCCTTCCTCTGTCCTCAAAACCTTCTATAGGGGGTACCATTGAAAGTAACTTGACTAGTAATCTCACAGTCTGGTTCGGGAACTGCAAAACCTCAGACTGAAAGGCCCTACAGAAGGTGGTGAAGGTAGGGGAGAAGAGCACTGGATACCCCACTTCCAGCTCTGCAGGCCCTATACGAAGCACAATGTATTGGCAGAGCCAGAAAAATAATCAGAGACCACACATATCCTGCACATGGACTGTTCTCCTGCTTATCTTTAGGAAGATGATACCATAGTATGCGTTGTAAGTCCTCCAGGTTTAGTAGGAACTTCTTCCCACATGCTATCAGACTGTTGAGCTCTACAACAAATCAATAGTTGGTGAATGGAACAATCAGTAGTGCAGCTGTCTTATTGTGCAATAAGCTGCTTTAAAAGTGAAGTCAGTAGTAATTGTACATTCCATACAATATACTTCTGCTGTTCTGTATATTTTGTATACTCTGCAATATTTGCTTTTCCATGTGTGCAATATTTGAAGGATGTTACCAGTGTCATAGAGGTATCTTTGGTCTTGTCAGTCTTGTTTAGTATATGTGTATGTTACTGTACTGCTGTATGTCCTTGTTATTCTCTGTAGTTGCATGTAATATATGCAGTTGGAACCAAAGCAAAGTAATTGTAACTCACACTATGTATGGGTCTGAATGACAATAAAGTTTACTTTGATTCTGACTTTGAGCTGTTTTGTTGTGTTGATTAGTTTGACATTCTCCTTTGCATAAATATTGTACATTATCAGATCTTTCTTTTCCATGTCCATGCTTCTTTTTTAAATCTTTCAAAATTCTGTAGGGTTTGTTCTTTGTATTTTCCCACTTCCTCAGTAATTTTTTTTCCAAATGGACTAAATTTTCTCAGTCTGCATAATGTTTTTCATGGATCTGATGCATTAGTGAACACAAATTTGCATTTTAAGCTTTTGATAGTTTTTCCTTGTGCAAGTTATTTTTCTTCCTTTAATTTCTGTCTCTTAGTCTTTTTGGATATATTCTATCTGGAAATTCTGTGTTTCTTGCATAACAGTACAGTACATAATTTCTTATCCTCAATAGTCCACTCTTGTCATTTTTATGGCTGTTTTTTGGACTGTCAGTTTTTGTGTTTTTTTGTGGACTAGTGCTAATTTCTATAATGGGGGGTGGCTATCCCCCTGGCCTAATCCCATTATAGGAATGTTTCCATGTCTTGAGGATTCTGCAGTGTCAGTTTTTCCAGTCCTGGCACCAGTGTGCCTACCAGGATTGGGCACTTTTTTATCCTGGTATTTGTTCACCCAGCTTTTTTTATTTTTTAACCTACTTCTGTCCATGATATATGCTAGATGAAATACAATCTATATATCAGTGTCATCTTCATGGGATTTTGTAAAAAAACAAGGTCCATCTCACGAAGGTATTCGCCAAGACTTGAGAATGAATTCAGTTCCAGCATTACTACTTTCATTTGCTTGCTGATTTTATCATCTCTCAATTTGGACCCCTGCCTTTTTTTTTTAATTTCCCCAAGTCTTTTGGGTTTCTAATACCATGATGGGAATGGACTCTATTCCTCAGTCAAAGTGTGATTAAAGTTCATGAAATTAGTATTGTTTCAGTCTTCGATGTTAGCCAGAAGTTCTCTTCGCAGCACCTGCAATGTACCCAGTAATGACTCCTCCAATTTGTATGGAGTTGCATGTGTCTGTAACATATCTAAGTACAATTGTAAAGTATTTTTTTATAAGACTTGTTGCTCCTACTACTACTGGAACTGTCTGGGTATTTTTCTTCCACATTGCTCTCATTTCTGCCTGCAAATCCTGTGTTTTTATGACTTTGTGTGTCTCTGAACATAAGACACTGTAGTCAATGGGTATAGCAATTTCAGTGATCAATGCTACTTTTGTCTTCTGTTCATGGACTACTATATCTGGTTTTCTTGCATCTATTTTTGAACTGTTGGTGATGGGTGATCCCATTGGATATAAACTTCATCATTTTCTATAATGCTTTGTATTGCATGTTTCCATTGTTTTTATGCAACTTTAATATTATAATGTTTGCACAATCCCCAATGCAACAGTCTTACCACATTATTATGCTTTTCTATATACAGTCCTTCTGCCATTAGTATATCACAACCAGCAACAAGATGTGCAACTGTTTCCACTTCTGTTATACAAAACCTACATTTGTCTGTTTCTGCTACATATGTTCAAGGGACTTTGTAAACCAACGTGTAGGTAGTACACTATCTTGGGCTGTCAATATCAACCTCTTGTCTTTTGGTTTAAATTCACCTCTCCTTAACCATTCCTGTGTTCAGTCCTGATCAACATGTGGTTCCAAGAGTTTTCTATACTTGCCGCTATATTTATGCATTTTCCACATTTCTTGCCTTCTCATCTGATCTTTCACCTTATAGTCTTTCTTTTGTTTTTTGGCATATTTAGTTACTGCCTGATTTTTATCTACTCCTAGTTTGACTTCCATTCCCACTTGAACACTGATATGCTTCTGCTAAACTAAGCAGGGGAGTCATCTTAGACTTATTCTCCTCATGTTTCATAACTTTCACTGCTTTTGGGTCTCCTTGGCTTGCTGACACTATCATCTCTCCATTTTGGACCCTTACTCTGTTTTTTAATTTATCCAAGTCTTTTGGGTTTCCAATACCATGACGAGAATGGACCTCATTCCTTAGTCAAGGTATGATTAAAGTTCATGAAATTAGTATTGTTTTAATTTTTGATGTTAGACAGAAGTTATCTTTGCAGCACCCGCAGTATGCCCTGTAATGACGACTTCTGCAATTTGAATGGAGTTACATGTATCAGTAACATATCTAAGTTTGATTGTAAATTCTTTTTTATAAGACCCATTGCTCCTGCTACTGTTGGAACTGTCTGGGTATCCTTCTTCATTGCTCTTATTTCTGCCTTCAAATCCTGGTATTTTATGACTTTGTGTCTCTCTGCACGTAAAACACTGTAGTCACTGGGTGTAGCAATTTCAGTGATCAATGCTACTTTTGTCTTCTTTTCTTGGTGTACTCTACCTGGTTTTATCAAACTTCTAACTTTTTGGGTTTTATTGACTTTCTGTAGTCTATTTTTTTCATTGATCTTAATATGTCTGTCCATCTCTATTAAATCAAACAACATAGAACGTTCCAGAGCATCTTCCTATGGCGCACACTCTGCAGTTTCATCCTGTGTCATCCTTTGCTCTTTCATATGGCAATGCAGCAGCCTGCCACTCCACAACATTGACTATGTCAGAGTTGCCACAGTTTCCTGTTCCTTCCCTTGCTGTGCAACTACAGCTGAAAGTTTGTACTGGCTTCCCATGGAAGGTTCCAAAGTATCTTCATATGGCAACTGATCATATGTTTCCCGTTCTGCTGGTTTCTCCCCAGTTTGCGGATCCATTGCTCTGTCTTGCTGTGATGTTATCAGAGTCCCATTTTCTACACTAAATCCTTCACTTTGCATGTAATTCATAACCAAAGTTTGTATTTCTTTAACATTTCCATTGCTAAGCCTCTTTTCTACTTTTCCTCTTTGTTTTCTTCTTTATTGTAAAGTGTTCTGTGTCTGGATGCCTTTGCCTACATCTCTCTCCAAATATCTTTGGTGCTGCTCTTTTTGTAATGATTAATTTTGGTTTCTCGTTTGCATAAATATTGCACCATATTAAATCTCTTTTTCTTTCTTATTTCCATATTTGTTCAGTTGTCTCTTGCTCCTCCCTTTTCTCCTTGGTTTGGGGACTGTTTGTTCATTATGCGATATAACCTGTGTTAAACTTTCTACACTAAATCCTTGACTTCGCATGTATTCCATAACTTCAACTTCTATTTTTTTAACTTCTACTTTACTAATATTCTGATGTCCTTCTATTGTCATGTTGCACTATTCTCACTGTAGGATCCTCCACCTCAGGCGACCCAAATGTCCGGCTCCTATGCAAAAGCTTAAGCCTGGTTGCTTCAGGTGTGTGGGACATCACATGCAGGGCCATAAATCCTGGGCCTTAAATGTGACATCTGCACTCACAGACCTCAGAACTTCCTTGCCACAGTCGAACGTCAGATTGATCGCTTCGCTCCGCACTTCAGAAGACGTCTTCAGATAAGCACCCCATTGGGGAATTTATTTCTTTTGCTTGAGCTTTGGTTGCTGTTGCTCCATTATTTAGACAGCAGATTTCAGCTAGAAAGGGGAAATGTAAGTGCAGCCATCAGACTCTGCACAAGGACTCGCATGAACTTTGTTTGTTCTGCTTAGGCCTATCCCACTACCATATGACCTGCAGCATTTGCCAATCATTCATACCCAAAGCTCTTTGCAATCATCTGGCAGCCCTAAAACTTTACCTCAAAAACCAAAGACTAAAGTGTTTAACCCTAGGCATGGAACCCGATTCGGCCGTTGTTGTGGAGCCACCTAAAAGGAAGTCCAAGTTTGTAAGGTCTGCTGCTGCCCCTCTAACATCGGACGTCGCACCAACTACTGATCTAGGGGCTGAGGGGCATCCGGAAGAACCAGCAATTTCAGCAGGTACCTTTGTGGAAGCCACCTTAGAATACCCGGTTGGCATGTCCTTAGATGTCACTCTGACGTTGGCTTTGGCTGATATCGAGGGAGAACCAGGCTTTGATGGACACCTGCCCAAGGTTCTGGAAATGCAATCTTCTCCCGCAGGCCAGACACCAGATACCCCTCCTCAAACTACCACTAAGACTACTCCGCTTAAGAAGAAGCAAAAAACTAAACATTTGTCTACTCCCACTGAAGACCAAGCAGACTGGCAAACATTTTCACAGTCCTTGCTTCAGGCCTTTATGGCTCTAAGGTCCACAGCCTCTACTGCTGCTATCTTGCCTGCTCTCAGCCCTAGGCCAGCCTCAACTTATTCCACCCCCCCCCCCAAACTCAGGAGGAAGACTCCTCTTTTTCCTCCTCAGATGAATCTCTGACTTACACATCCCAGTTAGCCTCCCCTCTGGACTACTACTCCCCAGATGAGGACTCCTTGGAGGGAGACCCCCCCCCCCTGAAGATATTTATTTTGGGGAAGCAATTTCCAAAATGAGGGAGTTTTTCAAGTGGAATGCTACACAGATGACTGAGGTTCAAAAGAGGTATTTTGAATTACCTCAGGTAGAATTCCCCTCCCCCTCTGCTATTCTCCCTGTGATTTCAGCTTACTTGGATGCATTTGCATCAGCCTGCAAAACCCCCAAATCACAGCCCCCAAAAGACCTGACTGGTTTTACAAGGTCCCTGATGAGCACAAGTACTTCATTAAGCCACCTATGGCAGATCCTGCAGTTATTGCAGTGGCCCCAGATAAACAATCCAGACAAATACCTTCCTTCTCCCTTCCGCCATCAGACAAGAACAGCAAGGTCATGGACAGACTGGGGAAAAAGATGCACACATCTTCCATGCTGGCCTTCAGGGTACTCAATTATCAGACCCATATGGTCAGATATGCCCTAGACTTGGTTTCTCGGGCAACTTCCTTGCTTTCCTCCATGCCTGACTCTCTTAAAAAATCTCAGGTTGCAACTAAGCTGTGTTTAGCATCACAGGTTGATAGGCATTCTAAAGTGCAGCTTTGATGCGACTGAGGCTTCTGCTAGGTCTACCACTTCAGCCTCTGTGCTGTGCAGGTACTCCTGGCTCAGGCACAGCCCCTCCCTGAGGTCTTTAAAAGCAAAATTTTTAGATGCACCACTGGACAACAAATTTCTGTTTGGCAAACAGTCTGCTGAATTGTTTAAAAGCCTTCAGGAAAAAAGCAAAACACCTTAGGACCTCAAACATTCATTGGTCTCACCCATCCCCAAGTTTTACAAAAACTACCCTGCCAAGGCCACCTTTGTCAGGAGGGCTCTAGCCCCAGCCTCCTCCCCCTCCTCTAGGTCTAGAAAGGCACCTTTCCCATGGGCAGCCCCCTCCTCAGCCTACCCCCAGGCAGCCCTTTCCAGGTAGAAACAACAATGCGTGACTGCCTAAGTCACTTTCCTCTCTCCTTTTGCCTCTCTCACTGTCTACCCATTGGCAGAAAAGTCACCTTGGACTGCTGGGTATTAGCAGTAGTGGAAAAAGGGTACTTTAAGACCTGGCAGGAGAAGCCCCTATTGTAAGGCATTCCCTTCCCGCCCAAAAAGCAGCTGCATCTAATTCCCCAGGTAATCCAAGATCTTCTCGCACAAGGGACCATAGAAAAGGTCCCCTCAGGCCAAGAATGGCCAGGGGTTCTACTCCAGAATCTTTCTAGTACCAAAAAAGGATGGCCCTTAGAGGCCATCCTGGATTTGTCCTCACTAAACCCCTTTCTAAAGGCCCATTCATTCAGAATATTATCCCTTCAAACCCTTCTTCCACTATTGCTACCCAAGACGTACATAACCACTTTTGACCTGAAGGAGGCATACCTCCACATACCCATTCATCCAAACTACAGAAAGTTTTTGCATTTTGCTGGACCCTCTTCACGCTTTCAGTTTACTGCTTTGCCCTTTGGTTTATCTACTGCACCATGGGTCTTTACAGAGTGTCTAGCCCCAACAGTAGCCTACTGTAGAACAAAAGGTATACAAATTTACCCCTACCTGGACGACCTCCTCATTCTAGCAGAAGAGGGAATTATTCTCAGGAACCACTTAATATTCACTATATCCCTACTTCAGAACTTGGGGTTCATCCTCAACCTGACAAAATCCTCCCTTGCCCCAGCCCAAGACAAAACCTTCCTGAGCTGCAGGATAAGAACAGATTTGATGAAGGCTTTCCTTCCTCAGGACAAAGTGTACTCCCTAGTCAACTACTTCCACGAGCTACTCCTGGGCAGCCACATTTCGTCCAGGCAGTTCCTTCGTCTTCTAGGCCTCATGGCAGCTACACTCCCTATGCTACCCCTAGCCAGACTGCACATGAGAAAGTTCCAGTGGTACCTGAAAAATGTCTGGTCACAACACAAACACCCCCTGGACTTTCAGGTACCCTTCCTGAAGATAGAATTGAGGTGGTGGATCCAACAAGTAAAGCAGAATCCAAGCCTACCTCTGCAACCCACCAAACCAGTGCAATGTATGCACACAGATGGTTCAGATCTATGGTGGGGAGCCACTATGAATGGCCTCAGAATGCAAGCTCAATGGGAGCCCTCCCTTCAGAAAAAAACATTTCAATGTAAGGGAGATGACTGCTTTCCTTCTAGCCCTGCAGACCTTCCTTCCTCTAATGAAGGCAGGCCCCCTCCAAATCTTCACGGACATTACAACTGTGATGTGGTACATCAACAAACAAGGGGAACCAGGTCCTATCTAGTCTGCAGGCTTGCAGTGCAGGCATGGGAGCTAGCCAGTCAGTACAATATCACACTGCAGGTGGTCTACATTCCATCCCAGGGCAACCATCAGGCAGATGCCCTCAGCAGATCATTCTCTCAGCATCATGAGTGGATGTTGCACAGAGATGTGTTCTTAGATATTGTCCACCAGTGGAGCACACCACGGATAGATCTGTCTGCCTTCCCCCAGAACAGACAATTGCAGCTCTTCTGCTCCAGGAACCCCTCCCAACTAGTCTGGAGAGTGGATGCCTACTCAATTTCATGGAAGGGACTATTCCTTTATGCTGTCCTTCCTTTCCAACTCATTCAGAAAGTCATTCTAAAAATCCAGAAGGACAAGCTGAAAATCTTGCTGGTGACTCCCTATTGGCCAAGGCAACATTAGTTCCCACTTTTTCTTTCCCTTGCCAAGGACAATCACTACAAGTTGCCTCACAAGGTGGACCTGCTCATACAACAGAAGGGATCTCTCATTCACCCACACCTGGAAATGCTCTGCTTAATCCTGTGGGTGATAAACTCCTGATCCCCTTCAGACACTGGTACTCAGAGGATGTGCTGTCCATCCTGCAGGAGGCCAGGAGATCCACTACCAGGAGATCCTATGTTTCAAAATGAAAAAGGTTCTCCAACTGGTGTCACCAAAGGCAAAGGGACCGCTTCCAATTGGATGTTCCACTAGTCCTAGCCTATGTGTTGAGGTACTAAAATCAGAAATTTCATACTCTTCAGTGAAAGTCCACTTAGCTGCCATTTCAGCCTGCTTACTTATGGATTACCTCTTCTTTCCAGGCTGCAAGTGAAACTATTCCTGAAAGGGGTTCTCCTTGTCAGACACCCAAGGAAACCTACCCCCCTTGGGACTTGAACTGTATACTGGAGAAACGTAACATTGCCCCCTTTCAGCTAGCAAGCTCTGCTTCTCTGCAGATGTGCACCTGGACGACTGTCCTATTAGTAGCCCTTACTTCAGCCAGAAGGGTCTCTGAACTACAAGCACTCATAGGATCCCCACCCTACACAATCTTCCACAAAGATATGGTGACCCTTCGCACCAGACCCTCTTTCATGCCCAAAGTGGACAGTGAGCTGTCCCTCAATCAGTCTATTCATTTACCCATCTTCTTCCCCTCTCCCCAGAATGGCAGAGAGAGAGAGAGTACTCCACTACCTTGATGTCCACAGACAATTAAGATTCTACCTGGACAAGACCAAAGCTATTAGAAGATCCAGTCAGCTCTTTGTCCTTCCACTCCAGAGCCCTGAGAAAGGCTGTATTCAGACAAACTATATCTTTCTGGATACGAAGAACTATTTCCTTCTTCTACTCTTACCATGGCAAAGACTTACCCTACAATGTTAATGCGCATTTTACAAGTGTGGTGGCCTCTTCTGGAGCCTTCCTCAAAGGCCTGGATGCAGCCACCATTCTAGAGGCAGCCACATGATCCTCTGTGCATACCTTTACCAAACATTACAAAATTGACTGTGTCTCCAGATCCAGGGCAGGATTTACAAGGGCAATCCTCCATGGTTTCCTGGAAACTGCAACTTCTTTCTCCACCCTTTCCTCATCTTGAGCTTTGGCATGCTCCCACAATGAGAGTACTGCAACATGAGAATAGAAGGACATAGATTAGTTGTGTAAAGTCTTTCCATAACCATAGATGTCCTTCTCTTCCATGTTGTAGTATTCCTCCCCCTCACCTTATCCCCTTTATCACATTTACCCTGTCTAGATAGCATCATTCTTGGATTCCTTAGGCTGTTGTCCAACTGCAGTCAGTTCTGAGGTCTGTGCATGCAGATGTCACATTTAAGGCCCAGGGTTTATGGCCCTGTGTGTGACGTCCCACATACCTGACAGCAACCAGGCTTAAGCTTTTGCAAAGGAGCCGGATGTTCGGGTTGCCTGAGGTGGAGGATCACACAGTGAGAATACTGCAACATGGAAGACTAGGACAGCTATGGTTATGGTAAGATTTTACGCAACTAATCTTTCTACGTTCCTTCTTTGTGATCTTAATTTTTTTTTATTATTGTGAAATTTTCTATATCTGGATGGCTTTGCCTGTATTTCTCATCAAATACCTTTGGGCTGCCTTTTTTATGTTGATTAATTTGGTTTTCTCCTTTGCATAAATATTGCATGATATCAGATCTCCCTTTATTTCCCTGTCCATATGTCTTTTCTGTACTTTTCAAAAGTCTCTAGATTTTGTTGCTTATATTTTCACACTTCCTCTGTCACTTCTTTTTCCAGATGGGCCAAGGTTTCTTGGGCTATATAATGTTTTTCAGAAATCTTTTTTATTAATGAACACACATTTTTATTTGATGCTTCTGACAATTTTTCTTGTGGAAGTATTTTCTTTCCTCTAATTTATCTCTTAATCGTTTTGTTTATCTTCTGTATGGAAATTCTGGGCTTCTTGCATAATAACAATACATGATTTATTTCTTATCTTCATTAGTCCAGTCTGTTGTCTTTGTGGCTCTTTTTGTAATTTTTGTTGACTACTGCTTCCTTCTACAACAGGGAGCCATCCTGAATACAGACCATGAAGGGAGGGGGGGGGTGCTCACGATCCTCCTGGCTTTTAGGGTTTTAAGCAGGAGGTGTCAGAAAAGTTACCACAGGGATAACTGGCTTGTGATGGCCAAGCGTTCATAGCAATGTCACTTTTTGATCCTTGGATGTTGGCTCTTACTATCATTGTGAAGCAGAATTCACCAAGCGTTGGATTGTTCACACACTAATAGGGAATGTGTGCTGGGATTAGACCATTGTGAAACAGGTTGGTTTTACCCTACTGATGATGTATTGTTTCAGTAGCAGTCCTGCTCAGTATGAGAGGAACTGCAGGTTCAGACATTTGGTGTATGTGCTTGGCTGAGGAGCCAGTGGTGCAAAGCTACTGTCTGTGGGATTATGGCTGAACGCCTGTAAGTCAGAATCCCACTTTAATGTAACAATACTGCAGCACTGCAGATCTCTAGTTGGCCAGAGATAGCCAGCCACAGGGTCGGCAAGGAGTGCCAGTCGTCATTGGGTCAGAGCACCGACTGAAGGGGGCCGCCTCTCTCCAGCAGTACACCACATGTTGTTGGGGAACCGGGTGCTAAATCATTCATAGACAATCTGTTGCTTCTGCTAAACTAAGCAGGAGAGTCATCTTAGACTTATTCTCCGGTATATTAAATGTGGCGCGAAAACTCTCGACGCGGCGCGACGCGGCTGAACCATTTGCGAACGAAGCAGAAAAACGGAAAATAACCGGCGAAACAGCGACGACCGACATGCGATCGACATTGCCGGCGCGCAACACCTCCACCATGCTACCATGGGGGGGGATGATTTTTTTGCCGCGTTCGCACTGGGCGGTGTGTAGTGTGTAGTTCGCAGTTCAGCGTCGCGTTGTCGCGTCCGCACAAAACGGGATCGACAATTTGATAGTAAACCTTATTCTCCTCATGTTTCAAAACTTTAATTACGTTTGGGTCTCCTTTGCTTGCTGATTTTTATCATCTCTCCATTTGGAGCCCTACCCTGTTCAGTATGTAGTGTACATTGTACAGTAAGATATGCTAAGGCAGGTGTATAGCAAAGTAGTACTGTAACACTCTTATTTGCCTGTTGAGCATTGTGGACTTCATGTCAACACATCTGTCTCCTGTGTATTGACAGTTGTTCAGTGGAGGTTATGCTTACTGTGTATGGCAGGGCTATATTTTACATTTTTCAGTTGTGTAGTCCCAGGTTAGGGAGGACTCGCTGCACTGTGTTACATTGAAATGATGGTTGTTTTCAGCTAGGACCATTGTTTCTGAAACAGAATACAGCAGTGAATTTCAGAGACCTACTGAATAATTTGTTGAGCTGCTTATTCATTCATGTACACCACTGGTTATTTTTTCATCTCAGTTGGATTGTTTGCTCTCGGAATGACATCAGAAAGGTGTGGTGTACTGCAATGTTGTGGACATTGATTGACCTGTATTGGCTGTCAACCCAGCCCACTAGTGCACATGGGAGCAGTGATGATGTTTTAACATTACTATAACGATGTCAGCTGTGCATCAGGAGCATGACAATGGGTGTGTGCCTTTTAAAGGTGTTTCCACTAGTGTTAGTTTCTAAGCTAGTTATAGGAATGCCAAGGATAGCATGTTAAAGAACTGAAAAGACTTTTACTGCTGATGCTAATTAGCAAGCAAAAACAATATTAACATTTCACAATGTACCTGATATTCCCTAGACTGGCATGTCATAGCAAATTTCATTAATATAAAAGCATTTGTTTTAATGTGTAATTTCATCTTGCATAAATTTACCTATTCTGTTACACAATACATGACTGTTGTTTATTTATTTATTTATTTATTTTTGTTTGTTTCTTTCTTTGCATACCCGGGTTGAGTCTGAAATTGGTACTTTTAGGTCAGTGCTCTACCCTAATTAATAAATGTAAATAAAAACTAAAGAAGCATGATATTCTGACCTCTTTTTTCATTTCGTAGGTGTAAGCTGCTTACTATATCACTATACATATATACATACATATTGGCCAATGCATGTACTTAAAATTTATTTGCTGTGAGAATGCTCCTTTTTTGTAGGTAATAAATATGGACTTGGCATTCTGTCTTCCTCTTAGATATTTTCCTTTTATTTTCTTAGTGTCTGTCTTCACTGTACATTGTATATATTGCTTTTACTATGAATCTGTGACTGATAGACCTCAAATTCTACTATGAATTCTTCAAAGAACTCTGTACTTTTGCTAATAACTTTGAGTGATTTTTCTCATAACCTTCAAAAATGCTTTTCCAAATAATTTCTAGTATAGCTGCTTTATAAAGGATGAGAGCTTCCTACATGTACTGTTCTTAAATTGCATGAAACAATTTAATGTAACATAAACAAGAGAACCTAGATTTGGCAAATGTTATAAACAAATAGTCATGATGATATACTCTATCCTGCATAGTAGTAGAATTCAGCTGCAAGTCATGTTTTCATAAACAAGTCTCTAAAATTTGGGAAATTACATTATTTGTTTCATTTTTGTTACTTAATCTTAAACTACTTCTTATAACTGTGTTTTGCTTAACTTGCACTGGGGAAAATCTGCTTTTTGCTCTGAGAGTTTGCTTTGCTATAGGAAGTAACTTGCTTGTGTTCTCGGAGTTATAATTAACCCAAGAAGTAAAGGAAGCTAAACTGATTGGCTGTGTAAAATTTTTTGTGCTTTGTTTAAATTGCATTGCCTTGCCTTGCATGCCCTTGTACTCTGTTTTGCTGAGCTGCACTTAGTTATGCACCGTGCATCAGTAGGGCACAGTGTGCTCCAGTCGTAAGTCATTAGAATTAACTCTGTCTGCTCCTATATAATCTGCCTGTCATATAATTGTCCTCAGTCTATGTTCAACTTGTCCATGAGCTGTGAGCTGTGTCATGCGGTTTGCTGCTGAGCTGGTATTATTACAATCATTACTGTACCCTCTTATTCTGAAGTCTGTGCACCGGTTGACTAATCAGCCAAATACCAGCTCAAGACATTTATCACTCATAAAAAATACTTTCTTGGACAACATGGGAGGCAAATGAACTTGTGCCACTTCTGTAAACAGCCTTGCAGTTTATTAAGGCAGTTCAGAAAAACTGCTTAATGCTTACAGACAGTGAGTTATTACTTGACATATATATGACAAAATCCATGAGATATACAAGTATCTTGACAGCACAGAGATAACACTCTTACTTAGAAAGATGTCCTTTGAACACCAGACTGCACCATCCACACCTGCTCACAATCTCACCAAACTAGCTTATGCTCTGGCTGCCAAAAAGTTACTTCTTAAGCCTACTTGGATTAAAAAGGCCAAGTTTCAGCATAAAAGCAGTGTCACCAAATCACCAAACTCCCACATCAGTGAGTCACCAGTCTGAGGACTGTAAACCTTACATTGCCACAAATTTAGGGAGTAAAAAGTGAAATATTTTAGTGGTTGGTGACTCCCTTGTTAGGCACAACAACTTTATGATCATGAGGCTGCACAAGGTGACAGTTATTTGTCTCTCTAGCTCCAGAATCTGTGATGTCATGCAGGCTTTTCAGTCCCATATACCAGGCAAATATGAATGCCATCTAGTGGCACTCCAATGTGGGTGTGAATGCCTTGCGGTTTCACAGCCCAGAGGGGCATTGAAAAAGACATGGGATCTTACCATAGATTTGTTAAATGCAGGCAGAACTCTGATCCTGATTGGAATCCTACCTTCACCTGTTATGATGCCCAAGTGCAAATATAAGTTGAATGACTTCAACAATTGGCTAAGCTGTTGGTGCTATTGGGGGTGGGGGTCTGGTATGTGTCATCCTTGATTGAGATGAACGACAGGCCAATTTGCTTTGCAAGGGGTGATTTGCAGTCTTAATCCTTCACTTCCACTTACTGGTCCAAGCCGCGCTGCCTCATAATTCCTTCTATGACCAAGTCCAGCTGCAGCAAATTTACTTGACATCCCAACATATCAGACACCGTTACAGCAGATTATAATTCTGATCGTATCAAGGTTGCTCTTCTCAATGCCAAAATTCTTGATTGTGTGACCTTGAGACACTACTATTGCAACTTGGTTTCGCTGCAAAGATGACACTCCGTCCTTGTATGGTTTTAGTGCTTACATTGCATTCATACCTGAGGATAACTGCCAAGACATTTCCATGTTTGTCAGAGATCATATAATCTGTAGGTATATTCACCTGGATCCACAGACTAAATTTATTGAACTCCAACTTGCTTTTAACAAGACAAATTTTCAGTTTACACCCTGGTGTGGAACATCTTCTATGTCCTCAGAATGTTGCAAGAGATCCCTAAAGGTACTCTCTAAAATACACTTAAATAAGCATACTTTTGTGTTGGGAGAATTCATTTATCCTTTAATTAACTGGTGTACCTAGATCTCAGAAGCGGAGTATGTACAAAGATTTGTGGACCTAATAAATGTTAATTACACAGAACAAATGGTTAGCCAGGTCATAAGGAGTAAGAAAGTTTATCTCACCTTCTGTGGTCAGGTAAGGCCATACATTAGTAACCTTTAACCTTGCAAACTTCACCTGTATAAACAGTTCTGAATTTAAGGACTTTAAACATACAAACATATTTAAATTCTGTGATGAGCTGTTTTAAGTTTAATTGCAGGTATGCCAACCCCATGCAAATTCAGCTGCCATTTATGTAAGTGACTTTTGCTTCCACTTCCATAAATGTATAGATCTGGTAGTCCTCATGAAAAAAAAATATATATAATGGGAAATTTAAAAATCAACAACCTTGATGATCTATCAGGATAAATAAGCTCTTGAATAAAATGAGGAAAAAAAGACATTTGACATCCTTCAACCGGTAGAAGGCTATCCACATTAAAGACTGCAACAAAAAGGTCAACAAAGAACCACAAGTGATCATCAGGAAGGTCAAAGCTAAATAAATTAAAACTAACATCAGCAGCCAAGGATAACTGCAAATCATCCTTTAATTATGTTAGGGAATTGAGAAATTATCTGGCAGTGTTCTGAACTAATCTTAAATGCCATTACCCACACTGAATTACTTGCAGGCAGATGTAGTGCTAACTTTGCTCCAGCAAATGTAACTGAAAATGTGTATTATTAGATAACTGTTCCAGTAATGCTGACTCATGGGATGTATACTGCCAAGGATACCGTACATCTGGCCAGTCTACAAAGGCTTAGCTACCATTCCCTATGCACGTGACTGTGTGCCGGTACATAAGGGACATATTACCATGAAAATCCTCAGAACTGTCTTGCTGCTAGTCTGTAAAGCAAGACTTTCTGAATCGCGGTCAACCCCTTTGGAGGCTGACAAAGGTGCAGGCAATGTGCATGTCCCTTTCAACCAATCATGCACCCAAGAAAGCAGTGAAGGGAAAGTTGAAGCTGGTTCTTTTGTACCTGGAGGTATTCCTCAGATTCTAGTTAGGGAAGACATATAAGGGGACCCTCTTGGAGGGATGTCTGGGTTCACTCCCCACTGTACATTATTTGTTTGGATGCTCCAAAGAAAAGAAAAGAAAACGTACCTTACGTCCTGTTACCCCTTCCCTTATGGACCCTCAGTAGGAGTGGTTTAACTTTTTACAAGGACTTTTTATAAAGTCCTCTGTTTTGAGACTCTCATCTGGATGAACTTTACTTTTAGGGTACTATTCAAAAACCAGTGCAGCATTTTAATTGGGAATGCAAGCAAGTTTGAGTCATGAAAGGGATAACTACAAACCTCTTCCCATGTGTATACCAAAAACCCTCTGGCATTCCCCTGTCTTAGATGCTTTGGAAGATACCTTTTTTGCCTGCTTGTTTGGCTCCAGAATCTCAGCTTCCTGTGCCTAAAAATCCAGACAGGTATTATAAAGTTCCTTATATCCAAAAGTGTTTATACAAGAATTCTTCTGACCCAGCTGTAATTTTAGTAATCAGATAAAGCTTCTAAATGTCTTCCCTCTTCCAATGTTGTGCCAAATGACAATGGTAGTAGGATTATAGAGTTATGGAATGAAGGTATGTACTTCTGCAACCTTGGCTTTCCATTCTGTTAACTACCAAATGCATATTATTAAATGTATGTTATCTATGTTTGACAGTATGCCAAAATTAATGGCAGGCTTATCATACTTTGTCTAAAACTTCCTTGAAAAACATTATCAGTTCTGCCACAAAGGTGGCAATACATTCAATCATGTTGTGGCTATGTTGCTTACTGTGTCTTCCTGTAGGGCATAGAGCATTAAGTAGATATTCCTGGATTTGCCTTCAGTCTTTCCCTAAAGATGCCAAGGCTAAACTTGTGGATGCTCCTTTAGATAAGGACAACTTGTTTGGTTGTTGTTGTTCTAAAATATTTAAGAACTTAGAGGAAAGGGAAGGATAAAGCACAATTTCAAGCAGCTTTTTTTTTACCCATCCCAAAGTTTCAGAGTAGTTAATCCTCTAAGTCAAGTTCATTTTTCTGCAAAAACCTTCTTGGGAGGTAAGCACTATTAAGTGCTTGAAAAGGGTCTGCTTAAAGGTGTATATGGCTAGGCATCTTATGGTCCTAGTAATCACTTGTCTAGTATGCTCCTGTGCTGTCCGCAGAAAGGTAAAAAAAAAATCTTCCGAAAAATGGAAATTAAAGCCGAAGTTTGATTAAAGGGTCCAAAGGAGCCTTCTCAGACAAAGCTTCCAAGTTCTGTCTCCCCCCTTTCCAGTCTCTCAGACATTTTCTCTTTGCCTTCAACTTTAGAGAATAGTAGCATCAGATGCTTAGGTTTTGGTCATCATAAAAATCAGGTGCAAACTTCACTGGAATTCCACCAAACCATCTGGAATTCCTCAAGTACCCTAAAACCAACAACATTGCTCCACCCATGTCTGAGAACGCATCCCTCACCATTATAAGGGAAATGTATTCTATTCACCGTGTTTTCTTGTATCAGAAAAAGAAGCGACTTTTGAGACAAATTCTGGATTTATCCAGTATGAATACATAGTTAAATGTCCCACAACTGAAGATGTTAACACTCCATCTCTTTTCCTTTTGATCTTTCCTGTAGCTCTGATGGTTACCTTGGACTTCAAGGATGCCAGTCTCCATAACCTTATCTACCCAGACGGCAAGGTTTTTTGAGATTCTGTACTTTGTGGTACTACTTTGCCTTTTGGACTTTCCCCTGCACCATCTCATCTGGGTGAACTTTACTTTTAGAATACTATTCAAAAACCGATGCAGCATTTTAATTGGGAATGCAACTATGTCTGAGAAATCAACCAATTCAAAAAATGCCGTTCTTGTGGGCATAAAATACCTAATTCTGATACCCACAAGAAGTGTGTTTACTGCCTGGGGGCTGACCATCTCAAATCTTCTTGTGATATTTGTGCCACTTTTAACTCCAGGGCTCTCTCTGATAGGTATAATAAATAAATTTTAAAGGGCTTACTTCCAGCTTCTTGTGGGGCTCAAACCCTCTCTAAAGCTACACAAGTTTCCTCAGAATCCAGGAAGTGAGCCCTCCTGAAGTCTCCAAGGACTTCTTTGGAGCCATCAGAAAAATTTAGGAAGGTTTCTGATCCGACCTCTTCGGATCCGTAGTCTTTTGGGCCTCCCTCGGATCCACAGTCCTCCTCAGATCAGACATGCATGGCTCCTATTGTGAGCTGTCATTTGCCTTCCATCTCCTCCTCAGGTCCCAAGCCTTCAGATCCAACAGGTAGGAGTTGGTCGCTGGAGTACACCCTCAAACCCATATCTCCGGCCCTATCCTCGCAACTTTTCCAAACACCTAGAAAACACTCCAGGGTAGCGTCTACAGTGTCTTCCAGGTCTTCAAGGAGTTTGACAAGGCAGACATGGACAGGGAGATGGAAACATTTCTCAGGGCTCAAATCCAGATGGGGGATTTGTTAGCTCCATCTCCTCATGGATCTGTGAGTGTCCCTGCTAAGCCCATTCTATGTCCTTCTCCGATCTAACCTTTGGTTTCGGAGTCCCAAGATACAAGATCCCTGAAAGTTTTGGCGTCAGATCCAAGGAAGGTACTCTCTTCAACTCGTCCCTAACTGGTTCTGTTTTGATGCCCTCAGACCAGACCGGGTCGTGGATCCAGGGGGAAAGCCCCAAGCAAAAGAAATGCCAAGTATATAAAATACAAAAACAGAAAATAGCAGTATACAGAATAAACAGTGTATATATGATAAAAGGAATTAACATTATTAACAGAATTAACAAAAAAAATAATGCAATCCCAAAGTATATAGAGATTAATAATACAACAAGACTTTTTGGCAGATACATGCTATATGCCTCGACAGTGTAAAAAAGTGGAAAGGAAAGTGGGAAGGGTAAGAAGAGATTTAAAGTAGTTGACTTCATTTGATCTTCAACCTGTGGGTCATGGATCCATATCAAATCCGACACAGCCGCATGTCCAGCATCTAATCTGAGCTCCAAGCTCCTCCCCGTACCAATAATGTCCCCGTCTCCTTCCTCCCTACAGATCTCATTTGCTGCTAGAAAAGCAAGCATCGTGGTCCAAGTTCTTGGCTAGTCATTGAGTTTTGTGAGTGCATTTTTGTGATTTTTCTCTTTCTTTTTAACTTTTCTTTTAGCTTTACTTTCTATCCTCCCCGTGCAGTTGTCAGAATTAAAAAAATAAATAAATAAATCTTTTCTCTCTTTTTGTCTATCCCATTCCTTTTTGGTGCGAGTGTGTGTGTGTTCTGGACCTGTTTCGGGATATGGCTGAAACCCCTAAACTAGGTTTCAGAAAGTGCACAGAGTGTGGCCATAAGCTCTCCCCGGCCGATGGTCACACCCTGTCCATGGTGTGTTTGGGGGTGGCCCACCTACAAACCTTCTGTCTTATCTGTTCCTGGCTTAACCCCAGGGCACTGAAGGACAGGAGGGATAAACTTGTTCTCAAGAGCCTACTTCCCTGTTCGGGGACTGTAGCTCCTATGCCTCCCACTTCAGGTGTAGCAGCAGCAGCTTCTACCTCTTCCCCAGTCTCTGGGACTCATACTCCTGCCAAGACATCCAGGGAAGGAGAGAAGTCCAAGAAAGACAGGCTGAAGAAGCAGTCTCCCGACTGCTTGGCTTCGGCCAGCCTGCCGCCGAAGGTTAGGTCTGGGACCAAACCTGGTTTTCCCTGGCTCCATCTCATATTCTCCTTGGAGCAGGAGGAATCCCAGATCTGGTCGCCCATACAGGCTTCTCCCCCACCGGCACTCCAAACGGGTATCAGTAGCTTCATCCTCCCACTCCACCCAGAGCCTCAGTGAAGCGGAGATGGATAAGATTATGCGGAAGTTTATCCGCACCCAAAATCAGATGCGGGTCTTGCCAGCCCTCTCTCTCTCTAGAGGGGGGAGCTTGCAGCGATTCTTTACTCTGATCATTCCTTTTCCGATCCAGCCTTCAGTTTTGGAGCCCTTGGATCCGAGGACTCCTGGGGTCGAGGGGTCGGCGCCGATGTTACCTTGTATCTCAACACCAGTCATTGCCTTAAGCGGGTCGGATCCGAGCTCTAGGAGCTGTAGCCTCAAGGTTAGATCTGACGGGGTGCTGTCGGCTCCCAGTGTATCGGAGCACAGTATTCCCCTCGGTATCTCAGCTCCTGGAGTCTCGGCTCTGACTCCCCTGTTGGGTCAGAGGGGAAAGGCTCTGGCTGGGACTTCTCAGGATGTCTATTCTCCTTCAGCCTTTGATGTGCTGGAGAGGGTTCTCTCAGTGTTGCCGAGACCCTTAACCATCTCTTCCTCGGACTCAGCCCTGACTCCCTCTGTTTTGGGTACAGTCCCAAACATCTTACCTTCTCAGGGACAGCCTGTGCCCATTTTGCCTCAGGAAGCCCCCATGGGAGAGCAGCAGGATGTTTGCGAGTCCTCCCCAGAGATTCCCGCTGAGGAGCTCCATCGCAAACGGACGTGTAAGAGGAGGCACTTGGACTCCCCACTGGAGTCCCTCACCGAGGACACTGATTTGGAGGAAGGGGAATGTTCCCCCCAAACACTCCCGAGGATGTCTCCTTTGGAGACATCATGGAACTCCTTCACGGGGTGGGGGGGTTGGTCTGCCCAAAAACGACCTTGGATGAGTCCGTTTTCCTAGAGGCATTCGGCACAGACCCATCTACTTCCTGGGTGTCCCTTAGTGGACCTAATAACATCTCGAGCGTGGAAGGAACCAGATACGGTGGAGCCTATGACCTTGGATGAGTCCGTTTTCCTAGAAGCATTCGGCACAGACCCATCTACTTCCTTGGTGTCCCTTAGTGGACCTAATAACATCTCGAGCGTGGAAGGAACCAGATACGGTGGAGCCTATCCCTAAGCACCCTGATAAAGTATTTAGCCCCCCTTCAGACAGGACATGTTGGAACAAAGGGTCCCCAGTTGATGCTATGGTGGTGGCAGCTGCCACCAAGAAAGAGCTTGCTCAGGAGAACTCTTCGGTCCATCCTCCTGACCGAGAGTCAAGGGCATTGGATCGATCCGGGAAGTGGGTCTACGCTTCAGCCACCTTCTCAGTATGAGCGCTGAATTACATGGCACATTTGATTTGGCTGCAGCAAGACCTACTAAAGGAGATTGCTGTGTCGACTCAGAGTCCATGTCAGCACGAGACAAGAAGACGTTTTCCACCCATATGGCCACTCTGAAATCTGTCGCTAACACCTCCATGCATCTCTTCTCCCATGCTACTGATGGAGCCACTAGGGCAGCTGGCACAGGTGTTGCCATTAGGTGACACGCCTGACTCCGGCTATGTCTTTTTTTGGAACCCTTCAAGGCGTCATTCACCAATGCTCTATATGATGGTTCCTCCCTGTTTAGGAAGTCGGTATGCAAGACCTTAGTCCAGAGTGAGAAGGATGGGAAGACACTGTCTGCCGTCGGGATCTGCTTCTCTCCCCCTCAAAGATCCTTTTCTAGGAATCAGCAAGGGCCTAAGAAAATGTGGTTCCATAAGTCTCAGGTGTTTTCCCGGGACACTCAGGACTCACCATCCCCTAGAGGCAGAGGGGGTTTTGATAGATGCTGATCCAGAGGCAGAGGGGGTCCAAGAAATTATGGGTCTCGAGAATTGTTCTTGGACAGACCCGCACAGCAGCCCTGAAGGGTTGCCTGACTGCTCTTCTCTGGAAGCAGTTGGGGGTCGGTTATAGCTACACCCAGCAGAATGGGAGTCCATAACAACAGATCGCTGGGTGTTGGAGATCATATCCGGAGGGTATTCAATCCCGTTCCTGAACTGGCCCATCCACCCAAACACATCCAGGACATTCCACCTGCACAAAGGGAGGAAGCAGCATGCAGCACTAGAAATAAAAAAACTGCTAGTAAAACGAGTCTTCCAACCTGTCCCCTCCCTGTCCAATCAGGATCAGGCATTTATTCCAGGTTATTTTTAGTGCCAAAGAAAACAGGGGACCTAAGACCTATTTTGGATCTATCCACCTTGAACCTGTCAATCGCCAAGGCGAAATTCCAGGTGGTCACACTTCAATCCATCCTACCCTACCTGCAAGCGAATGACTGGATGTGCTCGATCGACTTCCAAGATGTGTACTACCATATCAAAATGGACAGGCACTCTTGGAGGTTTCTTCACTTTTGGGTAGAAGACAGTCATTATCAGTTCAGAGCCCTTCCCTTTGGTCTCACCACAGCCCCCAGGGTGTTCACCAAGGTGATGGCAGTAGTAGCGGCTCACCTGAGGCTTCAGGTCTTCTGTTACCTGGACAGTTGGCTCTTCGCTGCCCATTCCGAGCATCAATTTTGCCAAGCTAGGGATTACTTCCTCTACCTAGCATGGAGTTTGGGCATCACCATCAATCTCAACAAATCATCGCTAACCCCTGTCCAGGGCTTAGATTTTATTCGGGCTCAGTTGGACACTATCCAGATTAAGTTTTCCTCACCCCAGACAAGATACACAGCCTGAAGCTACACGTTCTGTACGCCATTCTAGCCCAATCTTCGACAGCAGAGAGAGTTCTGTGGGTGTTGAGGTCTATGGTGGCCATGATCAACCTGCTATCCTTAGCGCGCCTAAACATGCAGATTATTCAATGGACTCTTGCCGTTCAGTGGTCTCTATTAGATCTGCCATTGTCTCACCCTGTACACATCTCCCGGGTGAGCAGGGACTCTCTTCGGTGGTGGATTCATTCCGAGGATGTAGTCAGGGGACATCCCTTTCCTCCATCCTTTCCCAAGGCCACGGTGACCACAGACGCCTCTCAGCTAGGGTGGGGTGGCACTGCTTGGGAAGGACTGCTCAAGGCACGTGGTTCCCATCTGAGGCCAATTTGCATATCAACGTCCTGGAGATGAAGGTGGTACTTTTGGCGTTGAAGGCCCTTCTTGCCCATCTTCCTCTAGGGACAATTGCTATCCAAACAGAGACAGTATGTTGATGGTCTGGTACAGCAACAAACAGGGGAGAACCAGATCTTTCCCCTTTTGTCACAAAGACATGAGAGTATGGGAATGGGCAATCTCCACCAGCCCCTTTTTGGTGGCAACACACATTCCGGGGTGGTCCAACATTCTAGCGGACAGGCTCAGTAGATCTATCCTGATGCCTTACATGTGGTCTCTGAATCCTTCATTGGCAGAGCAGATCTTTCTAAAGTGGGGTCGTCCTTGCTGCAATCTATTCACATCTCCTTCCAACATGTCCAAGAAGAAGTTCGTGCTATGCCAAATCCCAGCAACCGTTAATAAGATATAGTCCAACGAAAAAACAAACGTTGCTGGAAACTGCTGAAGTTAGAAAGGAATAAAAATTTATTGTTGCACAAACAGAAACAAAGTGTGAGCGCTTTCGGGTCAAATACCCTTCTTCAGACAACAAACTGCTCACAAACACATCAATTTAAAATACATTTCCACCAATAAAAACTTAATAAAAAACCCGCCTGTTTTTAAGGGCTGGCTTAAGGGGTATGACATCATTCAGCCCTGGATCACTATGGGCTGTCAGTTCTAAGATCCATTTCGATTCAGTCACCTCTGTCATTTGCTTGATGTCCCCCCCCCCTTCTATTAAGACTGACATTAACTATAACCCTGAACTTAAAACAATGTGTTGGGTTATCTTTCACATGCCTGAACAAGGCATTATGTTCATCACAGTTTCTGATAGATGATAAATGTTGCAAAATTCTGACCTTCAGCATATTGTTGGTCTTACCAACATAATAACTGGGACAGGACATACAATCAGCTAAGTATACCACGTCAGTGGTCCTGCATGTTGCCCTCCCTTTTAACAATATCCTCCTACCATTCACCGGGTGTTCAAAAGTGATGTCCTTATTAATATGGCTACATGCCTTACATTGACCACAAGGAACAGTGCCCACTGTATAGGGCATACATTTGTTACTGTTGACCAACCTTTCCTTACATAGCATGTCCTTAAGGTTTCTATTTCTTCTATAACCAAACTGCGGGTTGTTACCCACTATATCCCTTAGACCAACATCACTGGTGATGATATTCCAGTTATTGTGTATAATGTCACAAATCCCTCTAATATTACTACCATAGGTCAGCATAATCTTTTGTCTAACCTGTGTACCATTACCAATAGCTTTTTTCTCCAACTCAGCCCGAGTTGTATTGATCCATGGTTTATACTTATTACACCTCCGAGCCCTGCTTTTGTCCACTGCTGGACCTTCTCTATATCCCCTATCCTGAAAACATTTCCTTAATTTAGTGACTTCTTCATCAAATTGTGTGTCAACCATGCTGATTCTCGATGTCCTGCTTACCTGTCCTTGCACTATGTTGGGGAAAGTAAATCGGGGGTGCATGCTATCAAATGATAGCAACGTATTCTTCCAACACTCCTTTCTAAATAATTGTGAGATAAAACCATCCTCTGTTTGTTTTATACTCACATCCAAAAAATCTAGAGATTCATATGAACTATTAACACTAAACCTTAAAAAAGAGGTTGTAGAATGGAGGTATTCAACAAATTGGATTAACAACTGACCATCACCCTTCCATAAAATAAAAATATCATCTACAAAACGCAGATATGTGCCTATATACCTCTTCCATTCATTGTTCCCCAAAACATGTTCCTTCTCCCAGTATGAAAGGACCAGGTTGGCGTATGTGTTGGCACAGGGGGTGCCCATCGCTACCCCCTGTGCCTGTCTATATACAGAATCTGCCCCTACAAACACATTGTTTTCTAATACTAACATTAATAATTCTTTGATAAGATCTAATTTCATGTTTGTAACCCCCATGGTCCGCAAAAGTTCCGTAGTAGCATATACACCATAGTTATTGCCAATAACAGTAAATAAACTATGGACATCAAGTGTGACCATCAAGTATCTACCCATGGAACCTTGTCTATTAAATTCACCTAAGATGGTAAGAAAGTGACCTGTATCCTTTAACACGTTCTCAATCTTATCTACAAACGGCCTGAGGGTGAATTCCAACCATATTGAAATATTCTCAGTGACCCACCCTCTACCTGATACAATAGGTCTTAGGGGTGGGTCAACTCGAGACTTATGTATTTTGGGCAGTGCCTTAAATATGGGTGTGACAGGCTTGTCGATCATGAGAAAATCTAGGAGTTCCTGCATTATATACAGGTGATTCTGTAACCAGTGTAAGCGGCCATGTACCCTATCTATCACTCGCTTTACCTCAACTGGATTTATGAGAGTATAAACATCACCCTCTGACAGCATCTCCTTCATTTTCCTGTTGTACCAGGCGGTATCAAGCACGACCACTGCTCCACCCTTATCTGCCATCTTGATCGTTATATCTAAGTTGTTACTGAGATCCTCTAAGGCTTGTCTCTGTTCATGGGTGAGATTGTGGAACCTATCATACCCTCCTTTTTGAAAATAGGCCATGAGATCACTCTCGCATTTACTAATAAAAAGGTTAAGTGCTGGTAACAGCGGTGGAACAAAACTGCTCGGTTTATGTGGATTCATATTACCAGGGCTTGTATCCCCAAATAACTTGCGTAACACAACGTTACGACAAAAAAACATTAAATCCATTACAATGTCACTATATACACATGCCTTGCTCGGTACGAAAGTCATTCCCTTGTTCAGAACTATCAATTGTTCACTACTCAATACATAAGTAGATAAGTTAAAAACAATACCATTGTCCAAAAAAGGAGTCAGTCCAAAATCCTCCTCTTCTTGGTTAAATCTCTGTCGTCGCTCAACGACCTCTTCCAAGACCCCTTTTTCTTCACCTGCGCCGGTAATAAACCGAGCAGTTTTGTTCCACCGCTGTTACCAACACTTAACCTTTTTATTAGTAAATGCGAGAGTGATCTCATGGCCTATTTTCAAAAAGGAGGGTATGATAGGTTCCACAATCTCACCCATGAACAGCAGGACATCGAGAATCAGCATGGTTGACACACAATTTGATGAAGAAGTCACTAAATTAAGGAAATTGTTCAGGCATGTGAAAGATAACCCAACACATTGTTTTAAGTTCAGGGTTATAGTTAATGTCAATCTTAATAGAAGGGGGGGGGCATCAAGCAAATGACAGAGGTGATTGAATCGAAATGGATCTTAGAACTGACAGCCCATAGAGATCCAGGGCTGAATGATGTCATACCCCTTAAGCCAGCCCTTAAAAACAGGCGGGTTTTTTATTAAGTTTTTATTGGTGGAAATGTATTTTAAATTGATGTGTTTGTGAGCAGTTTGTTGTCTGAAGAAGGGTATTCGACCCGAAAGCGCTCACACTTTGTTTCTGTTTGTGCAACAATACATTTTTATTCCTTTCTAACTTCAGCAGTTTCCAGCAACGTTTGTTTTCTTCTTCCAACATGAAATGCAGCAAGTTCTTCACTTTGAACCCTCCTCAGGGGGAAGCCCCCAGAGATGCTCTGATTCATGCTTGGCCTTCCGGTCATCTTTATGCCTAATCCCCCTCTGCTCTTGATATCAAAGTTTCTTTAGAAAGCTTGCAGGCTGGGTAGCTTTGTGATCCTCATTGCCCCATTCTGGCCTCATCAAGTCTGGTTTCCCTCTCTATGGTCTCATCTAGTAGTCCCACAATGGATGTTGGATCTGGTTCAGGATCTCATTACTCATCCCTCTGGGATTCCTCACCCAGACCTGTACAGTCTGAAGTTCACATCTTGGGTGCTCCAGTTCCCATGATTGTTAGGACTCCTGGTTTATCTTCTCCCTTTAAAACAATTTTGGTGGCGGCTCACAAGTCGTCCACCAGAAGGATGTACCGTAGCAAGTGGAAATGTTTTTCTGTATGGGCCTTGCAGTGTGCATTGGACCCCTTTACTGCTCCAGTGTCTGCGGTATTGGAATTTTTGGAGGGGATTTTTCAGCAAGTTGCCAGTTCCTCCACTGTCAAAGTCCAGCTGGATGCAGTTTCCAATTTTCATGCGGGGGGAAACATGATGTCATTGGCCTCTTCTAAACTCTGCAAGACCTTCCTTAAGGGTATATTTCTTCTGAGACCCCAAGTGAAGGATCTTACGCCTCAGTGGGATCTTACATTAGTGCTTCAGGCCTTAGTGTTGCCCCCTCTTGAACGTGCAGCTTCGGTAGATTTGCAATAACTATCTTGGAAGACTGCCTTTTTAGTTGCCATTACTTCTACTAGGAGAGTGTCAGAACTTCAAGCATTGTCAGTCAAAGTTCCTTATATGACTTTTCATAAGGATAGAATGTCTTTGTGTAGTAATCCTTCCTTTCTTTCCAAGGTAGCATCAGAAGCCAATATCAGACCATCAATCTTCCAGTCTTCTTTCCAAATTTTCAAAATAAGGGAGAATATAAATTACATTTACTTGATGTGCATAGACAATTACGGTTCTGTTTGCACAGGACAAAAGCTTTTCGTAAATCTGACCAGCTGTTCATTTCTTACTCAAAATCCTTTTTAGAGAAACCAATTTCCAAGATAACGATTGCCCGTTGGATTTCCCAGTGCATTATTCAGGCGTACTCTGTCAGGGGAATTTCCCCTCCAGGTCAAGTAAAAGCACATTCTACCAGATCTATGGCTACTTCAGCAGCTTTTTGGTCCAGGGTGTCACTGGATGATATCTGTTCTGCAGCCACTTGGTCCTCATTTCCTATATTCATTTCTCATTATAAATTGGACATCATATCCAGGAACAGGGCATCTTTTGGCTCCACCGTGCTCCAGAATATCCTTCCATGAGGGGCTCCCAGGTGTATAGTAGCTGGGGACTCTGACTCACAGGTTGAAGATCAAATGAAGTCAACTACTTCAGATACAGAAGTTATGTACTCAACATAATGTTCCATCTGAATAGTTGTACTTCATTTGTCTTCAACCATCCCCCTCCCTTTTTACCCTGACCTTGTCACTATTGTCCTGGCCATACCTATGGAAGATGAACATTTCAGGGGCATCCTCTTTCATGCTTTGGCTCAGGAATGTTGGGTTGGGTATATGTTATCTGTTGGGCAGGGAACTCTATCTGAAGGGAGAAAGGAGATGGGGGCATTATGGGTAAGGGGAGGAGCTTGGAGCTCGGATTTAGCTGCTGGATATGCGGCCGTGTCGGATGTGATATTGGTCCATGACCTACAGGTTGAAGACAAATGAAGTACAACTACTCAGATGGAAAGTTATGGTGAGTAAATAACTTCTTTATTTATTAATTAGAAACAGTTAGTAATGTGAAGAGGGTAGGGAAAAGGTTAAGGGGAGATCTGATAGGAGGATTGAATGAAGGCAAAGTGAAGAGTGAAAAAACATAAAGTTATCCAGGAGAAATACAGGAGCAAAGCCAGTAATAGTTAGATGTTCTTCAAGAAGGAGTTTGAATTTGGCGGTAGTAGGGGTATTTAGTATACATTGGGGAATGCTGTTCCAAATGTTTGCAACTTGATTTACAACTGAAGAGTCACCAAAAGAGTTGAAGCATTTCTTAGGTTTTAGAAGAAGTTTGCTGGATGAGCAGAGGGAATGGGTTGCATTCTAAGACTGGACTAGGTTAATTAATGCTGGACAAGCTTCTGGTTGATGTAAGATGTTGTGAGCAATTGTGAGTTAAGAGTGAGAAGATTTGGTAGCTCCAGCCACTGTAGTTGTGTCAAGGCTGTACAGTGGTGGGTTCTATTTTGGAGGCCAGCAGCAAAGCGAGCAATTTTATGGTAGGTTATCTCTAGCTTGGGCAGTTCGGATTTTCTAAGATTGGTATAAATGGGGGAGGCATAAGTTAAAGTGGACAGAAGATGTGTTCTGGCTAAAGGCTTGTCTAGTTGAGGCGGCAAGGAATGTCCAGGCAGCCAAGCTTGATATGTCCTTTTTTTTTTTTTTTTTTTTACAGTAAGAGCTATAGCATATTTTAGGACACAGTCTATCATGAGTAACTTTGCTCTGTCAACTGGTTCAATTATAGTGCTGTTGGAGGAGAGTATGTGAAGTGGAGAAAGAGGGACTGTGCATTTATTACTGGAAAATATCATTAGCTTTGTTTTGTTAGGGTTTATTATGAGATGCCTTTCTTTGAGGAACAGTTCAATGTCAGACAAGGCAGTTTGAGTTTTAGATAAAAGTTGGGTGAGGGAGGAGGCTGCACAGATAATGAGTGTACATTATCTTCCAAAAGATGTGTTCAGCAAACATGTCTTCATCGGCAAATAAAAAGCGAATGCTGAAATCAACAAAAGGCTAAAAAAAAAGCACTTGGCCTACTAAACACCACAGAAACCTTCGAACCCTACAAAGTGGGGGGCTGTGCCCCCCACCTCCCCCAACTAAATATACCAAATACGTGATCGCACTACAGTGGGGAAAAAAGTTGTTGACGTGGCCTTTCTCTTATTTCACTATTCACTGTTTATTTGCTGATGAAGACATGTTCGCTGAACACGTCTTTTGGCAAGATAATATAGACCCCAGATAACAGTGGTATCATGTGCATATTATATGATCATAGAATGTGAGGATGCTAAGATTGTAAAGATGGAGAAGAGCAGAGGCCCAAGAATAGAGCCTTGTGGGACTTCTACAGTAATAGAAAGAAGGGTAGAGGTCTCATCTTTCCAAATAACTGCTTGTTGGTGGTCAGATAGATAACTATGAAACGAGGTCATGGATGGTAGTGAGAGATGATAAATCTTCAAGAAGTTTTTGATGGGACACTGTGTGAAATGCTTTTGATAGGTCCAAGAAAATTGAAGAGACGAGGTTGTTACAATTTCTGTGAATGGAGATGGTGTTTGTAAAACTTAGTAGGGCTGTTGTGGTACTATGTTTTGGTCTAAAGCCATGTTGAGATTTGGAGAGAACGTTATTTTGTACAAGATAGGGCAGTATTTGAGTATGAATGCATTTTTCAAGTATTTTGCTAAGATGCAACAGTATGACAACAGGTCTGTAGTTAGATAAGTCAATGGATTGGCCACCCTTGTGCAGAGGAATAACATGGAAGACTTTCCATTGTATAGGTACATATTGTTCAATAATGGAGCGATTAATAAGTACTGAAACTGGGTACGAGATGGAGTCAGCTGCTAGTTTAAGAAATTTGCTTGGGAGTTTACCTACTGGAAGTCTGGCGGGTTTCAGTTGAAGGAGTTTTTTGATGTATGTGGTTTGAATGGGCTGAAACGAGAAAGCTACAGATTTATGGAGAGCAGTTGTGGGTAAGGTTAAAGGGATATGGGTACTGCTGTTTACTGATGACAGGATGGAGTTGATGAGATGAGAGTTGAAGTGTGCAGAGATGCTTATATTGGGATTTAGGTTGGCTGGTAAAGGCATGATAGATTGTACTGGATTTAATAGTTTAATGGACTGCCAAAACGTCTGGGGGTTATTTTTATGTTTTCGTTGAAGCAGGGTGTAGTAGGATTTTTTTGTCTGATCAAACTAGATTTTTGGCTAAGTTACATAATTGTCGGTAGTTGAGGAGGGAAGCTTGGGTTTGATAGTGTAGCCAAGCCCTATCTCTTAATTTTATAATGTTTGTGGAGTCTTTGGTTAGCCATTGAGCTGGTGTGGATTTGCAACATGCTTTTTTTTTTATAGGGGCTAGTGAGTTTAAAATATTTAGAAATGAGTTGTTAAAGTAGATGACAGCATCGTCTAGGGGAAGTTGTTCTAAGGGAAACCAATTGTGATGTTTTAAGAGGGAGCTGAAGATATCTTTAGAAAAATATGTTTTGGTACAGATATACTTGTAAATAATGGTGTGTATTGAGTGAGCTTTGTGCCTAATTAGATAGGTGGGGGTGTGATCACTAAAGGAATCAGGGAGACAGCCAGACTGAGAGCATAGGTTAGGGCAATTGGAGAGTATCCAATCAAGTATGGAATGTTTATTATTGTGTTTGTCAATTCTTGTAGGTGTAGTAATAAGTTGGGAAAACAAAAGAGGTTGATATGATTTGTTGGATTTGTAGATGTGCATGTGGACCAGTCCAGAATAAAATCACCTAAGAATACAATTTCCTGATTGTAGGTAGTGGAGGCCCAGTTAAGCAGGTTTTCTATTATTAGAGTATTGTTTCCAGGGGGAAAATATGCTGCTATGAATGATGATGGACTTCATGTTAAGTTGAAGACGTGAGATTAGTATTTTAGACTCAGAAGCTAGAGGTGAGGTAGTTTACAGTTGTAAATTAAGGTTGTTCTTATAGATGATTGCTATGCCTCCACCACGTTTGTGTGTTCTGTCCGCAGTGTGGATACTATAACCTAGAGGTAAGATTTCATCATTTTTGTTGTAGCTTTTTAGCCAAGTTTCAGTAATAGTTGCAATGTCAGGGGAGTACAGTGACATAGCAGCATGAAAGTCAGGAACTTTATTTAGAATACTTCTAAGGTTAATGTTAAAAGTTAACAAATTGAGAAACAGAGTGGAATTCATGGTATAGTGGATTATGACTGGTTCACTGATCATAACCAGCTTATTATGTGTTTGAGACATGAATGCCAAGAAATTCACTTGAGAGGTGAATCTTGCTATCTGTATCGAGAACGCATAATAATGGGTTATGATTGGAGACCCAGTCATAATTCTTTGTAGTGCATGGAACTGTGTCTGTTCCATGTACTGTTAGTTACAAAAGACCAAAAAAAGTGCCAAGTGTTTTGCCAGCTTTCAAAGCCTTAAAGCACTTAGCGAGCACTGTCAGAAGGACAGCTTAATATGCCTTAGCGAGTGGTATCAGAAAGGCAGTATAACACATTGTCCTATGTTACAGAAAGTCAGTCACAGATTACTGGCACAGACAGCTGGCAGAAAGAAATATGCTGCTGTCATTTTCTGGCCAGTACTATCAGGTTTAACTTCCTAATGCGATCCCCAATCTTAACAAATGAAGAAGGCAGTGTTCAACAGTTGTTAGGTTCGAGTATTGTGCTATAGAAGCAGTTTAACTGATTTGCCTTCTTTTTGCGATGTCTGGGTATAATCACCATGCTCCATGCAGTACATAACTATTTCATAATGTATCAACATTTTAATCTGAATGGTGAATAACCTCTTTGTATTTTTCTTTAAGTTGTCTTTATTCTTTCATACCTGGAATGTTAAATGACACTCCTGGCTGTAATTGTAGTTGTAGTTGAAAATAGTACATGGACCAGACTGCCTACCTGCCTGTTAACTAACAAAAGTAAATAAATAGCTACAAAGAGGTTGAAGTTTCTATGCTTCCTTTTATGTTACTGAATATGTAACTGTTGAGGGCTAGGGAAGCCTGCTCCCAACTGAAGGTGCTTGGATGTTTTTAGTTTAGTTTGACAGTAAGGAAAGAGGAGTACATTTTGGCTTTTGGGATTTGCTTGAAAATATGCAGTTTTGATGCCATCTGGCTGATGAAGTTCTTGTATGATGTCAGCACTGTCAGCTGAGTGCCTGAAGATACACAAATTTAAGTTGCAACCTTTCCAACCTGGTGTTTTCGTGAGACGTGTCATCTCTTATTGGCACACATTTTAAATTCTGACAGTCACAGGAAGTACATTTTGCTGCCTTGTTTTGGTCCCTTAATGGATTTAGTTTGAGGTATGGCACATTTGGCAATGTTTTGTTTCGCTACAAGGCTAGTCCTTACATCACTGTTTCCTCTTTGGGTAAATAATACAATTAAGGAAGTATTGTTTTAAAACATTCAGTCTCTGTCCATGTAGGCTGGTGTAATTCTAGACATTTATTATTTTTTTTTTCTCCTACCTCAGACAGTGAATATTACAAGTCGCAAGCTTTGAAAAATGCAAATGAAGCTTACCGGATTCACCAAGTTCAGGTGGGTGTACAGTGATATATCAATGTTTACTTCTTCTCCAGAGTCTCTGACTTGTTCTCCGCATGCTTGCAGACAGTCATCTTTTCTTGTTCAATGACTGTAGTCAGCTGGAAGGGTGATCACCTAGGTAGACATTACAGATTTCTGCTTTCCATTTCCCCTACTGAAACCTATATTTTCATAACTGTCACAATGCCAACCATGAACTCAGCAATTATTTAGGTTGTTTTACTTGTTTAAATTGTGCACTATGTTGGTTAATTTAGTACTTGAAGTAAACTTGGATTCTCATGTTTTTACTTCAGCTTTAAAGAAATGCCACTTTCTTTATATCTGTGAGGTAATGTAATGATAGCCTGATGGTTCGGCATCCTCTGTAAGACAGTTAAGGCAGTTGTGTAACAGTGCTGCTTAAAATATGTTATCTGACGTTGTCTCTTCCATCCATTCCAGAATCTGACTTCCATTCCAGAATCTGACTGGGAACCGAATTTGCCACTGTCAGACTTTAGATCCAAGGCTCAGGCTCCTCCCATTACCCACAATCCCCTGTAGTTAGCAAATTACCTCAGATCTTATTTGCCACTTGTTTGCATCAGACGTGATGTCTTTGGTCACAGCTTCAGTGATAGCTTTTTTGATATACTTCCAGTTAATTGCTCCTAGTAATTTACTTGGCCCTTTCTTTGTCTACCTATCTCCCCTTTTTTCTGCTGTATTACAAAAAAAGTTTATTTTTCTTGGACTTTTTGGCATTTGTTGACCCTATCCCATTGGATTCATTCAAACCATTTTTGCTATTCTCTGGTGGTGGTGGTGTATTTTTTGCCACTCTTAGTTATAGGGTCATTATTGTTATAGTTGCTATAGTTGGTCCCTCCTGTGGGCATGTTGGTGAATTTGGTCCCTAAGAGGGCTTGGAAGGAACCAGATGTAATCAAACCCATCCCCTGGAAGTAAAACAAGATTTAGGTATCACCTGAAGATTGCTTTTGGAGCAAGGGTCCCACCGTGGATTCCCTTGGTGGTGGCAGTAGCCACCAAGAAGGAGTTTTTTTGAGGCAAGCTACACTATCTCCCTAATGAGGGTAGTCCAGGGCATTAGATAGGTTTGTGAAGCAGGTATATGCTTCAGAAATCTTTGATGTCAGGGCACTGAATTATCTGTCTCATGTAACATGCTTTCAGAGGGATTTGACTTAGGAGCTATCCAAATCCCTGTCTGTGTCCTTATTTGCAGAGAAGAAATCTGTAGACATGCAGCTGGCCACCTTTCAGTCCTTGCCAAACATATCAATGTGGCTAATATCAAACATGGGTGATGGCATGTTGAAAGCAGCAGGCACTGGCATAGCCATCAGGCAGCACACCTGAATGCATCTCTGTGACTTTGCAGAACACTTAAAAATGTCCTTTATCAATGCTCCTTATGATGGCTTCAGCTTTTTTGGACCTGAAGTGAAAGCGACTCTGCTCAAAAGTGAGCAGGAGGGCAAAACCTTATTTGCTGTGGGAATACGTTTTTCTTCAATCACCCCCTCCTCAAATACCTTTTTCAGATACAAGAAGGTTGGGAAGTAAATGTGGTTCCACAAATCTCAAGGTTTTGCACCCGATGCTTTTGATGATGGGCCCTACCCCCAAGGTGGGGGGATCATAATTGATATCAATCCCACAACAGATATGGTCCACAGAACCAAGACTTTTGGAGTCCTTTCTCTGATAAGTCTTTCCAAAACTTCTGATCATTTGTCTGATTACCACACTCTGGAGGCAGTTTGGTGAGCTTACCCCTGAACCCCATGGCCTGAATGTCCATCATCTGAGATGCATGGATGCAAAGGATTGTAACTAGAAGTTACATGATTCCCTTTCTCTCTCAAACCCTGTATTCAAGGAAACTTCTGAATGTAGCACCTCTCAACAGTAGGTAGCATTACTAAAAGTAAAAAAACTGCTGGACAATCAAGTCAATCAAGAGGTCCCACCAGACTAGCAAGGATCCAGAGCTTAGTCAAGATTCTTTTTGGTGCTAAAAAAAGAACAGGGACCAGGCCAATTTTGGACCTCATTCACTTGAACCAATATGTGAAACCGATGGAATTCCAGTTGGTTATGGCACAGTCCATCCTGCCATTATTGAGAAAGGATGATTAGATGTGATCAGTAAACCTCCAGGATGTATACTGCCACATAAAGATGGATAGATGGTCCAGGAGTTTTCTCCATTTCCGTCTGGGAGCCAGTCGCTTCCAGTTCAGAGCCCTACCTTTTGGTCTCATCTCAGCCCCTCGGGTGTAACCAAGTGCATGGCAGTGGTTGCAGCTCATCTCAGTCTAATAGGATTCAGAATGTTCCATCCAGGTACCAGATCGCTTAGCTAATAAAAGAAGAAACTGCTAAAGTGCTTGGATTTGTGTATTCAGAATGTTCCATACCTGGATGATTGCCTTGTAACCACTTCCACCAGGAAATTCTCTCAGGCCAGTGACTCCTTACTCCATCTTTGCTCACAACTAGGGATGTGTTGACACAGCTAAGTCCAAACTTCATCTTGTTCAAGCCACAGAATTCACTAGAGCACAGCTGGATACAGAGTTACAGATAGCTAGAATACCAGAATCCAGGGATGTTCTTCGTGTTTCACTGCTACAGTCATTACATTTGGGTTATCTGCCTGCAGGTAGCCCTCAGCCACCCTGAATATCAAAGTCTTAGATTCCTGCATTGGATGCTCTCTCTTCTTCCATGACATCTGGTCGTCAGGGGTATAAAACATGCAGCTGACGCCATTACAATCAGTCTTTCTTGTTGTGCGGTGCCCGAAGCAGAAGCAGTTCGCAAGTGCCGGTCAGCCGACTCCTGAAATTTTTGTTTTCAAATTACAGAACCGAAGTCTTCAAAAAAAGCTAAGTACCCCATTAGGGATCCTTTTTCTTGCTCTTAACTGATGTCAGTAAAAGTTAACAGTTGTCGTACCTGTGGAAAGCAAATGCCTCAAAGATTTTCATTCGTACTGCATTCCTTGCTTAGGCCCAGACCACGAGGCCCTCGCTGTCAGTTTTATGCCTTATTCAACCCCCAAACTATTCATCGTCAGTCTGTTTTTGCAGCAAATTATTTTGGTACTAGGTAGAACTATCCAGAAATGGCTTTGGTAAGCCATCTGACTACTGACATTCCAAAAAAACGTAAAGATAAAGACAGAGACAGACCGCATAGGTCCAAAACTGCCAATGACACTTCCGTTAAGCTAGTCGCCAGTTTGCCAGTACTCAGTGAGGCACTTTCGCAGCCTCATTCACTTGAACCCTTTTCGCAGCCCCTGATACCCGCTACTTCAGATTCGCAGGCCTCTACTGAGACCCATTTGGAGTCCGGTATGCCGCAAGATGCTTCTTCGACTGTGGAACCTACGGATGTCTCCACGTTGGATGGGTCAGGAGCTGCTGTGCAGGTACCAACCAATGCCATCTTCTTCATCAAGGCCTAAAACTTGACCCACACCTAGAAAACCGACATGCAAACCGCATGGTCAGGCCCATATGCCTAAAAAACAAATGCTTAGAATGGCTGAAGACCTTATTACTTTAATTAGGGGAAGCTAGCCTTCCCCCTCTAAGAGACCTAGAACTGATTTTCCTTCTGATTCTTCTGATCAGGATTCTGAAATTTCTGTTTCTTCTGATTAGCAGGATTTGCCCTTCTCTACCTGTGAGGATTCTGATGCAGAGGATTCCATTCCCTGTGCTTCCCCTCCAGAAGATTTTTCTTTTGGTGAAACCTTGCACACTCTTAGGGAACATTTCCGCTGGGAAGCCAGGATTACTCTGACTCCAAAAAGAGGCTTAGAGAATTTTTACTCCACCCTCAACACAGGCCTTTAGCTATCCCTTCTATTCTGGACATTGTAGATGCTTTCTTGGAATCTAGCGTGGCCCCAGACACTTCACCTCCAGCTCCCAGAAAACCTGACCGGTATTACAGCGTACCTGACTCTCACAAGTTCCTCTTCAAGAATCCTACTGTGGATCCAGAGACCATTTCACAAGGACCAAAAGGCATTAAGGCTACTGCTTCCAAAAACCCTACCCCCTCTGATAGAGATTCTGGGGCCTTGGACAGATGGGGTAAGAAGGTATACACTTCTGCTACTTTGGCCATTAGGGCCTTAAATTGCCATAATCATATGTTAAAGTACCAGTAGCATATTATCGGACTACTTAAACAGAAAATTATGTTGATTCCTGACTGTGCTGAACATAAAGAATTACAGGATTTAATACATTCTGCTGAACAAGCTGGTAAACATACTTTGCAGTGTGGTTTTGACTCTTTAAAAGCATCTTGCAGGGCTGCTGTCACTGCGTCTGTACTTAGAAGGCATGCTTGGCTTAAGGAGCAAAACTTGCCAGATCATGTCAAGACCGCCTGTTGTTCTTAAAAAGATGGAGGAAAAAGCTAAATCTATGCAAACTGTTCCTGCAAGTGCAGCCTTCCAGATTTAGCAGGCATTGGCCTTCTAAGAACTGGTCCTTTCCAGTCTCTTCCAGGCCTTCTCAGTCCAAACACAGGAACAGCAGACCACCTAGGCTACAGTCTCAAGGTAAACACAGGCCTAAGCAGTGGGGGGCTCCCATTTCCAAAGCTGGAAGTAGTAAGACACTCCCCTATGGAAAAGTGTCACAATGACTTAACCTTAACCCTTCCAAGCCCTGCTCAACTGCCTGCTCCATTAGGGGGAAAGCTCGCACTGCATGTAAAAAACTGGGAACTCATTACCCAGGACAAATGGGTTTTAAATATAGTTTTCTAAGGATACAGATTCCACTTCCACACCTCAACAACCCCAAACAGTTGGCCAGACCTACCCCCAAGCCAGTGGACAGAGGCTCAGCAGCAGGTTCTCTCTCTTCTAAGTATCAGGGCTATTCATCCTGTCCCAGCAGAAGAAAGAGGACAAGGTTTTTACTCAAGACTTTTCCTAGTACCCAGAAAAGACAGCTCCTGGCATCCTATCCTGGACCTCTATATTCTAAACACCTTTTTGGTAATCCCAAAATTCAGAATGCTAACACTTCAACAGCTGCTTCCTATGCTAGGCAAAAATGCTTCATTGGCAACCTTAGACTTAAAGGAATCTTACCTGCACATTCCAATAAGGGAATCTTGCAAGAAATACATATGCTTCAGAGTAGGCTCCATGCATCAGTTTTCTGCACATCCCTTAATGCACCCAGGGTATTCACAAAGTGTCTAGCTCCAACCATTGCATTTTGCAGGCAGAGAAATATTCAAATATACCCATACCTGGACGATTGTCTAATTCAAACAGAAAGCCAGGGCATGGTATTAAAATATCTGGCATTTGTAAAGAAACTTCTAACTTAGCTGGGGTACACCATAAACGAAAAGAAATCTCATCTGGTACGTTGCCAACAGATTGTATTCCTGGGAGCAAGCTTGAACACAACTTCCCAGATGGCTTACCTCACGCCAGGGAAACAAGTTTATTTGACAGCCTATTTCAAACTACTGGCCACAAAGACCCAACTATCTGCAAGGAAAATTTTGCAAGCCCTGGGGTTCATGGCCTTTTGCATTCTACTAATTCCATATGCAAGACTGCATATGAGGAAACTACAATGGTATCTAAAAAGCCTATGATGTCAGCATTCTCAGGACCTGCAATCAATTATTCCTATCATTCCTTGTATAAAGACAGAGTTCCTTTGGTGGGCAGAGGCCTGCCACCTCAACAAGGAGCTCCCTTTTAATCTACCCCCTGCCGCCCAAACCCTGACTGCAGACACATTAGACTATGCATGGGGGGCTCACTTGGCAGGGCAGTGCATTCAGGGCAAATGGAACCCGAGTCAGATGCACCTGCATATCAACCAAAAAGAAATGTTAGCTGTACAGAATTCCCTGACAGCCTTCAAAGACAACATCCTTCCAGGACAATTATTGATAAAGACAAGACAACACCACAGTTATGTGGAACATAAGCAGGGAGGAACCCACTCGTACCCTCTCTGCAGACTAGCCATGGCTCTGTGGAACACAGCCTTTAGCTACCAAGTGTACCTACAAGCTCAGTTCCTGCCAAGCAAGCTAAATTCACTGGCAGACAACCTAAGCAGAAATCTCATTGACCCACATGAATGGAAACTGGAACCAAAAATATTCAGCCTCTTTAGGAAGAAATGGGGTACTCCAGAGATAGACCTGTTTGCCTCCCCTCAGAACTACCAGTTGGACAAATTCTGCACAAGGACTCCCCGCAATCAAGCTTGGAAAGTAGATGCCCTGTCTTTTACCTGGGAAAGCCTCTCGGTTTATGCCTTTCCACCTCTGCTTCTCCTCTCGAAGGTTCTGCTAAAGATCAAACAGGACAAGCCAAGGACAAAACTGATTGCATCAGACTGGCCTCGCCAGCACTGGTACCCCCTCTTGTGCAGTATGGTACTGCTGGAGCTATGGCACCTACCTCAGACACCTTTCCTGCTGTCCCAGCAGGTGGGCCAGATTCTCTTTCCTCAGCTTCAAACCCTGAACCTTGCAGCCTGGCTAATTCCTTCAGCTCTCCAATAGCATCCCTCAGTAAGCAGGTGCTAGATGTCATTCTGGAAGCAAGGAGGCCTAGTACTAGAAAATCCTATGCTGAAAAGTGGAAAAGATACTATTCCTGGAGCCAGACTCAGCGGATGGGTAAAACGGTGCCCAGTTTACCTCATATTCTTCAGTACTTAACAGAAATGCTCCACAAGGGCCTGTCCTTCTCGTCAATTAAAATTCATGCCTCTGCCATTTCAGCACATTATAATACTGAACCTCCTGTCTTTTCTCACCCCCTGCTAAAACAATTCCTCAGAGGGGCTAAACATTTAAGACCCCCCAGACAAGCCCCTACTCCTGCGTGGAACCTTAACTTTGTATTGGAAAAGCTCACTGTCCCTCCATTTGAACCAGCTGCAACTGCAGAGTTGAAATTCCTTTTTGGAAAACAGACACCCTTCTAGCCATCACTTCAGCAAGAAGAGTGTCTGAATTACAGGCCCTCATGGCAGTAGAGCCCTTCATTATATTTCAAGCAGATAGGGTTTCCCTCAGGACCAATCCTTCCTTTATGCCCAAGGTGGTGTCTAGTGTGGCCCTAAATCAGTCCATTCATTTGCCTACTTTTTTCCCTAATCCACAAAACAAAGGAGAACGAATTTTGCACTCTTTGGATGTGCACAGACAACTTAGTTTTTATTTGGACAGGACTAAGCCTCTCAGAAAATCTGAACACCTTCTAGTTGGCTTTGCTGCAGGGGCAGAGGGGAAGGCCATTTCAAAGCAAACCATTTCTAAATGGATAGCCCATTGCATTAATTTCTGCTATAAGCAAAATGGAAAACCTACCCCACAGGGGATAAGATCACATTCCACTAGGGCTGCATCTGCCTCTACAGCCTTTCTCAGAGGAGTCCCTACCAGGGACATCCTAGAAGCTGCTACCTGGAGCTCTTTACTTCACCAAGCATTACCACATGCCCATTTTTTCTAAATCCAGAGCTGGTTTTGCCACTGCAGTCTTGCAGGGCTTAATAGCTGGCCCTAATGCTCTTTAACTTCATCCTCCCTTACTTAGCTTTGGGGATCAACCCAAATATAATGACTGAAACAGTGAAACACGAAGAACGTAGTACAGTTATGTACACTTACCATAAATGTAGATGTTCAAGTGTATTCACTGTTGCAGTCCTGGTTACCCTCCCTCCAGCCCCCTGGCTTCTCTTGGCTCTACCTTTGCTTCTTGTTTTAAGCTTTCTGGTGTATTTGCTTTTTGATGGAGGTGTAACATATCATATAATTGCTTCTCATTGTGGGGGCACCTGACATCTGGGGCAAGAAAAACTGATGTAATGGCATTGGCTGCATGTTTTATACCCATGACGACCTGACGTCATGGCATCTGATGCAGGAATCCAAGACTTTGATATTCAGGCCGGCTGAGGGCTACCTGCAGGCAGATAACCCAAATGTAATGACTGCAACAGTGAATACACTCTGCATCTATGGTAAGTGTACACAACTGTACTTTCTCACATTCCAGCAACAGGCAGTAGCAGTACTCTCCCATCGGAAGTCCCAAGCAAGGTCAGTTTTGCATATTTTTGGCTTGATGGCAGCCCCATTATTTTAGTTCCCTAGCTGGATTTCATATAAGGATGCTGCAGTGGACATTTGCAGTTCTGCGGTCAGTGAGATGTCAACCTATGAGTTTTCCTGTGTCCCTCATGAGAAATTTTAAAACTCATACTCAGTGGTGGCTAGAATTTCAGTTGTATCTCAGAGCTGTTCCTTTGTTGTTGCCTATCCCTAGGCCACAGTGACCACAGATGCAACTTCGTTGCTTCCACTGCCAGCATCAAATGTATTGAGTACTTTAGTCTAATCCCCAAAGAGAAGGAGTCTCCAGGGGATGCTCCTACCTGCACTTGATTTGGCCTCCCACTTTCCTTTCTGCCTATCCATCCAAACCTCATCCCAAGGTTTCTACAGAAGTCAACATGGAGCAAAGCCACAGAGGTCTCATATGATTCACCCTCCTTAGGTGTTGGACAGTGCTCCGGATGATGTTCTTTGTGTTTCACTGTTGCAGTCATCACCTGTGAGTTATCCCTGCTGTGGTAGCCCTTGGCCGGCCTGAATACCAGAGTCATTGTTTTTCTGTGTCAGCTGCAGTTGCCTGTAGTCTAACGTCAGGTCATCAGTGCTATAAAGAAAGGCAGCCGACGTCATTACATCAGTCTTTCTCGCCATGGAGCCCGTAGCAGAAGCAGTTCGCACGAGTGCCAGTTGGTTGCTACCAGAGTTTGAATTTCAGCTGAAAACGTTTAAGGCTAAAGTACCTTGTTGGGGACCCTTTTTTCTTGCACTAACTGATGTCCGAAAAAGCAGATCCCATACCGAGACTTCCATTCTTACTGTGTCACTTGTTTAGGCCCAGACCACGACATCCCCTATTGCCGGTTGTGTGCCCTCTTTAATGCAAGAACCATTCGCTGCAGAGCTCTTATTGTAGACAGTTATTTTCATGTTCCGTCTTCACATTCCAATGTGGCGTCCTTCAGCCAAAAATCAGTGGACATTCCAAAAAAAACGCAGAGATAAAGGTAGAGATGGACCACACAAGGCTAAGTCTTCCGATGATGCTACCGCTAAGCAGGTTGTCAGTTCTCTGGAATTCAGTGAGGCGCTTTTGCAGCCTCTGATGCCCGATTAAGTATCCATGCAGGCCTCTACCGAGACCCTTTCAGAGTCCGGTATGCTGCAGAAATCTTCTTCGTCTTCCGAGCCTTTGGCTGTCTCTGCCTCGGTTGGGTCTGGATCTGCGACACAGGCACCGGCTTCCGATGAGGCCTTTCTCACTACCAAATCTAGACAAAAAGTGACGTTTTCTCATCCAATTACAGTTTCTCTCAGACCGATAGATTCTCTCTGGCCTGGAGGCCAGGCCACCCCTCGAAAATCTGCCTATAGCCACCATCTTGCTCCTGCTCCACCACCCCAAGCACAAATGCTTAAAGTGGCAGAGGATCTCATCTCCCTTATCCAGGGTAGTCAGGCAACAACTTTCAAAAGGAAAAGGCACTCTTCTCCAGAAATTGTGACAGAACAGGATTCTGAGGAATCTGACTATTCAGATTTTGAAGAGGAACAGCAACCTCTGACTGCTTATGGGGATTCAGATGCAGAGGAATCCATCCCTTCTGCCTCCCCTCCAGAGGACCTATCCTTCGGGAAAACCCTTCACGCTCTCAGGGAACATTTCCAGTGGGAATGTCAGGACTTCCTCCAGTCTAAGGAAAGACTTGGAGAGTTTCTGGACCTGCCCCAACACAGACCCCTGGCCATCCCCCCTATTTTAGAAGTGGTGGATGATGTTTTCCATGAATCCAGCTTACCCCCTAATGTCCTCCCACCTGCTCCCAGTAAACCTGATGGGTATTACAGAGTACCGGATTCTCACAAATACTTGTAAGAAATCCTGCTGCAGACCCAGAGGTCATTACACAGGGACCTAAAGGAGCTAAGACTAGTTCTGCCAAGAATCCTATTCCTTCTGACAGGTACTCCAGAGCTTTGGACAGATGGGGTAAAAAAGTGTACACCTCTGCAACCTTAGCTATCAGAGCACTGAATTGTGAGTTCCATATGTTAAAATATCAGCAACACACTTTGGAACGGTTAAAATAAAAGATTTCTACCTTTCCTGACTGTGCCAATTCAAAAGAGTTAGCAGATTTACTGCACTCTGCTTGTCAAGTGGCCAAACACTCATTACGCTGTGGATATGACACCCTAGAAGCCTCTAGCAGGGCAGCAGTGACAGGATCTGTCATTAGGAGACATGCATAGCTGAAGGAACAACCTCACCCTGGTCATGTCAAGTCTAAACTTATTGATGCACCCCTGGATAAGGAGCACTTGTTTGGAGGAAAAGCAGAGGAGGTGCTTAAAAAAATGAAAGACAAAGCAAAATCTATGCAAACAGTAAAAGATTTCTTTCAGGTTCAGCCTCCCAGGTTCAGCAGGAACTTTCCCTCTAAGCACTGGTTCTTCCCTGCACCTAGCAGACAGGGTCAAAGTAAGCCACGCAGGGACAGACCATCCAAGCCCCTATCCCAGGGCCAGCAGAGAAGCAAATAGTGGACCACTTCCGCCCCAAAGTCAGGGAGTTATAAGCCACCCTTCTATGGCAAAAATTCACAATGACTCCCCCCCCCCCCCAGCCCTCCCTTCACTCACCAAAAACTTGGATGAAGGCTATCCCTCTTCAAAGAAAATTGGCTTTCTGTAACAAAGGACCAGTGGGTTTTAAAGATAATTTTTCAGGGGTACAAATTCTCTTTCAGCGAACTCCCAATTCCAAGAGGATACCTCGACTTGTCTCCAAATCAGTGGGCAGAGGCATTGAAACAGGTCCAAACTCTCTCATATCCCAGGGGGCAGTAGAACCTGTCCCCCCCCAGATCAGGTAGGCAAAGGCTTTTATTCCAGACTATTCCTTGTTCCCAGAAAAGAGGGCACTTGGTGCCCCATCCTGGATCTATCTATTCTGAACAACTCCCTGGTGGTCCCCAGATTCAAAATGCTCACTTTGCAGCAGCTGCTGCCTTTGCTAACAAAAATGCCTGACTAGTGACTCTAGACCTAAAAGATGCCTACCTCCACATCCCTGTAAAGGAATCCTGCAGGAAATTCCTGCGCTTCAAAGCAGGATCACAACACTTTCAGTTCTCTGCGCTGCTCTTTGGCTTATCTACTGCACCCAGAGTATTCAACAAATGCTTAGCCCCAACCATAGCATTTTGCTGACAAAAAAATATTCAGATTTACCCTTAACTGGACGACTGCCTCATTCAGGCAGAGTGCAAAGAAAAGCTGCTCCAGGACCTTCTCTTTGTCAAATCACTCCTAACTTCCCTAGGGTTCACCATCAACAAGAAGAAATCAAAGCAACCCCCCACGAGGAAGATCATTTTCTTGGGAGCCCTGCTAGACACAGCATCCCAAATGGCCTTCTTATTCCCATAAAAACAGAGCTTCCTGCCTCTCTGCTTTAACCAGCTGGCTTCCAGAAGTCACCTCACTATGAGGAAGTTCCTGCAAGCCCTGGGATACATGGCATCTTGCATCCTTCTAATTCCTCTGGCCAGGCTTCACATGAGAAAACTTCACTGGTACGTAAGGAACCTTTGGTGCAAGCACTCTCAGTCTCTAGAGACCTCTCTCCCTGTGATTCCATGTATAAAGGCTGAGTTTCTCTGGTGGGCAGAGGCCTGTGCCAAGAACAAGGGTCTTCCCTTCATCCTCTGCCCTACTGGCCAGTCCATCACCACTAACGCCTCAGACATTACTTGGGGCACTCATCTATCAGGCAGGTGCACCCAAGGTCTTTGGGATGCCTAGCACCTTCACTTACACATCAATCAGAAAGAAATGATGGCAGTACAAAAGGCTCTGACATCCTTCAAACCCCATCTCAGGCCATGGGTCCTCCTTATAAAGACAGACAACACCATAGTAATGTGGTATATCAACAAATGGGGGGACCCACTCTTGCTTTGTAATTGTACAAAGTTGCTTTGTAGTTTTCAATGTTTTGAGATTCGATGTTATGAGTTTTAGATGTTTTGAAGTTTAGATGTTATGGTCTTGATGTTTTGAGTTTAGATGTTATGAAGAGTAGATGTTTTGATAGGTAACCGCACAGACAGCTCAGATATTATCTGGACTGTACTAAACCCTTCAGAAAAACAGACCAGCTGCTTGTCAGCTTTGCCCCAGGGACAGAGGGGAAGCCCATTTCCAAGCAAACCATTTCTAAATGGATATCACACTGTATCGATTTCTGCTACAGACTACATGAGAATGCCCCCCCCCCAAGTCTGTTCGTACCCATTCCACTTCCACGGCCTTCCTCCCAGGAGTCCCCATCAGGGACATCTTGGAAGCTGCCACCTGGACCTTTGTCCATACCTTTTCAAAGCATTACCACCTACCTGTTTTTTCTAAAATCTAGGGCAAGGTTTGCCTCTGCAGTCTGCATGGCTTGCTGACCCATGCCTAGGGCTCTAATCTATCCTTCCACCCCTCTCCTCAGCTTTGGGAATCCTCTCACAGGTGATGACTGCAACAGTGAAACAAAAAGAACATAGTACAGTTGTGTACACTTACCATAAATGTAGATGTTCGAGTGTATTCACTGTTGCAGTCCTGGTTTCCCTACCTCCACCCCCCTTATATCCTCTTCCCCTAGTGGGACTTGAGCTTCCCATGGTGGCTTTTAGTCACCAGGACCACTTTACTTTATTTCCTTGTGCTTCTGATGGGTTATGGCAAGAAAAACATATGTAATGACGTTGGCTGCTTTGCTTTATAGCACTGATGACCTGACGTCAGACTACAGGCAACTGCAACCGATGCAGAAAGACATTGACTCTGGTATTCGGGCCGGCTGAGGACTACCACAGTAGGGCTAACCCACAGGTGATTACTGCAACAGTGAATACACTCGAACATCTGCATTTATGGTAAGTGTACACAACTGTACTTTCTCTTTCTTCCAGAAAGCCTCACCTGGACATAGAAACCCACAATTTGATCACATGGTTTCTCTAGTTCCAATGATGGTTAGGCACTCCAGGCTTTTATCCCAAGTTGTACACATTCTGGCTTACTCACAGGAAACCTTCAACCAGGAAGATTTACAAAAGTAAATGGAAAAGATTTTCTTTCTGGGCTTCTAGTAGGAATTTGGCTGTGTTTTCAGTCTGTGTCTTGGCTATCTTAGAATTTCTGGCTTCTATTTTTTACAGTAGTTATAGTTACCTCTACTATAAAAGTTCATTTGGCAGCTATTTCCAGTTTTCGCATTGGGGAAAATCAATCACCCATTGCTTCACTAAAATGTTCTAAGGCCTTCTTAAGGGGCACTTTTCTACTGCAGTTCCTCCCCCTTAGAGATCCTGCTCCCCCCTCAGGACATCACCATCCTTCTGCAGGCTTTGACAAGACCCTGTTTTGAACCTGCAGTTACAGTTGATTTGAAATAACCTTCTTGGAAAAAATGTTTTTTGTAGAAGTTACCTTTGCACAAAGACTATTATAGCTCCACACTCTTTCCTGTTAGGTTCCTTACTTGGTTTTCCTGAAGAATCGAGTCACTTTGAGAACAAACCCCTCCTTTCTTCCTAAGGTGGCTTCTGAATCATCATTCAAACAGTCTTTCAACCTCCTTGTTTTCTCTCCATGCTTTGCCAATAAAGGAGAGTATGTTACACCTTCTGAACATCCATCATTGACTCAGGTTTCACTTATGCTATAGTACGAATGTCAGAAAATCTGACTAGTTGTTTTTCCTTTTCCCCATCAAAATTGGATAAAAGAATTTTTAAGGTAACTCTTTCCTGCTGGCTGTCTGAATATATTTCCCACGTCTACAACTAGACAAGATTGTCCTTTCCTGGATCTCCTAAGGCTCATTCTACTCCTTCAGTTGCTGCCCCCATTTACCTTTTTCTCTACAGTACCAATTGATGATGTTTGTGCTGCAGCTACGTGGTTGACTGTCCTTACCTTCATATCTCAATATTAGTTGGATTTATAGTCAAGGTCTAGAGCTTCCTTTGGTTTGGCTGTACTCTGGAATATCCTTCCATGAGACCTCCCAAGATTTATGGCAGTTGGGAAGGTCTGTCCCATTCATTGAGGGGAAAAGACAACATCCGATATGAAAGCTATGTACTTGCCATAATGATAGGTCCATTTTATCTGCTTCTCTCTTTCCTCAACTTCCTTCCCACCTTCCCCCATCCAGCTGTCATTTTCCTTTGTTTCTGGAGAGACTGCACTAATTGATGTCCTTCTATTCTCATGTTGCAGTATTCTTACTGTGGGATCCTCCACCTCTGGTGACCCGAACGTCGGTTCCTATATAAAAGCTTTTATCCTGGTTGCTGTTGGTGCATGGGATGTCACACACACAGGGCCATAAACCAAGGACCTTAAATGTGACGTCTGCATGCACAGACCTCAGAACTTTCCTGATCCAGTCGAATGTCAGGTTGATCGCATTGCTTCTCTCTATCAAGGTGTCTAAAGCTAAGTACCCCATTGGGGCTTTCTTACTTATATTAATTGCTTGAGCTTGGTTTGCTGATTTTGCATTAGTTGATGTCCACTAAGAAGGATAAATGCCGGTGTCAAATTCCGCATAAGCTTTGTTTGTTTAGGCCGGGAACACGAAAATACTCCCTGCACCATCTGCCAATCCTTCATGCCTAAAACTCTTAGATGCCGTCAGGCTGCCTTTAGCCCGTACTTAGAAAATCAAAGGTGTAAGAAGATAGCCCTTAAGATGGATCCGGAATTGGCCGACCCGATGGAACCACCAAACAAAAAGGCCAACGTTTTACAGCCTATTACCACTGGCTCTCCATCATCGGACGCTGCTCAAACCGCCAATATAGGGGTTGAGAAACGTCTGCTAGAGTTGTCTGCCTCGACGGCTTCCCTCAAGGTGGCCGTTTCCAAAGCGCCGGCCAGCACGTCCCCGGAGATATCTCAGAAGTCGGTTATTCCCAATGTTGAGGCGGAACCGGGTTACACCGGATGCCCTTCTCGATCTCAGGAATCTGAGTCTCCTTCCTTTGGGTAAGGCCCCAGAATCAAGGCCTACAGTGTCTCCCAAAACTCCTTCAAAAAGAAGACAAAAAGCTAAACATTTATCTACCCCTCCTGAAAGTCGACCAGGCTAGCAGTCTTTTACTCAGTCCCTGATGCAGGCCTTCATCCTCCACAGCCTCCTCTATTCCATTGCTCAGCCCAATGCCTACTTTTGCTACCTCACTCCTTCCCTCTATTCCCCAAGAAGAGGAAGAAGAGGCACTCTCCTCTTGCTGTGAGGAGTCTATCACCTACTCATCCCAAATAGCCTCCCCCATGGAATATTATTCTCCAGATGAGAATTCTGTGGAAGGAAGTTCCCCTCCAGAGGACATAACATTGGGTGAAACTATCACTAAGATGAAAGAATACTTCAAATGGGATACTTCCCAAATGACAGAAAGATAAAAAAGATAGTTTGAGTCATTGCAGGTTGAATCATCCTCCCCAACAGACATTCCTCCAGTGATCCCTGCATACCTTGATGCATTTGCTTCTTGCTCTAAGAACCCTGACTCTCAGCCACCTGCCCCAAAGAGATCAGACCAAAGAGATCAGACCATTTCTATAAGGTGCCTGATTACCACAAATTCCTAGTAAAACTCCTCTTGGCGGACCCTGCTGTTATAGCTGTGGCTCCAGATAGACAATCTAGACTGCTGCCTTCTTTGTCTCTTTTACCTTCAGATAAAGACAGTAAAATTATGGATAGGCTGGCCAAGAAGACTTATACCTCTTCCACATTGGTTTTCAGAGCAATTAACTACCAAACACATATGGTGAAATATACCTGGCATCTCAAGCCTCTACACTTCTGAACTCCCTGCCTGACTCTCCTAACAAAACTGAATTAGCATCTAAGCTATCCCTGGCATCCTATGTAGCCAGGCAATCCATTAGATGCAGTTATGATGCACCAGAAGCTTCTGCTAGATCAGCTGCACCTGCATCAGTTCTGTGTAGATACTCCTGGCTTAGGCTCCAGCCACTGCCAGAAGATTTTAAGTCCAAAATCCTAGATACTCCTCTTGATCATAACCTTCTGTTTGGTAAGCAATCTGCTGTACTATTTAAAAATCTACAGGATAAGAGCAAAGAGCTAGAGGATATTGAACACCTGCTGGTATCTCCTATACTTAAGTACTATAGAAATTATCCTGCCAAAACATCCTGTGTTAGAAGGGCCCCCTCCACAACCACTCCTTCTACCAGGCATAGGAAAGAGACTAGGAGGCAATCGTCTTCAAGGACTACCTTTTCTCAGCAAGCCCAAAGACAGTCCTGTCAGGACAGAAATAATGGCAACAATATGTGACTACCTTGCATATCTCCCCCTATCTTCCCATCTCTCTCACTGTCTGCCCCTTTGGAAAGAAATCACCACAGACCATTGGGTGCTGACAATAGTGGAAAAAGGATATTTCCTATCTTGGCAGGAAAGACCCACCTCACAGGGCATTCCTTTTCCACCCAAAAACCAGCTTCACCTAATTCCCCACATTATCCAGGATTTACGGGCACAAGGCACCGTGGAATCCATCCCATCAGGACAAGAAGGAAAAGGTTTCTACTCCAGACTTTTCCTAGTTCCAAAAAGGATGAACCATGGAGCCCTATCCTGGACATATCCATTTTAAATCTTTTTCTAAAAGTCCCCTCTTTCAGAATACTGTCCCTACAGACCTCCTGCGTACACTATTCCCACCACAAGCATTCATGGCCACTTTGGACTTGAAGGAGGCTTACCTCCACATTCCCATACACCCAACCACAAGAAATACTTACGCTTTGCTGGGCCTTGCTCTCATTTTCAATTTACTGTTTTGCCATTTGTTTTGTCCACTGCACCAAGGGTTTTCACCAAATGCTGGCCAAGGCAGCATTGGTTCCCCCTTCTACAATCCCCCACCAAGGGCAATCACCACACGTTACCTCATAAAGTGGACCTACTCACACAACAGAAGGGAACTGTCATCAATCCACACCTAGAGATGCTGAGCTTTACTCTCTGGGTGATAAACCTCTAGTAACCTTCAGACACCACTATGCAGATGACGTGCTTTCTATCCTGCAGTAGGTCAGGAAACCCAATACAAAGAGATCCTACATTTCTAATTGGGAGAGGGAGTCTCCAAATTATGTCTCCAAAGTCATATGGACTCCCTTCTATAGGATGTCCCTTTAGTCTTAGCTTATGTGTGTGAGCTGATTAAAGCAGATCGTTCATACTCTTCAGTGAACGTGAACCTCACTGATATCTCTGCCTGCCTACACCTGGAACCTCCTTTACTCTCCAGGTTGGATTTTAAATTGTTCTTAAAATGGGTCTTGAACATAAGACATAGTCATATGGACCCCCTTCTATAGGATGTCCCTTTAGTTTTAGCTTATGTGTGTGAGCTGATTAAAGCAGATTGTTCATACTCTTCAGTGAACGTGAACCTCACTGATATCTCTGCCTGCCTACACCTGGAGCGTTTTTTACTCTCCAGGTTGAATGTTAAATTGTTCTTAAAAGGGGTCTTGAACATAAGACCACCCAAAAAGCCTACTGCACCACCCTGGGACCTAAATTATATCATGGAGAAACTTACGCTGACTCCATTTGGACCAGCCACTTCTGCATCCCTGATGTGCACATGGAAAACTGTTTTGCTGATAGTCCTCACTTCAGCAAGAAGGGTCTCAGAGTTGCAGGCACTCATGGCATGCCCTTCTTACACTATCTTCCATAAAGACAGGATGACCCTGTGCACCATCCCCTCCTTCATGCCGAAAGTGGTCAACGAGCAATCAGTAAATCAGTCCATTCACTTACCAACCTTCTTCTCTTCCCAGAATGACAGTGACAGAATACTACACTCCCCGGATGTTCACAAACAACTAAGATTTTATCTGGACAAAACCAAGTCCATCAGAAAATTAAATCAACTTTTTGTTTCCTTCCATCCCAGAGCCCTAGGCAAGGCAGTCTCCAAACAGACTGTTTCCCATTGGATCAGGAAAGCTGTCTGTTTCTGCTACTTATACCATGGAAAAGACCTGAATCAGTGGATCAGGGCTCATTCTACTAGAGTGGTAGCTTTCTCCAAAGTCTTCTTCAAATGCCTAGACACAGCTACCATCCTTGAGGCATCCACCTGGTCCGCTATACAGACCTTCACCAAGCATTACAAACTGGACCATTTCTCCAGAGCCAGATCAGGTTTCACAAGGGCAATCCTGCAAGGATTTCTGGAATCCGCTACCTCTGTCTGCACCCTTCCTCCTTCCTGAGCTGTGGTACTGTCCTAAAGTAAGAATATTGCAACATGAGAATAGAAGGACCTAGAATAGTTGTGTAAAATATTACCATAACCATAGATGTCCTTCTCTTCCATGTTGCAGTATTCCTTCCCTCCTGACCCTCTAGTTTCATATCTACAGGTCTGTGGGCCTTCACAGAGCACCTACCAGCACTAGGTTCATTTCTGGGCAGTCTGAAGGACATCTTTTGGCATCTCCTAGGCTACTGTCTGACTGGGCAATTAATTCTGAGGTCTGTGCATGCAGTCGCCACATTTAAGGTCCCTGGTTTATGGCTCTATGTGTGACATCCCACTCACCAACAGCAACCAAGCTGAAAGCTTTTGTATAGGAGCTGACATTCAGGTCATCTGAGGTGGAGGATCCCACAGTAACAATACTGTAACATGGAAGAGAAGGGCATCTGTGGTTATGGTAAGATTTTACACAACTATTCTTTTCGTACCTTGGTCATATACTGTTCAAGCCCTGTGATAGGAATAATTGCTTTATCTGTATTTTTTTTATTCTGGTTATACTGTATTCATTTTATTAAAGGGTGTGAGCAAACACCATCTGAAGTAATTTACTGTCTACAGGGGATTGTGGGTAAGGGGAAGAGTCTGAGCCTTGGATCCAAAGTTTGAGAATGGCTGAAGTGGGATCCTAGTTGGATCTGGTAACCCATTGCTGAGGAAGGACAGAAGCAGACAAGATTGATGTATCATTAATGGTAAGTGCATAACTTTCAGTGTGATGTTGTCAGTCGTCCTAATTCTCACAGTTGGGGGGGGGGGTCTGCTGCGATCCAGCAGATCAGTCTCTGCCTGTTTGCTAGCTGGAGGACTTTAACCAAGCTCATGGGCTTATACCCTTTCCATGATGCACCTGGATGCTACCTGAAATGTTGTTTGCCATGCTGCATGGATGATGTCGATCATCTCTGGGCTAAGTCTCTTTATATTTTTTATCTCCTTTACCCTTAAAATCAAACTTTTTTTTTTAATTGTTGTTTGATCTCTTAGCGTAGTTACCATTAGTGTATTCCTGTACTTTGAGGTCAGTTTAACTTAGAGGGCCTCAGTCCTGTTTTTCTCTTAAATTTATAGGGCTTCCCTTCTTCTGCTGTGTCTCTTTCATTTTTGTACTTAAAAAGTGTGTTATTGCACATTTTTAATTAGAGGGCTTGTTTTTCTCCCCGTTGCTATTATAGTTTAAAAAAATAGTTTTCATATATTGTAAAGTGTTTCTACTGCTATTTGTTAATTGTAAAGTAGTGCCTTTCTAGTTTGGTTGCTCTCAAGTAGTTTTGTAGAGTAAGTGATACTGAATATGTCTCAAAAGGAACACAAGCCTCTTGGCTTTAAAAAGTGTTCAAAATGTGAAAAGAAAATGCTGATGAGTGACTCTCATTTCCTTTGTGTATATTGTCTTGGACCACTGCACCTCCCAGAAGATTGCTCCATGTGTCATGGATTTAACCAAAGGGTATTTCTAGAATGCAAAAACAAATTGATTTCAAAAGGGCTTCTCCCATCTCCTTTTGTTGAAGCCCTCTCTTCAGCAGACAAGACAGAAAAGTCTCCAAAAAGGCCTTCTGATAAATCTTCAGAGCCATCAAGGAAAGTACCCAAATTGTCGGCTATGAAAGCTATTTCTGTTCCGACAACTTTAATCAGACCTGAGTTGGATCAGACAAGACCTTCTAAGTCTTCTGTGCCTTCATCATTGGAAACTCTGACCTCTAAACCACCTTCTACCATTTTAACCAAATCAAGGTCTCCTTGTCTTTCTTCTCATTCTACCCGATCCCTTTCAGATGATGATGTGGATAGGGTGGTGCAGAGACTATTGAAGACACCTGCTTTAGCCGAACTCATCCTGGATCCGAGCCCAAGAGAGTCGGAGCAAACCCCCAGGGTGCCTATTCCTCCTCCGATCCGATCTTCCGCTTTGGAGCAAGAAGTTTCTGAGATCCAGTTTGTTTCAGCGCCTCCTCCTATTTCTTCGGATCCAACATCTGCTGTGAGTGTCTCTGCTCCTTCGGATCAGGAGACCTCTAGGATCTGACACTCTCCCCACCGATCCTCGAAACAGATTTGGATCTCATGGGATCTGACTCTGCCTCTCGGGGCATCAGTGCAGATGAGTTTGGATCCTACTTCTGCCTCGGTGTGGCTGTTCTCTGCTCTGGGGGCTCCTTTGGACCCAACAACTCGTTTGTTGGTTCCAGGGGCATCTTTAAGGTGTCTTAATCTCATCCCCTTCCACATGGCTGCAGAGATCCCAGGCCTTAGGTGACCCCCAGTGGGGTCCCCACCTCTTCTGAAACTTCGCCAGAATATCCCTATGAGGAGGTCCCTCAGAAGAGAACTTGTAAGAGGAAGCACCTAGACTCGTCTGAGGAGTCCGTCACTCCAGACTCTTAACTTGGATGACGCAGAAGGATCCCCATGATCACCCACTGAAGAGGTTTCATTTGGAGAGATCATGGAGATTCTAAAGCAAAGGGGTGATTGGCAGCCCTCCTCTTCTTCTGCCGAGGTGTCAGTTTACATGAAGTTCTTTGGATCTTGCCCTTCAACCTCCTCTGCCTTATGATGAGCTCATAGACCTGCTTTCTCGGAAGGCATGGGAGACCCCAGATACCATAGAGCCCACTCCTCAGAGGCCAGATAAGTGTATTACCACCCCAAAGGACAAGACCTTTTGGACAAAGGGTATAGCAGTGGAAGCCATGGTTGTGGTGGTGGCCACTAAAAAAGAACTCTCCGAGACTAGTTCTATCCATCCTCCTAATAAGGATTCTAGGACGATGAATAGATAAGGAAAGCATGTCTTCTCTTCAGCAACTTTTTCTCTTCGATCACTGAATTACCTTAGTCACTTTGCCAGATTGCAAAGAGATCTGATCAAGGATCTGTCAGATTCTCCTCAAAGAGCAGATATGTTCTTCGTGTTTCACTGTTGCAGTCATTACATTTGGGTTGTCTGCCTGCAGGTAGCCTTCAGCCGGCCTGAATATCAAAGTCTTGGATCCCTGCGTTGGATGCTCTTCTTCCATGACGTCAGGTTGTCAGCGGTATAAAACATGCAGCCGGCGCCATTACATCAGTCTTTCTTGCCGCATGGTGCCCGAAGCAGAAGCAGTTCGCAAGTGCCGGTCGGCCGACTCCTGAAAGTTTAGTTTTCGAGTTTCAGAACTGAAGTCTTCAAAAAAGCTAAGTACCCCATTGGGGATCCTTTTTCTTGCTCTAAACTGATGTCAGTAAAAGTTAACAATTGTATTACTTGTGGAAAGCAAATACCTCATAAAGATTTTCATTTGTACTGCATTCCTTGCTTAGGCCCAGACCACAATGTCCCTCGCTGTCAGTTTTGTGCCTTATTCAACCCCCAAACTATTCGTTGTCGGTTTATTTTTGCTGCAAATTATTTTGGTACTCTGTTTAACTATCCAGAAATGGCTTTGGTAAGCCATCCAACTACCGACATTCCGAAAAAACGTAAAGATAAAGATAGAGACAGACCGCATAGGTCCAAAGCTGCCGACGACACTTCCGTTAAGCTAGTCGCCAGTACTCAGTGAGATGCTTTTGCAGCCTCTGATACCCGCTACTTCAGGTTCGCAGGCCTCTACTGAGACCCATTCGGAGTCCGGTATGCTGTGAGATGCTTCTTCGACCATGGAACCTGCGGATGTCTCTACCTTGTATGGGTCTGGAGCTGCTGTGCAGGCACCGGCTTCTGAGGGTGTATTCAGGCCTACAGACTTGCATTTCAAACCGACGCCATCTTCTTCTTCAAGACCTAAAACTCGACCCACGCCTAGAAAACTGACGTCCAAACCGCATGGTCTGGCCCATATGCCTAAAAAACAAATGATAAGAATAGCTGAAGACCTTATTACTTTAATTAGGGGAAGCCAGCCTTCTCCTTCTAAGAGACCTAGAACTGATTTTCCTTCTGATTCTTCTGATCAGGATTCTGAAATTTCTGTTTTTTTCTGATGACCAGGATTTGCCCTTATATGAGGATTCTGATGCAGGGGACTCCACTCCCTGTGCTTCCCCTACAGAATATTTTTCTTTTGGGGAAACCTTGCACACTCTTAGGGAGCATTTCCGCTGGGAAAGCCAGGATTACTCTGACTCCAAAAAGAGGCTTAGGGAATTCTTACTCCTCCCTCAACACAGACCTTTAGCCATCCCTCCTGTCTTGGACATTGTAGATGATGCCTTCTTGGAATCTACCCTGGCCCCAGACACTTTACCTACAGCTCCCAGGGAACCTGACAGGTATTACAGAGTACCTGACTCTCTCACAAGTTCCTCTTCAAGAATCCTACTGCAGACCCAGAGACCATTTCCCAAGGACCTAAAAACATTAAGGCTACTACTGCCAAAAACCCTACTCCCTCTGATAGAGATTCCAGGGTCTTTGACAGATGGGGTAAGAAGGTATACACTTCTGCTACTTTGGCCATTAGGCCCTTAAACTGCCAGTTTCATATGTTAAAGTATCAGCAGCATATTATGGGACTACTTAAACAGAAAATTATGTTGATTCCTGACTGTGCTGAAAATAAAGAATTACAGGATTTAATGCATTCTGCTGAACAAGTTGGTAAACATACTTTGCAATGTGGTTTTGACTCTTTAGAAGCATCTTGCAGGGCTGCTGTCACTGGGTGTTTTCTTAGAAGGCGTGCTTGGCTTAAGGAGCAAAATTTGCCAGATCATGTTAAAGCTAAATTACTGGATTCTCCATTAAACCAAGACCGCTTGTTTGGCAGCAAAGCAGAAGTCGTCCTTAAAAAGATGGAGGAAAAAGCTAAATCTATGCAAACAGTTAAAGATTTCCTGCAAGTACAGCCTCCCAGATTTAGTAGGCATTGGCCTTCTAAGAAGTGGTCCTTTCCTGTCTCTTCCAGGCTTTCTCAGTCCAAACCCAGGAACAGTAGACCACCTAGGCTACAGTCTCAAGGTACTCACAGGCCTAAGCAGTGGGGGGCTCCCAATTCCAAAGCTGGAAGTAGTAAGACACCCCCCCTATGGAAAAAATGTCATAATGACTTAACCTTAAACCTTCCAAGCCCTGCTCAACTGCCTGCTCCCTTAGGGGGAAAGATCACCCAGCATGCAAAAAACTCGGAACTCATTACCCAGGACAAATGGGTTTTAAATATAGTTTCCCAAGGATACAGATTCCACTTCCACACCTTGCCAACCCCAAACAGTTGGCAAGACCTACCCCGAAGTCAGTGGACAGAGGCTCAACAGTAGGTTCTCTCTCTTCTAAGTATCAGGGCTATTCATCCTGTCCCAGCAGAAGCAAGGGGACAAGGTTTTTACTCAAGACGTTTCCTGGTACCCAGAAAAGACAGCTCCTGGCGTCCTATCCTGGACCTCTCTATTCTAAATACCTTTTTGGTAATCCCAAAATTCAGCTGCTTCCTATGCTAGGCAAAGATGCCTGGTTGGCAACCTTAGACTTAAAGGGAGCTTACCTGCACATTCCAATAAGGGAATCTTGCAGGAAATACCTACACTTCAGAGCAGGCTCCATACACTATCAGTTCTCTGCACTTCCCTTTGGCTTATCTACTGCGCCCAGGGTATTCACAAAGTGCCTAGCTCCAGTCATTGCATTTTGCAGGCAAAGAAACATTCAGATATACCCATACCTGGACGATTGTCTGGCATTTGTAAGGAAACTTCTAACCTCACTGGGGTACACCATAAACGAAAAGAAATCTCATCTAGTACCCTGCCAACAGATTGTATTCCTGGGAGCAAGCTTGAACACAACTTCCCAGATGGCTTACCTCACGCCAGAGAGACAAGTTTATTTGACAGCCTATTTCAAACTACTGGCCACAAAGAACCAACTATCTGCAAGGAAAATCCTGCAAGCCCTGGGGTTCATGGCCTCTTGCATTCTACGAATTCCATATGCAAGACTGCATATGAGGAAACTACAATGGTATCTAAAAAGCCTATGGTGTCAACATTCTCAGGACCTGGAATCAATGATTCCTATCATTCCTTGTATAAAGACAGCGTTCCTTTGGTGGGCAGAGGCCTGCTACCACAACAAGGTGCTCCCATTCACTGTACCCCCTGCCGGCCAAACCCTAACAACAGACGCATCAATCTATGTATGGGGGGGCTCACTTGGCAAGACAGTGCATTCAGGGCAAATGGAACCCGAGTCAGATGCACCTGCATATCAATCAAAAAGAAATGCTAGCTGTACAGAATTCCCTGACAGCCTTCAAGGACCACATTCTTCCAGGACAATTATTGGTAAAGACAGACAACACCACTGTTATGTGGTACATAAACCAGCAGGGGGGAACCCACTCGTACCCTCTCTGTAGACTAGCCATGGCTCTGTGGAACACAGCCTTGAGCTACCAAGTGCACCTACAAGCTCAATTCCTGCCAGGCAAGCTAAATTCACTGGCAGACGACCTAAGCAGAAATGTCAAGGACCCAGACGAGTGGAAACTGGAACCAAAGATATTCATCCTTTTGAGAAACAAATGGGGGAATCCAGAGATAGACCTGTTTGCCTCCCCTCAGAACTACCAATTAGACAAATTCTGCACAAGGACTCCCCACAGACAAGCTTGGAAAGTGGATGCCCTGTCCTTCACCTGGGAAAGCCTCTCAGTCTATGCCTTTCTCCCTCTGCCTCTCCTCTCGAACGTTCTGCTAAAGATCAAACAAGACAAACCAAGAACATTACTGATTGCACCAGCCTGGCCACGCCAGCACTAGTACTCCCTTTTGTGCAATATATCACTGCTGGAGCCATGACACCTGCCTCAGACCCCTTTCCTGCTGTCCCAGCAGGAGGGCCAAATTCTTCACCCTCAACTTCAAACCCTGAACCTTGCAGCCTGGCTAATTCATTGAGCTCTCCAATAGCATCCCTCAGTAAGCAGGTGCTAGATGTCATTCTGGAGGCAAGAAGGCCTAGTACTTGAAAATCCTATGCTGAAATGTGGAAAAGATTCTGTTCTTGGAGCCAGACTCAGGGGTTGGGCACATCAGTGCCCAGCTTACTGCATATTCTTCAGTACTTGACAGAGATGCTCCACAAGGGTTTTTCCTTCTCGTCAATTAAAATTCATGCCTCTGCCATTTCAGCACATTATAATACTGAACCACCCCTCTTCTCTCACCCTCTGCTAATGCAATTCCACAGAGGGGCCAAAAATTTAAGACCACCCAGGGGAGCCCCTACTCTAGCCTGGGACCTTAACTTTGTATTGGAAAAGCTCACTCTACCTCCTTTTGAGCCAGCTGCAACTGCAGAGTTGAACTTCCTTTCTTGGAAAATAGCCTTCTTTCTAGCCATCAGTTTAGCAAGAAGAGTGTCTGAATTACAGGCCATCATGGCAGTGGAGCCCTTCATCATCTTCCATGCAGACAGGGTGTACCTCAGGACCAATTCTTCCTTTATACCCAAGGTGGTGTTTAGTCTGTCTGGCCCAAATCAGTCCATTTATTTGCCTACTTTTTTCCCTAATCCACAAAACAAAGGAAAATGAATTATGCACTATTTGGACGTGCACAGACAACTTAGATTTTATTTGGACAGGACTAAGCCTCTCAGAAAATCTGAACAGCTGCTAGTTGGCTTTGCTGCATGGGCAGAGGGGAAGGCCATTTCAAAGCAAACCTTTTCTAAGTGGGTAGCCCATTGCATTAATTTCTGCTATAAGCACCATGGAAAACCTACCCCACAGGGGATAAGATCACATTCCACCAGGGCTGCATCTACCTCTACAGCCTTTCTCAGAGGTGTCCCTACCAGGGACATCCTAGAAGCTGCTACCTGGAACTCTATACATACCTTCACTAAGCATTACCACATGTCTATTTTTTCTAAATTCAGAGCTGGTTTTGCCACTGCAGTCTTGCAGGGCTTAATAGCTGGTCCTAATGCTCTCTAACTTCCTCCTCCCTTCCTTAGCTTTGGTAATCAACCCAAATGTAATGATTGCAACAGTGAAACACAAAAACATAGTACAGTTGTGTGCACTTACTGTAAATGTAGATGTTCGAGTGCATTCACTGTTGCAGTCCTGGTTACCCTCCCTCCAGCCCCCTGACTTCTCTTGGCTATACTTTTCTTCTTGTTTATTGTATTTCAACTTTCTGGTGTATTTGCCTTTTGTTGAAGGTGTAACCTTCTATATAATTGCTTCCCATTATGGGGGCACCTGAAATCTGGGGTAAGAAAAACTGATGTAATGGCGTCGGCTGCATGTTTTATACCCCTGACGACCTGATGTCATGGAAGAAGAGACAGCATCCGACACAGGGATCCAAGACTTTGATTTTCAGGCCGGCTGAGGGCTACCTGCAGGCAGATAACCCAAATGTAATGACTGCAACAGTGAATACACTCGAACATCTACTTTTATGGTAAGTGTACACAACTGTACTTTGCTGATACAGTCAAAGAGAAAGTCAGTGCGCACCTAGCCACCCTCAATGCAGTTACGAACTCCTCTGTGAGGTTTATATCATATGCTGTAGATGGAGCAGGTTGATCTGCGGTTTCAGGCATCTCCTCCAGTAGGCAGGCCTGGATGCGACTTTGTGGAACCTTTGAGATCTTCATTTGTTAATGCCCCTTTTGACGAGATGCTCACCCAGGTGTGAAAAGGAAGCTAAGACTTGTTTTTTGTCTGCTGTTGGAGTATGTTTTTCCGCTGTTACCAGACTCTTTCCCAAAGGGCAGAGAGGAAGCAGGAAGATGTAGATGTTCTTCGTGTTTCACTGTTGCAGTCATCACACTTGGGTTATCTTCCTGCAGGTAGCCCTCAGTCGGCCCAAATACCAGAGACTTGGTATTTCTGCATCGGTTGCTGCCGCTCCAGGACTGACGTCAGGTTGTCAGGGGTATAAAAACAGGCAGCCGATGCCATTTCATCAGTCTTTCTTGCTGAGGAGCCCGAAGCAGAAGCAGTTTGCCTGAGTGCCGGTCGGCCGCTACCCGAGTTTTTGTTTCCGAAGTGAATCATCCTGAAGTCTTCTAAAGCTATGTACCCCATTGGGGATCCTTTTTTCGTGCTGTAACCAGTGTCAGAAAAAGTTAACAATTGTCTTGCCTGTGGAAAGCAAATTCCACACCGAGATTTCCATTCTTAGTGCATCACCTGTTTAGGCCCAGACCACGACGTACCTCGCTGTCGGTTTTGTGTCTTGTTCAACGCCCGAACTATTCGTCGTCGGGCCCTTATTGTAGCTAAATGTTTTCATTCTCGATCTCCATATTTTGAAATGGCTTCGGTAAGCCATCTGACGACCAGTCTTCTGAAAAAATGAAAGGATAAAGACAGAGACCGCACAGGTCCAAAACTGCAGACCAGCTTCCGTTAAGCTAGTCGCCAGTTTGCTGGTACTCAGTGAGGCGCTTTCACAGTCCCTGATGCCCGCTTCATTGGATTCACAGGCCTCTACCGAGATCTGTTCAGAGTCCGGTATGCCGCGTGACTCTTCTTCGACTACAGAACCTTCGGATGTCTCTACCTTGGATGGGTCTGGAGCCGCTGAGCAGGCGCCGGCTTCTAAGGAAGTTCTTCTCACTACCGATATTCAGCACAGATGACTTCTTTCGCGTCAACAGTTCTGTCTAAAACTACCGAGTTTCTAAGGCCAAGTGTATGAGCTACACCTAAAAAAAAACAATGACCCAAACTCAAGCACCTGCTTCCTTGCCACAACATCAAATGGTTAAAATGGCAAAATACCTTATTATGCTAATTAGTGGAAGCCAGCCTTCCCCTGCTAAGAGAAAAAGAGATCTATCCCCAGCAGCTTTAACAGACCAAGAGTCCGACGGCTCTGAGGTATCTGATTATGACGACATGCCTTTATCTGCTTATGAGGATTCAGATGCAGAAGAATCCATTCCCTCTGCTTCTCCTCCAGAAGATTTTTCTTTCGCTGAAACCTTGCATACTTTGAGAGCATTTCCACTGGGAATGCCAAGACTATCCTCAGTCCAAAAAGAGACTCAGAGAATTTCTAGATTTGCCACAACATAGGCCTTTAGCAATACCCCCAGTCCTGGATGATGTTCTTCATGTTTCACTGTTGCAGTCATCACACTTGGGTTATCTGCCAGCAGGTGGCCCTCAGTCGGTTTGAATACCAGAGTCTTGGGATTTCTGCGTCGGATGCTGTCATCTCTTCCATGACGTCAGGTTGTTAGGGGTATAAAACATGCAGCCGATGCCATTACATCAGCTTTTCCTGCTGTGCGGGAGCCCGAAGCAGAAGCAGTTCGCAAGTGCCAGTTGGCTGCTGCCTGAAATTTTCATTTTTCGAGTTTCAAACCTGAAGTCTTCTAAAGCTAAGTACCTCGTTGGGGATCCTTTTTCCTTGCTCTAACCGATGTCAGAAAAAGTTAACAATTGTCTTGCCTGTGGAAAGCAAATACCTCACAGAGATTTTCATTCTTGCTGCATCATCTGTTTAGGCCCAGACCACGATGTTCCTCACTGTAGGTTTTGTGCCTTGTTTAATGCCTGAACTATTCATCGCTGGGCTAACTTTGTCACTAAATTCTTTCGCTGTCTTTCTCCATTTTCCAAAATGGCTTCCATAGGTCCAAAACTGCTGACGACACTTCCTTTAAGCTAGTCGCCAGTTCGCCGGTACTCAATGAGGCGCTTTCGCAGCCCCTGATACCTGCATCTACAGATTCACAGGCCTCTGCTGAGACCCATTCAAAGTCCAGTATGCCGCAAAGTGCTTTTTCGACTATGGAACCTGTGGATGTCTCTACCTTGGATGGGTCCATAGCCGCTGTGCAGGCACCAGCTTCTGAGGGTGTATTCTGACCTTCCGATGTTTGCATTAAACTGACAGCTTCGTTTTTTACTAAAAATACAGAGTTTCTCTGGCCCAGAGTTCGCAGTACGCCTAGAAAACCGATGACCAAAGCGCATGCTCAAGCTCACTTGCCACAGAAACAAATGCTTAGAATGGCTGAAGCCCTTATAACTTTAGTTAGTGGAAGCCAGCCTTCCCCCGCTAAAAGGCAAAGAATTGATTTTCCTTCTGATTTTACAGACCACGAGTCCGATGACTCTGATCCCTCTGATTACCAGGACATATCCTTATCTACCTATGAGGATTCAGATTCAGAGGATTCCATACCCTCTGGCTCCCCTCCAGAGGACTTTTCTTTTGGTGAAACCTTGCATACTTTAAGAGACTATTTCCACTGGGAATGCCAGGACTACCCTCAGTCCAAAAAGAGACTCAGAGAATTTTTAGACTTGCCTCAGCACAGGCCTCTAGCTATTCCCCCTGTCCTGGACATTGTAGATGATGTCTTCATGGAATCCAGTCTTACTCCTGGTACATTACCACCAGCTCCTAGAAAGTCTGACAGGTACTACAGAGTACCTGACTCTCACAAATTTCTCTTTAGGAATCCCACTGCGGATCCAGAGACTATTTCCCAGGGACCTAAAGGCGTTAAGGCTACTACAGCCAAAAACCCTACCCCTTCGGAGAGGGATTCTAGAGCTTTAGACAGATGGGGAAATAAGTTATATACCTCTTCAACTCTTGCCATCAGGGCTTTGAATTGCCAGTTTCACATGTTGAAGTACCAGCAGCATGTTATGGAACTAATTAAACAAAAAATGTTGTTGCTTCCAGATTGTACAGAAAATAAATATTTACAACAGTTAATGCATTCTGCAAACCAAGTTAGTAAACATACTTTACACTGTAGTTTTGATGCCTTAGAAGCATCTTGCAGGGCTGCTGTCACTGGGTCTATACTGAGAAGGAATGTGGGTTGACAGACTTTCCTCCAAACCAGTGGGCAGAGGCTCAAAAGCAAGTACTTTCTCTTCTCAGTATCAGGGCTATTCAACCTGTGCCAGTAGAGCAAAGGGGGCAGGGTTTCTACTCCATACTATTCTTGGTGCACAGAAAAGAGGGCTCTTGGTGCCCTATCCTAGATCTGTCAATTCTCAACATCTTTCTGATGGTCCCAAAATTCAAAATGTTGACTCTGCAACAGCTTCTTCCTATGCTATCCAAGGACACCTGGCTAGTCACCCTAGACTTAAAAGAAGCTTATCTGCACATCCCCATAAGGGAATCTTACAGGAAATATCTACGTTTCAGGGCAGGCTCTATGCACTATCAGTTCTCTGCATTTCGGTTTGGCTTATCTACTGCGCCCAGGGTATTTACAAATTGCCTGGCTCCAGCCATTGCATACTGCAGGCAGATAAATATTCAAATTTACCCATACTTAGACAATTGCCTGATTCAGGCAGTCAGTCAGGAATTGCTACTTCAGCACCTGGCATTTGTAAAGAGACTTCTAACTTCTCTGGGGTACACCATCAATGAAAAAAAATCACAACTGGTGCCCAACCAGAAGATTGTATTCCTGGGAGCAAGCTTGAACACAACTTCCCAGATGGCATTCTTCACTCCAGAAAAACAGGCTTATTTGACAAACTACTTCACACTAATGGTCACCAAAACCCAGCTATCTGCAAGAAAAATGCTGCAAGCCCTAGAGTTCATGGCCTCAGGCATTCTACTAATTCCATATGCAAGACTGCATATGAGGAAACTTTAATAGCACTTAAAAAGTCTCTGGTGTCAACATTCTCAGGACTTGGGAACACTGATTTCTATCTTTCCTTGTCTAAGGGCAGAGTTCCTTTGGTGGGCAGAGGCATGCTACCACAACAAGGGACTTCCTTTCACTCAACCCCTCGCCGCCCAAACCCTGACAACAGACGCGTCAGACTATGCGTGGGGGGCTCACATGGCAGGCAAATGCATTCAAGGCAAATGGAGCCCAGAACAAATTCCCCTGCATATCAATCAAAAAGAAATGTTAGCTGTGCAGAATGCTCTGACAGCCATCAAATACCTTATACTTCCAGGGCAACTCCGGATAAAGACAGACAACACCACAGTTAAGTGGTACGTAAACAAGCAGGGGGGAACTCATTCTTACTCTCTCTGCAGGTTAGCCATGGCCGTGTGGAACACAGCCTTGAGCAACCAAGTGCACCTGCAAGCTCAATTCCTGCCAGGCAAACAAAATTCACTAGCAGATGACTTAAGCAGAAATCTACTGGACCCACACAAGTGGAAGCTGGAACCCAACTCATTCAAACTTCTAATCCCACAGGTAGGGGCTGCAGAGATGGACCTCTTTGCTTCCCCCCAAAACCATCAGTTGAGCAAATTTTGCACCAGAAATATCCACAGCCAAGCATGGAAAGTGGTTGCCCTTTCCTTTACATGGGAGAACCTCTCAATTTATGCCTTTCCCCCTCTGCCCCTCCTCTCAAAAGTACTACTCAAGATCAAACAGGAAGGCCAAGAAAATCCTTATAGCCCCAGACTGGCCATGCCAGCACTAGTACCCACTCCTACGCAGTCTGACAGCAGTGCCACGTACATCAGACCCCTCCCTGCTGTCCCAGTAGGAGGGACAGATTTTGCATCCACAGCTGCAAACCCTGAACCCTGCAGCCTAGCCTATCCCCTGAATACATCACCAGCAACCCTCAGCAAACAGGTGCTGAGCGTAATCCTTGAGGCCAGAAGGCTAGTACTAGGAAATCCTATTCAGAAAAGTGGAAAAAATATTGTTCTTGGAGCCAGGCTCAAGGAAAGGACACAGCTGTGCCTGCCTTACCTCAAATCATGGATTACCTAGCAGAGCTACTCCACAAAGGCCTATCCTTCTCATTAATTAAAATTCATGCCTATGCCATCTCAGCTCACTATAATACTGAGCCACCTCTATTTTCTCACCCTCTCATCAAACAGTTCCTGAGAGGAGCTAACTGTTTAAGGTCTCCGAGGAGAGCCCCCACCCCTGCCTGGGACCTTAACTTTGTACTAGAGAAGCTCACGCTTCCCCCTTTTGAGCCTGCTGCTATAGCAGAGTTAAAATTCCTCTCTTGGAAAACAGCCTTACTTCTAGCCATCACTTCAGCAAAAAGAGTGTCTGAGTTACAGACACTAATGGCTGTGGAACCCTTCATTATTTTCCATGCGGACAGGGTTTCCCTCACGACTAACCCATCATTTATGCCCAAGGTGGTATCCAGTATGGCTTTAAACCAATCCATCCATTTATCAACCTTTTCCCCTAATCCTCAGAATAAAAGGGAAAGGATTCTGCACTCCTTGGACATGCACAGACAGCTCAGGTTCTACCTTGACAGAACTAAACCTTTCAGAAAATCTGACCAGCTGCTAGTCAGCTTCGCTACACGGGCAGAGGGCAAGGCCATTTCAAAGCAAACCATTTCCAAATGGATAGCACACTGCATCCATTTCTGCTACAAACACCATGAAAACTCATTCACTAGGGCTACCTCAACCTCTGCAGCATTTCTCATGGGAGTCCCTACCAGGACATCTTGGAAGCTGCAACCTGGAGTTCTGTACACACCTTCACCAAGCATTACCACTTACATATTTTTTCTAAATCCAGAGCGGATTTGCCACAGCAGTCTTACAAGTCCTGCTAGCCAGCCAGCCCCAAAACTTCCTGACTGCCTCCACCCTTCCTCAGCTTCGGAAATCAACCCAAGTGTGATGACTGCAACAGTGAAACAAGAAGAACATAGTACAGTTGTGTACACTTACTATAAATGTAGATGTTCGAGTGTATTCACTGTTGCAGTCCTGGTTGCCCTCCCCCCAGCCCCCTGACCTTTTTATTCTTTACACCTAACCTCTTTTTGGCCATATCTTATGACAGTGGTATGTACTTTTTACTGGAGTTGTTCCACACCATGTAATTGCTTCCTATTCTGGGGGCTCCTGACATCTGGGGCAAGAAAAACTGATGTAATGGCGTCAGCTGCATGTTTTATACTCCTGACGATCTGATGTCATGGAAGAGGCAACAGCATCCGACGCAGAAATCCCAAGACTCTGGTATTCGGGTCAACTGAGGGCTACCTGCAGGCAGATTACCCAAGTGTGATTACTGCCACAGTGAATACACTCAAACATCTGCATTTATGGTAAGTGTATACAACTGTACTTTGTGGATGATGTTTTTGTGGAATCCAGTCTAACTCCCGATACTTTACCCCCTGCTCCTAGGAAAGCAGACAGGTACTACAGAGTACCTCACTCTCACAAATTTCTTTTCAAAAATCCTACTGCTGACCCAGAGGTCATCTCCCAGGGGCCTAAAGGTATCAAAGCAACTACAGCTAAGAGTCCCACTCTTCAAACAAGGATTCCAGACCTTTAGAAATATGGGGTACAAAAGTGTACACCTCTGCAGCTCTCGCCATTAGGGCTTTGAATTGCCAGTTTCATATGCTAAATTACCCAAAACATATCATGGAACTTCTTAAGCAAAAATTAGCTACCTTTACAGTCTGTGCAGAAAATAAAGAATTACAAGGGCTTATGCATTCTGCAAGCCAAGTCAGCAAACATACTTTGCAATGTGGCTTTGACACCCTAGAAGCATCTTGCAGGGCAGCATTCACTGGTTCTGTACTGAGAAGGCATACTTGGCTTAAGGAGCAGACCTTGCCAGACCATGTCAAATCAAAATTACTAGATGCTCCTTCAAACAAGGACAATCTGTTTGGCACCAAAGCAGAAGAGGTTCTTAAAAAGATGGAAGAAAAAGCTAAATCTGTGCAGACAGTCAAAAGATTTCTTGCAGGTACAGCCTCCTAGATTCAGTAGGCATTGCCCCTCGAAGCATTGGTCCTTTCCAGCCCCCTCAAGGCCATCTCAAACTAGACCAAGGGGAAACAGAGCCCCCCCCCAGGCTACAGTCTCAGGGTATGCAGAGATCTAAGCAATGGAGTGCCTCCACTCCAAAAACAGGGAGTGCTAAGCCACACCCTTACAGAAAGAATTCACAATGATTTCTCAACTCCACTCCCCACCTCTGCCCAACTTCTCATGCCCCTAGAAGGAAAACTTGCCCATCATGCAAATAACTGGACTTCCATCACCAAGGACCGATGGGTCCTCAACATTGTATCCCAGGGGAATATATTTTTATTCCCCTCACTGCCAACCCCAAAAGGGTTCCCAGACCTTCCTCCAAACCAGTGGCCAAAGGCACAAAACCGAGTTCAATCCCTGCTCTCCATAAGGCAAGTCAACCTGTTCCTGCAGAACAGATAAGCCAAGGGTTCTTATCCAGACTTTTCCCTGGTACCCAGAAAAGAGGGCACTTGGTGGCCATCCTAGATCTTTCCATTTTAAACACCTTCCTGGTGGTACCAAAGTTCAAAATGCTTACCCTTCAGCAGCTTCTTCCTATGCTGGCCAAAGATTCCTGCTTAGCCGCCCTAGACCTAAAAGAACCCTATCTGTACATCCCTATCAGGGACTCATGCAGGTAATACCTATGCTTCAGGGCAGGATATATGCATTATCAGTTCTCTGCACTTCCCTTTGGCTTATCCACTGCTTCCAGAGTATTCACAAAATGCCTGGCTCCAGCCATTGCCTACTGCAGACAGAGGAAATTCAAATTTACCTGTACTTGGATGACTGCCTGATTCAGGCAGACAGGAATTGCTGTTGCAGCACCTGACATTTGTAAAAAAAACTTCTAACCTCCCTGGGGTACACCATCAACGAAAGGAAATCAGAACTAGTCCCCAGTCAAAAGATTGTATTCCTGGGAGCAAGCTAGGACACAGCATCCCAGATGGCATTCCTTACTCCAGAAAAACAAGCCTACCTGACAGGATACTTCACTCAAATAGCCACCATAACCCAGCTGTCCGCAAGGAAAATCCTGCAGGCTCTAGGGTTCATGGCCTCTAGCATGCTACTAATTCCATATGCCAGACTGCATATGAAGAAACTTCAATGGTACTTAAAAAGTCTTTGGTGCCAACATTCTTAGGACCTAGAAACTGTCATTCCTATCATACCTTGTCTAAGGACAGAGTTTCTTTGGTGGGCAGCAGCATGCAACCACAACAAGCGACTTCCCTTTACTCAACCCCACTCCATCCAGACCCTAACCAGAGACTTGTCAGACTATGCCTGGGTGGCACACCTGGACGACAAGTGCATTCAGGGCGAATGGAGCCCAAGTCAAATTCATCTGCACATCAATCAAAAAGAGATGCTAGCTGTTCGGCATGCTCTGACAGCTTTCAGATCCCTACTGTCTCCAGGACCTCTGCTAATAAAAACAGACAACACCACAATTATGTGGTACATCAACAAGCAGGGGGGAAACCCTCTCTTACCCACACTGCAGGCTAGCCGTGGCCCTGTGGAACATGGCATACAGGTCCTTCTGCAAGCTCAATTCCTGCTAGGTAGACAAAAATCACTGGCTGATGACTTAAACAGAAGTCTCCTAGACCCACACGAGTGGCAATTAGAGCCCAGCACCTTCAGCCTTGTGATTCAGAAATGGGGGACCCCAGAGGTGTATCTCTTTGCCTCCCCCTGCAATCACCAGCTCAGCAAATTCTGCACCAGGACACCTCACAGCAGGGCCTGGAAAGTGGATGTCCTATCCTTCCAGTGGGTAAACCTCTCAATCTATGCATTTCCCCCTGTGCCCCTTCTCTCAAGAATATTGCTCAAGATAAGACAGGACAGACCAAGGTCAATCCTGACTGCCCCAGACTGGCCACGCCAGCAGTGGTCCCACTGCTGCGCAGCCTATCACCGGTGCCACCCTGACACCTACCCCAGAGCACGACCCTCATCACTCAGTGGGGGGACAGATCTTGCATCCGCAACTGCAAACCCTGAATCTTGCAGCCTGGCATATTCCTTGAAGCAAGCAGGTGCTGGATGTCATTCTTGAAGCCAGAAGCCACAGTACAAGGAAGTCCTATGCTGATAAGTGGAAAAGGTATTGCTCCTGGATTCAATCTAAAGGAGAGGTCACAACTCTGCCCTCCCTACCTCTTATCCTGGATTACTTAGCAGATCTACTCCACAGAGGCCTATCCTTCTCCTACATAAAGATCCATGCCTCTGCCATCTTGGCTCATTACAACATTGAGCCACCCCTCTTCTCTCACCCTCTCATCAAGCAGATCCTGAGAGGGGCAAACAGCTTAAAGCCACCAAGCAGAGCACCCACCCGTGCTTGTGACCTTAACTTTGTACTGGAAAAGCTCACACTACCCCCTTTTGAGCCTGCAGCATCAGCAGAGTTAAAATTCCCCTCTTGGAAAACAGCATTGATTCTGGCCATCACTTCAGCTAGAAGAGGGTCTGAGCTACAAGCACTGATGGCTGTGGAACCCTTCATTGTTTTTCACGCTGCCAGGGTCTCCCTCAGGACTAATCCTTCCATTATGCCTAAAGTGGTGTCCAGTGTGGATCTCAACCAATCTATTAATTTGCCTACCTTCTTACCTAATACTCAAAATAAAGGAGAAAGGATCATGCACTCCTTGGATATGCAACGACAGCTCAGATTCTACCTGGATAGGACTAAGCCCTTCAGGAAATCTGACCAGTTATTACTCAGATCTGAAGTAGTTAACTTCATTTGCTCAGCAACCTGTGGGTATCGGATCCGATTCGGATCCGAGCCTGCAGCTTTCCAAGCTAAAAGGTCCGAGCTCCAAGCTCCTCCCCCTACCCATAATGCCCTGCCATCTCCCTTTAACTCTCAGATCTCGTTTGCAGCGGCTTCTGTAAGCTTCTCAGAACGAGCTCCGAGAGTGGTACTGTGAGTTTAGCATTTAAAAATTTTCTGTCAAACTTTCCCTGTTCTTGCATGTGTGAACTCCCTCTTAACTTTCTTAGTCTTTCTGGGTAGTTTTAAACTTTTTTGGTTAAGTTAAATTTATTCCCCTCCCCCCTCTGCGTGTGTGAAGGTGTGTGCGTGTGGGCCTGTTTTCTTTTCTATAATGGCTGAAGGCCCTAAAGCTATTTTCTCTAAATGTACCGAGTGTGGCCAAAAGCTGTCCCCAGCAGATGGCCACACTCGGTGCGTCCTTTGCCTGGGGGTTGATCACCTCTCCTCGGGCTGCACTATTTGTGCAGCCTTCAACCCCAGGGCTTTGAAGGATAGGAGGACGAAGCTTATTCTTGCGGGCCTTTTGCCCCCGGATTCTGCTTCGTCCTCCTCCTCTGTGGCGCCAGCCGCAGCTGCGGCTGCCCCACTTGCTGCTTCTGATCCCCTGGCCAGGATTCAACCTCCCTCGTTGGCCCAGGAGGAAAGGGATGGCAAAAAGAAGGACAAAAAGGATAGGGAGAGAGAGAAAGAAAGGCATCGCAGCCACAAGAGGCAGTCCGAGTCGAACCCTTCGGCACCGGCATCCAAACAGCTTGCCTCTCCCCTTAAGGTCTCCGGGCCTTCCCCCTCCCGGCTCCGTTCTCCACGTTTCTCCCTGGAGCCGGAGGAGGAGACCTGATCACCTTCGAGGTCATCTAGGCGGCCTTCCCAGCCAGCCTCGGTGGCCTCATCTAGATCTACGAGAAGTTAATCGGACACAGATATGGACCGGATGATGCGTCGATTTCTCCAGGCCCAGCTGCAGATGGGTGTGCTCTTGGCCCCCCCCCCCCCGGGGGGAGCTCGACACCTTTTTTCACCCCCATTGCTCCTTCTCTGACCCACTATTGGGGTTCGGAGCTGTCGGATCCAACTAGCTTCGGAGCCGGGGTTGGGTCGGCGCTGACAGCGTTTCCTACTTCGGCGCTGACTGTACCCTTGAGTCTGTCAGATCCCTTTTCAGATCCAAGATCTCGGGGCCGTGAGTTGAGCGTCAGATCCGGAGGGGTTAGCGGGCCTTCGGCTCCATTAAAGTCGGGGCACACTACCCTTTCGGATACGATCGGGTCACCTTCGGTGCTGGTCCACACGTCGGATCCGAGGGAAAGCAGTTCTCCCTCGGAATTCGACATCGTGGAGAATGTCCTTTCGAGGGATTCGAGGCCCCATGCTCTTGCTACGTCTCCACCCACCATTCCCACACAGACGGGCCTGTATTCCATCATCCGGCCCCAGGGACACCTGCGCCTACGTCCCAGATTGTTCCCATAGAGGAACAGGACATTTTTGGTGAGGCCTCTTTGGACAGTCTCCCCGAAGAGGTCCCTCACAAACGAAAGTGCAAGAGGAGGCACTTGGACTCACCTGAGTCCCTCACGGAGGACACGGAATTAGGGGAAGGAGAAGGTTCCCCAAGGTCACCCCCCCCCCCGAAGACGTCTCCTATGGAGACATTATGGAAATCCTACGCATTAGAGGGGGGTGGTCTGCCCAAAAACCTTCCTCGGATGAGTCTGTGTTTCTGGAGGCATTTGACACAGGCCCATCTACCTCTTGGGTGTCCCCTCCTGCCGACCCCCTGGTAGACCTCATAACTACCAGGGCATGGAAGGAGCCGGACACTGTCGAGCCAATACCCAAGAGATCGGACAGGATCCTCAGCCCTCCCATGGACAGGACAGTTTGGAGCAAGGGTGCCCCACTGGATGCCATGGTGGTGGCAGCTACCACTAAAAAGGAATTAGCACAGGAGAGTTCCTCGGTGCATCCTTCAGACAAGGAGTCTCGGATGATGGACTGCCTTGGAAAGCGGATGTTGTCTTCAGCGGCCTTCTCTGTAAGGTCACTGAATTATATGGCACATGTGATTCGGCTCCAGCGGGACCTGAATAAAGAGTACGCTGGGTCACCCCCAGAGTCCATGTCGGCCGAGGACAAGTGGACCTTCTCGGCTCGAATGGCCACTCTCAAGTCAATTACCAACACATCTATGCAGCTTCTCTCCCATGCTGTGGAACGGGCGTCGTCTTACATAGACAGACCTGGCCCCATCTCTGCGATTTTGAGGAACCCTTCAAGGCATCCTTCGTGAACACCCCTTTTGACGGTTCTACGCTATTTGGCAAAACCGTCCGTGATACGCTTTTCCAGAGCAAGAAAGATGGGAAGACGTTGTCTGCTGTCGGGAAGCACTTCTTGGCTCCTCAGAGGTCCTACTCCAGGAACCAAAGAGGACAAAAGAAGATGTGGTTCCGGAAAGCTCAACAATCCCGTTTCGCTCCAGATCCCTCGTCCTTCAGAGGCAGAGGAGGACAGGGTGGACGCCAGCCCAGAGGCAGAGGGGGGGGCCGAAGAATTTTGGGTCGAGAGAACCTTTTTCGGATCGACCCGTGCAGCAGCCCTGAGGGGTTGCCCGACTGCTCCTCTCTGGAGGTAGTTGGGGGGCGCTTCTCGGAACACCGAGCAAATTGGGAGTCCATTATGACAGATCGCTGGGTGTTCCAAATCATATCCAGAGGCTATTCAATCCCTTTCCTAACTTATCCTCCCAGGTCAAGAGGACTCCCCGATATTCCACCCGATCAGAGGGAGGCAGCAGCATCAGAAATTCGAGGGTTGCTAAGAAAATGAGCTATCGAGCGTGTCCCCCTCAAGCAATCCAGATCAGGCTTTTACTCCAGGTTCTTTTTGGTGCCAAAAAAGACGGGGGACTTACGACCCATTCTCGACCTGTCCACACTGAACCTGTCAGTCGCCAACGAAAAATTCCGGATGGTCGCTATTCAATCCATTCTCCCACTTTTGCAGGAGAACGACTGGATGTGCTCGATAGACCTCAGGGATGCGTACTACCACATTCTTATGGACAGACGATCCAGAAGGTTCCTCAGCTTTCGGCTGGGAGCCAGGGTCCTACCCTTCGGTCTCACCACAGCCCCCAGGCTGTTCACCAAGGTCATGGCCGTTGTAGAGGCCTACCTGAGGCATCAGGGAATGCATGTCTTTCCGTACCTGAACGACTGGCTCCTAACCGCCCCCACCAGGCATCAACTCTGCTCAGGCAGGGACTACTTCGAACATCTAGCCCACCATCTAGAGATCACGATCAACCACAAGAAATCCTCCCTTCAACCTACTCAAATTTTAGAATTCATAGGGGCCAGGATAGACACTACACAATCCAGAGTCTTTCTGACAGCGGACAGACTTCGCAGTCTAAGCCTTCACATTCTAGACCTCTTACAATCATCAGCCCCCCCAGCGGAACTAGTCCTGAGGGCCCTGGGATCCATGGCAACGGCCATCAATCTGTCACCTTTCGCTCGCCTGAAGATGAGAATCCTTCAATGGACATTGCAAGTTCAATGGTCCATTCTATTTCACCCCTTGTCTACACCTATTCCCCTCAGCAGGATTTGCAGGAAGTCGCTTCTTTGGTGGCTCCACTCCAGAGATCTTCGAGAAGGCCGCCCCTTCGTTATACCCCCTCCCCAAGTCACGGTGACCAAGGACGCATCTCTCCTCAGGTGGGGGGGCATTGCATGAGCAGATCCGTCCAAGGCACGTGGACTTTCACAGAGACCTCACTGCATATCAATGGCCTGGAGATGTGGGCGATACTTCTAGCGTTGCAGGCTCTCCATCCCCTTCTTCCTCCAGGAACTATTGCAATTCAAACAGACAACATGTCAGTAGTCTGGTACATAAACAAACGGGGGAACCAGATCTTATCCACTTTGCAGGGAGGCAATGAGAGTATGTGAATGGGCGATATCCACCAACCGCTTTCTCATAGCAACGTACATTCCGGGTTGGTCAAACATCTTAGCGGACAGGTTGAGTCGAACGATCCTCTCACCTTACGAGTAGTCTCTCAACCCAGCAGTAGCGAAACAAATCTTCCTCGAATGGTGTCAACCTTGCTGTGATCTCTTCGCCTCGCCTTTGAACACAAAGTGCAGCGAGTTTTTCGCTCTGATTCCCCCACCAGGGGAAGCACCCAGAGACACTCTAGTTCATGCTTGGCCATCCGGTCTTCTGTATGCTTATCCTCCTCTTCCAATGATTACAAAATTCTTGCAGAAAGCTCGTCAGTTGGGGAGCAGAGTTATCCTCATAGCCCCATTCTGGCCTCGTCAAACCTGGTTCCCTTACCTGCGGTCTCATCTAGTACATCCTCCCTGGATTTTAGATTCCAATCTGGATCTGATTTCTCATCCATTAGGATTGAAGACCCCCCACCTGGACTACCTCAAGCTCTCAGCTTGGTTGATCCAGTTCCCTTAATGGCTAGGACTCCCAGTATATCTTCTTCAGTTAAGGCCATCCTGGTGGTTGCCCATAAACCGTCTACCAGGAAAATCTACAAGAGTAAATGGAAACGTTTCTCTGTCTGGCTGGAGCACAGGAACTTGGACCCCTTCACGGCTCCTATCCCAGCAGTTCTAGACTTTTTTTCCCCATACTTTTCATCAAGGAGCTAGTGCTTCTACTATTAAAGTTCAGTTGGCAGCTTTTTCCCACTACCACGTTGGAAACAGTTCAGGCCCTCTAGCGTCCTCCAAGATTTGCAAAACATTCATGAAAGGAACCTTTTTGTTAAGAACCCCTATTAAAGATGCAGTGCCTCCATGGGATCTTACCCTAGTTCTTCAAGCTCTGACTGGGCTTCCTTTTGAACCCGTGGCTTCAGTCGACTTAAAATATGTATCTTGGAAGACGGTCTTTGTGATTGCCATTACTTCTGCTAGGAGGATATCGGAGCTTCACGCTCTTTGCAGTAAGCCTCCATACATCATCTTTCATAAAGACAGGGTCTCCCTCAGGACTAATCCCTCCTTTCTGCCCAAAGTGGCTTCAGAAGCCAATATCAACCATTCCATCAGTCTACCTGTCTTCTTTCCTAATTTCCAAAACAGAGAAGAATACAGACTTCATTGTCTGGATGTTCACAGACAGTTACGTTTTTACTTAAACAGAACAGCAGATCTTCGAAAATCTGATCAACTTTTTGTTTCCTTTGCAAAATCCTGTCTGGGGAAACAAGTCACTAAAGTAACCTTAGCTAGATGGATTTCCCAATGCATCCTCCTCGCATACAAATGTTCTGGTCGTCCTGAGCCCCTGAGAGCGCGAGCCCATTCTACCCGATCTATGGCTACTTCTGCTGCTTTCTGGTCAAGGGTTTCTTTGGATGACATTTGCTCAGCAGCTATTTGGGCTTCCTCTCATACCTTTATTGCACACTATAAATTGGATTTAATATCCAGAGGACGTGCATCTTTTGGCTCTGCAGTGCTCCGGAATATCCTTCCATAAGGACCTCCCAAGTTGCTGGTAGCTGGTAGCTGGGGACTCTGTCCCACAGGTTGCTGAGCAAATGAAATTAACTACTTCAGATAAAGAAGTTATGTACTCACCATAACATTCCATCTGAGTAGGTAACTTCATTTGTCTGCAACCGACCCTCCCTCCATCCCCCGGACCCTTAGTTCATTATCAAAGGATCAGGATATGTCCTCTTTCAGTTGACATCAAGTGGAACGTATTGTAATCCTTTCCTGTGTTGTAGAATTTTCCTATTGCCTTTTTTTCTGGAAAACTCGATCTGAGGGTTAGAGGGAGATGGGCATTATGGGTAGGGGGAGGACCTTGGAGCTCAGATCTTTTAGCTTGGAAAGCTGCCGGCTCGGATCCGATACCCACAGGTTGCAGACAAATGAAGTTACCTACTCAGATGGAACGTTATGGTGAGTACATAACTTCTTTTTTTGCACAGGGGCAGAGGGCAAGGCCATTTCAAAACAGACAATTTCTAAATGGATAGCACACTGTTATCCATTTCTGCTACAAACACCATGGGAAACCAACCCCTCAGGGGGTCAGAACAAATTCCACTAGGGCAACTTCTACCTCTACAGCATTCCTCAGGGGGGAGTCCCTACCAGGGACTTTCTGGAGGCTGCTAGGTGGAGTTCGTTACACACATTCACCAAGCATTACCACCTGCCTATATTTTACAAATCCAGGGTGGGTTTTGCAACTGCAGTCCTGCAGGGCATACTAGCCAGCCCAAACTCTTCTTGACTGCCTCCTTCCTTTCTTCAGTTTTGGGAATCAACCCAAGTGTGATGACTGCAACAGTGAAACACGAAGAACATAGTACAGTTGTGTACACTTACCATAAATGTAAATGTAGATGTTCGAGTCTATTCACTGTTGCAGTCCTGGTTCCCCTCCCTCCAGCCCCCTTCTCTCTCTCTCTTCTCTCTGTGTATATTCCCTTGCAGGGGTATTGGTACTGGTATTAGTATTTACTTTTTACTGGTGGTGATTTTCCCACTATAACTTAGCTCCCTGTTGGTGGGCTCCTGACATTTGGGGCAAGAAAAACTGATGTAATGGAGTCAGCTGCCTGTTTTTATACCCCTGACGACCTGACGTCAGTCCTGGAATGACAGCAACTGACAAAGAAATACCAAGTCTCTGGTATTCGGGCCGACTGAGGGCTACCTGCAAGCAGATTACCCAAATGTGATGACTGCAACAGTGAATACCCTCGAACATCTACATTTATGGTAAGTGTACACAATTGTACTTTCAGGAGACCCCAAAGATCTTACCAGGTGAAAGTTCTCCCTGATGCAGAGGGGGGAACAACAATGGAAGACGCTGCCCACGTGGCAGAGGAGGTCCGCAAAATCAGGTCTCCAGTGATACTTTCTTTGACAGGGCCTTTCGGCGATCCTGAAGGAGTACCTGATTGTCCAACTCTGGAGAAGGTTGGGGGCATTTGTCCTTGTACTTAAAAACCTGGCAACACATAATAATAATAAGATAATAATATGAATTATAATAAGAATAAAAATTAGACACCAATTACTTGATGGCAAAACTTTCTCAAGAAAGAGTACTAGATCTTCGCTACCATGTGCACAGACTAATCAAAAATCTCACCCAGTACCAAAACAAGTCCTGCAAGTGCTAGGAAAGCTGGCAGCTTCATTAATTCTTGTTCCCCGTGCACACCTCCACATGAGAATATTACAGTGGCTACTATAATCTCAATGGTCTTTTCTAGAACTTCCCATGTCTCACAAGGTTCTAATCACAAACACATGCAAAAGGGATCTCCACTTGTGTATTCATTCTCCTCTAGTCTGTCAGGGATGAACTTTTGTCCCACAAAAACCAGTAGCAACTTTAACCACAGATGCCTCCCAGATTGGGGGGTGGGGGCATTATCTGGGAAAGACAGTCCAAGGTGTCTGGCAAGATCACGAGGCTCATCTGCATATAAATGTCCTAGAAATGAGAGCTGTGCTTCTGGCGTTGCAAGCATTTCAGGACTCTCTCCCTCTAGGGACAATAACTGTCTAGTCGGACGGCATGTCCATAGTGTAGTACATAAACAAGCAAGGAGGAACCAGATTTTACCCCCTATGCCAAGAAGCAATGGGCAATAACCTCCAACTGCTTTCTAGTTGCGACGTACATCCTGGGGAAATCCAGCGTGATTGCAGACAGATTGAGCAGAGCCATCCTTTGGCCACATGAGTGGTCCCTCAATCAGAAAGTAGCAGAAGCTATTTTCCTAAAATGGGACCAGCCTTGCTGCAATCTCTTTGCTTCTCCAACCAACACCAAATGCAGCAGCTACTTTGCCCTGATCCCCCACAGAGTGGAAGTCATTGAGGGATGCAGTTGTGCACGATTGGCCTCCAAGGTTACTGTATGCCTTTCCTCCTATTCCCCTGATCCCCAAATTATTACAGAAGGCAAATTTGTTGGAAACAACTATAATCCTCATTGCCCCTCATTGGCCTTGGCAAATTTGGTTCCCCTTCCTACAGCCTCATCTTCTGGAAGAGCCATGGATTCTGGATCCAACTCTGGACCTGCTAACACACCTGTCAGGAATGGCACATCCCAACATTCTGAACCTGAAATTGACAGTTTGGCTGCTCCAATTCCCTTAATTGCCAGGTTTCCTGTTTTGTCTTCTCTTCTTCTTCTTTCGGCTGCTCCCATTAGGGGTCGCCACAGCGGATCAACTGTTTCCATTTCTTCCTGTCCTCTGCATCTTTCACCTGCATATCCTCTCTCACCACATCTATAAACCTTATCTTAGGCCTTCCTCTTTTCCTGTTACCTGGCAGCTTCATCCTTAGCATCTTTTTCCCATTATACTCTGCATCCCTCCTCAGCACATGTCCAAACCAACATAATCTTGCCTCTCTGGCTTTGTCTCCAAACCATCCAACCTGGGCTGACCCTCTAATATACTTATTCCTAATCCTATCCATCCTCGTCACACCCAGTGCAAATCTTAACATCTTCAACTCTGCCACGTCAAGCTCTGACTCCTGCCTTTTTGTCAATGCCACTGTCTCCAACCCATATAACATGGCTGGTCTCACTACCCTCTTGTAGACCTTCCCTTTCACTCTTACTAGTATTCGTCTGTCACAAATCACTCCTGGCACTCTTGTCCACCCACTCCATCCTGCCTGTACTCTCTTCTTCACCTCTCTTCCACACTCACCATTACTCTGAACTGTTGATCCCAAGTTTTTAAATGCATCCACCTTCGCCACCTCTACTCCCTGCATCTACACCATTCTTCTGTCCTCCCTCTCATTCACAAACATATATTCTGTCTTACTCCTACTGACCTTCATTCCTCTTCTCTCTAGAACATATCTCCACCTCTCCAGGGTCTCCTCCACCTGTTCCCTACTCTCACTACAGATAGCAATGTCATCTGCAAACATCATAGTCCACGGGGACTCCTGTCTGATCTCGTCTGTCAACCTGTCCATCACCATTGCAAATAAGAAAGGGCTCAGAGCTGATCCTTGATGTAATCCCACCTCCACCTTAAACGCATCTGTCACTCCCACCGCAGACCTCACTGCTGTCACACTACCCTCGTACATATCCTGTACCACTCTTACATACTTCTCTGACACTCCCGACTTCCTCATACAATACCATAACTCCTCTCTAGGCACCCTGTCATATGCTTTCCCTAAGTCCACAAAGACACAATGCAACTCTTTCTGACCTTCTCTGTACTTCTCCATCAACACTCTCAGAGCAAACATCACATCTGTAGTGCTCTTTCCTGGCATGAAACCGTACTGCTGATCACTAATCATCACCTCCCTTCTTAACCTAGTTTCCACTACTCTTTCCCATAACTTCATGCTGTGACTGATCAGTTTAATCCCTCTGTAGTTACTACAGCTCTGCACATCACCCTTATTCTTAAAAATCGATACCAAAACACTTTTTCTCCATTCCTCAGGCATCCTCTCACTTTCCAAAATTCCATTAAACAATCTAGTTAAAAACTCCACTGCCATTTCACCTAAACACCTCCATGTCATCATCAGGTATGTCATCTGGACCAACAGCCTTTCCATTCTTCATCCTCTTCATAGCTATCCTTACTTCCTCCTTGCTAATCCACTGCACTTCATGATTCACTATCTGCACATCATCCAACCTTCTCTCCCTCTCATTCTCTTCATTCATCAGCCCTCAAAGTACTCTTTCCATCTGCTCAACAAACTCTCCTCGCGTGTGAGTATGTTTCCCTCATTATCCTTTATCACCCTTACCTGCTGCACATCTTTACTAGCTCGGTCCCTCTGTCTAGCCAATCGGTACAGGTCCTTTTCTCCCTCCTTAGTGTCCAACCTTTCATACAACTCTTCATACATCATATCCTTAGCGTTCGCCACCTCTGTCTTTGCCATGCACCTCATCTCCTTATACTCTTGTCTACTTTCTTCATCTCTCTGACAATCCCACTTCTTCTTCGCCAACCTCTTTCTCTGTATACTCTCCTGTACTTCTTCATTCCACCACCAGGTCTCCTTGCCCTCCTTCCTCTTTCCAGATGTCACACCAAGCACCTTTATAGCCATCTCCCTTACTAGCTCTGCTGTAGTTACCCAGCTATTCAGTAACTCTTCACTGTCACCCAGTGCCTGTCTTAACTTTTCCCTGAACGCCACCTCACAATTACCCTTTTTCAATTTCCACCATTTGATCCTTGGTGCTGCCCTCACACTCATCCTCCTCTTCTTGATCACCAATGTCATCCTACAAACCACCATCCTATGCTGCCTAACTACACTTTCCCCTGCCACCACTTTACAGTCTCCAATCTCCTTCAGACTGGCCCTTCTACATGAGATATAATCCACCTCTGTGCATCTTCCTCCACTCTTGTATGTCACCCTATGCTTCTCCCTCTTGTTAAAATACGTATTCATCACAGCCATGACCATCCTTTTCGCAAAATCCACTACCATCTGACCACCTGCATTCCTTTGCTTAACACCATACCTACCCATCACTTCCTCATCCCCTCTGTTCCCTTCACCAACATGCCCGTTGAAATCTGCTCCAATCATTTTGTCTTCTCTGGTGAAGAAAATTCTGCTATCTTCTCACAAATCCTCCACATGAAGACTTTATACAAGCAAATGGAAAAGATTTGCTGCTTGGGCTGAAAATCATCAGATAAACCCCTTTTCTGCACCAATAAATTCCATCTTGAATTTTCTCTCAGAACTATTCCATGATAATGCAGCAGCATCCACTATCAGAGTTTCTTTAGCTGCAATTTCTAATTTTCATTTAGGCCTAAATGACTGTCCTATTATGCAACACAGACTTTGCAAAGCATTTTTAAAGGCCATTCTATTATTAAGACCCCTTTATAAAAACCCTGCTCCACCATGGGACCTTAACCTTGTTCTTACTAACCTGGTCTCCACACCCTTTGAACCTTCAGCAACTTCAGATCTCAACTTCTTGACATGGAAAACCATATTTCTGATAGCTATTACATCTGCCAGGAGGGTATCAGAGTTGCAAGCTCTATCTATTAAGCCCCCATACTTAATTTTCCACAAAGATAGTGTGTCCTTATCAACAAGTCCTACTTTTCTCCCCAAGGTCATATCAGAATCAAGTTTGAATTAATCTATTGAGCTGCCAGTTTTCTTCCCTAACTTTCAAAACAAAGGCGAATATACCTTGGATTTGCTTGATGTACACTGACAATTTATATTTTATTTACAAAAAACCTCTGATTTCAGGAAATCTGACCAACTATTTATATCGTATTCAGATACCCGGAAAGGCCTTGCAGTTTCAAAGGTTACCCTGTCAAACTGGCAATCCCAATGCATTTCCTTTGTATACAGATCCAAAAACAAACCAATACCATTTCCAATAAGTGCTCACACTGCCAGATTAATAGCTACATCTGCAGCATTCCAAGCAAAATTGCCATTAGATTCTATCTCTGCTGCAGCCATGTGGACTAATCCACATACCTTTATCACTCATTACTTTGGTTCTATGGTTCTGAGGAATATTCTTCCATGAGCCACCCAAGAGTCAGGTTGCTTGGGACGCGGTCCCCAACTGTGAGAATTAGGACGAGATTGACAACATCACATAAAGAAGTTATGTACTCTCCGTAACGTTCCATGTTTTTTGCCCATCTCATCCCTTATTCTCACATCCCTCCCCAACCCCTTTCCTTTATGTGGTAGAACAAGAAGATAGTCTTTGAATAACCTTATGAATGGAAGCCTTTTTGAGGATTATTTCTGCATTTCTTGAGTTTTACCTTCTTGTAAGGAATTTATGTATGACTATGTAATTTGAAAGGGGGAAAACAAGTTCCGAGGTAGTATCCAGGGATATCATGGGAAGGATATGAGCCCACGAGCTTGGTTAAAATCCTCCAGCTAGAAGACAGGCCGAGATTGATCCAATGGATCGGATGAGATCCCCTGTGAGAATAAAGGACGAGATGGACAACACACATGGAATGTTATGGTGAGTACATAACTTCTATTTTTCTCTGCAGTCCCAGAAAATGAGGAGACTGCTGACTGTCTTGTCTATATAAAGGATAGGATCACAGAGAGGACTGGCATTCCTGAGGAAGAATCAATAATATAGAGGGAAAATAGTGTTTTCGTGCTCCAGCATAAAATAATCAGATTTCACAGACTCATATTGGTGAGATATGAGATCTGATGAGTCAGGGACAAAATACTTTCTGCTTTATGGAAGCCTGGTAGGGCTGTTGTGGTAAATGCTATCATAGCATCTGCTGAACATGATTACACCCCTGAAACTAAGACCGGACATGTAGTACTTCTGATTTGCAAGAAAACTCCTGGTGATTCAAGCTACTTTGTAAAGCGCTTCTCATAGTAAACCTGCCAAGAGGAGTAATCACCTTTTATGCCCTGGAGGACTCCAGAACAAGTTTGAGGCAAGCAGCTGCATCTGATGAGTTTGCAGGAGATAGATGCCTGGTGGTACCAAAAAAGAAAGATGGAGGAATCGCCATCTGTCCCACACTGAAGACACCTGAACCATTTCCTTTGTTTAGGAAAAGAATAGCTGACAGGATTGGTAGCCCTCAAAGCAAAGAAACAGAGTGGTTATGTGCAGGTCTGTAAGGTAGTGTGATCATATAGCATGCAGAAAAGTAAGCTGGAGATGTTTTAACACTTCTAATAAGGCAGATTTGTCTTTATGCTGGCAGTACTTGGTGTTAAAATTTTTTTAAATTTTACTTATTAAATTAAGTACGTGTTTATTTGTAAGAAATGCCTGTTGTTTTGGGATAACTCATTTAAGTTATGCACTTGACCACTTTTAAGAACTTCAAAGAAGGGCTTGCCAAATTTAATAGTAAGACTTTTATTAAAATGTGCGGTATAGAAGCCGTGACACTTAAGGGGAATAGGATAGAAAGTAAGGTGGCTTGAAAGTGGCAACTAAACAGTTTTTTATATTGTTTTCTTCATGTGACAAAATGAATGTCAGATGACGCCCTTCCATTTCACTTTTGCCGTTGCAGGTAAGTGCCCCATTGGGGTTCCTTTTTGCTTATCTTTTCTTTTTGCAGCTTGTGGAGCTTCATGTCATCCAAGAAGAGTATATGCCAGTATGCGAGATAGATTCCCCATAAAGACTGCCGCGAACAGTGTCTGTTTTACCTTGGCACCTCGCACAACCATATGTCCTGTTCCATCTGTCAGGCTTTTGTACCTGCAACCCTATGTAGTAGACTCTTTTCTTTGTTGCTTTATCTTGAGAATTGGTGTCTTAAAACTTCTGGCGAAAGATGCAATGGAGGGAACCTTTCACTCTGAGGGACAGCCGTCAGTGGAGAAGTCCAACAAGCCTAGGCTGGAATCTTCTGCTGTTCAGCCTCCGCCAGACATCTCTGCAGAGGCGACTGAATGCCCAGAGGTTCGTCTGGCTTTATCGTTGGATTCCTCTGCTGTGACCAGGTTGGAGGCTGGCCAGGGATCTGACTTAAAGAACATATGAGGAGGCATTGCAGAAGTCTGCTTTGAACACTCAGGGGGAACCACGTCTGATTATCTCTGATGGGCCTAGGGGTGTTCCTCATTATTTAGTAAGAGAAGTCATCCTTACTATCATCATAGAATGCTGTCCTGGGTCAGAACCTTCCAAATTATATAAGGCAGACGTCTCATTGAAGAAAAAGCAAAAGACCAAACACATTACTCCTGCTTCAAAGCACCCTCAGAGTGAGTGGCAGTCTTTTATTTGGGCTTGTTTAGTCCTTTAATGGCATTTAAACTTCCTCAGGGAGTTTCTGTTCCAGCCCCCACAGTGTTCTACTCCCTTTAAAAGACCCAGGGAACAGGAATTCTTCTGATGAAGAGGAGCAGGATTCGGATGAGGAATCCCTTAGTTACTCTTCTCACATTCCCTTTCCTTTGGAATATGGCTCAGAGGAAGAGGAGTCTGGTAGTCCTGATACTCCCTTTGATGAGATTTCTTTTGGGGACACAGTCTCAAGGATGATAGAATTCTTTAAATGGGATTGCGCTCAGGTTTATGAGATACAAAAAGGATACTATGAGTTGCTGCAGATGGATTCTTGTAGGCCTTCTGCTGTTCCTCCTGTTCTGGCTGCCTTACTGGATGCATCTTCTAATGCTTCTAAGGCTCCTGATTCACAGCCCTCTGCTCCCAAGAAATCTGATAAATTCTATGGGGTGCCTGAAGACTGTCAATTTGTGTACAAATGACCTTCTGCTGACCCCTCATTGGTGTCTGTAGCCTCTGACAAGCTCTCTCAATTCCTTCTCCCAAGTTATTGCCATCTGATAAAGATAATAGGATCATGGAAAGGCTAGGCAAGCAGGTTTATACTTCTGCCACCTTGGCTTTTAGAGCTGTTAATTATAAGACCCATATATCCAGGTATTTGTTGGCTGTCTTGACCAGGCTTGTCAGGTTATTTCTAACCCTCCAGATTCTGAGTGTAAGACTTCTGCCCTTTCCCTGTTAGGGACTTCCTCCCAGGTTGCTCGTCATTCCATCAAGTGTAGTTATAATGCAGAAGATGCTTCTTCTAGGGCTGCTGCTTTTGGGTCAGTGATGTGTAGGTATTCTTGGATTTGGCTTCAAACTTTGACAGATGATATTAAGGCTAAGTTGATGGATGCCCCTCTTGATAATAAACACTTGATTGGTGAGGCTGCTGCTGCTGTGTTTAAGTTCCTTCAGGAGAAGGGTAAGCTTTGCAGGAACATAAACATGTTTTTGTTTCTCCTGTGCCTAAATTCCAGAGAACCAGTAAAACGAAGTAAGTAGGAACAGAACAGTCACCAAAAAGCTCCAGAATGATAGACATCACTGTAGAAAGTACCATAAAATGAATCCTTTAGTATAAAAAGTAAGTTTTAATCTGTCTTAACAGACAACACTACAAATGCATTTTCGTCCAGCAGACATCATCAGGTAACATTCAGTAATGGATTCCTAGCTTTATATAGTGACATCAAAGTTCACTGGCCAATCATAAACACTGTTCTCATAAAAACCTGTTCAAAAACACTTAATAAACCTTTAAATTAATTATAAATATTGCTAAACTACTTTAATTACATGTTAAAATGTTCATATTAAAATTTTACTTAAAAATTACAAGTAAATCATTTATTTAATTTCAGTACTAAAAAACTGTATGCAAAAAACATTGTTCTGCCATTTTTAATTTCTCCAAGTCTTTTGGGTTTCTAATACCATGATGGGAATGGACCCCATTCCTAAGTCAAAGTACGATTAAAGTTCATGAAATTAGTATTGTTTCACTCTTTGATGTTAGCCAAAAGTGCTCTTTGCAGCACCCGCAATGTGCCCAGTAATGACTCCTTCTGCAATTCGTATGGTGTTACATGAATTGGTAACATATCTAAATACGATTGTAAATTCTTTTTTATAAGACCAGTTGCGCCTACTACTTTTGGAACTGTCTGAGTATCCTTCCACATCGCTCTTGTTTCTGCCTGCAGATCGAGGTATTTTATGATTTTGTGTCTCTTTGTATACAAGACACTGTAGTCACTAGGTGTGGTGATTTCAATGATCAATGCTACTTTTGTCTTCTTTTCTTGGACCACTATATCCGGTTTTCTAGCATCCATCTTTTGGACTGTTGGTATTGGGTGATCCCATGTGATGTAAACTTCATTGTTTTCTATGATTCTCTGTGGCTCATGTTTCCAGTGTTTTTCAGCCACTTCGAATCCATAATGTTTGCACAATCTCCAGTGTAACAATCTGGCCACATTATTATGCCTTTCAATATACAGTCCTTCTGCCATTAGAGAGTCTCGCAACCAGCAATAAGGTGTGTGACTATTTCCAATTTGGTTCCACAAAACCTACATATGTCTGTTTCTCCCACATGTTCAATGGACTTAGTAAACCAGCATGTACGTAGCCCACTATCTTGGGCTGCCAATATTAACCTTTCATTTCTTGATGTAAATTCACCTCTCCTTAACCATTCCTGCGTTTGTTCTTGATCAACATGAAGCACTTCCAGAAGTTTTCTATACTTGCAACTATATTTATGTTTTTTCCACATTTCTTGCCTTCTCATCTGATCCTTCACCTTATATTCTTTCTTTTGTTTTTTAGTACATTCAGTTGCTGCCTGATTTTTATTCACTTCTGGTTTGATTTCCTTCCTACATATGTCTATATGCTTCTGCTAAATTAAGCAGAGATGTCATCTTAGATTTATTCTCCTCATGTTTCAAAACTTTCACCACATTTGGATCTTGTAAGGTCAGTAGATGTGTGGAGTCCCATGATTGCAGATCTATACATGTAATCAATTTTATGGAGGCCCACCCCTTCCTCAGAACGGGGAATATATAATCTTGGTATACACTGATTTTTATAAATCATTTGGTGAGCATGAAGCATCCTTGGTTTTAATATCCAATCTATCCAACACTTTTTTGGGCCAGTCAGTCACTCCAAAACTATAAGTTAGGACAGGAAGAGCAAATTGATTTATAGCTTGGATCCTTTTCCTAGGTGTCAATGCTGTTTTCAGGATTAATTTAAGTCTTCTAAAGTACTCCTTACTAAGCTTTATTCGCATTTGTTCATGTTTTATTGCTGATCCTTCATCAGTTCCCAAGTATTTATAGACTCCCTCTTGCTCAAGTTCTTTTATATCACATTCTTGTCCCAAACTGATGTTTTCCTGGTGCTGCAATTTTCCTTTTTAAAGGTTGCTTTTGCACATTCATCAAGACCAAATGACATTCCAATATCATTTGAAAAAGTTTTGACAACCTGCAGCTGTGCTTTCAGTTCCTCATCTGATGAGCTATACAGTTTTAAATCATCAACAAAGAGAATATGAGAACTCATTAGACTTTGTTGTTTTCTAGGAGCCAAATTATAGCCATGACCTAAGCTAAGTAAGCAGCTTAATGGATTAATGGCAAGGCAAAATAGCAACGGTGACAGGGAGTCACCCTGGAATATCCCCCTATGGATTTTTATCCCTGGGATAGTAATCTGTCCTTTATCATGGCTTAATTGCAAAGTGGTCTGCCACTGTTTCATGGTTACTATAATGTAATCAATCAGTGTAAGATGTACCTTATACATTTTAAAGCACTCTTTTATCCATGAATGTAGGATACTATCAAATGCTTTTTTATAGTCAATCCATGCCATGCTTAGATTCTTCCCTTTCTTACAGTTCTCCACTATAACTTTAACAACAAATGATCCTTTGTTCTATATGACTTTCTTTTGTTGCCCTTTTGTTCTACTGCCATAATTGAGTTTTCTTCTAAATGACTATAAACTCTGTCGGCATCAATCCCTGTGTATAGTTTATATGTCGTCGGAAGACAAGTTATTATTGGTCTATAATTTTTAGGGTAGCTTGCAGGTTCACTCTAAAGTAAGAGCATTGTTTTTCCTGTTGTTAACCAGTGTGGTGTCTGTTCAGGGTGTGCATATAAATAGTTCTTACTCATGGCTAGATCCTCATGTAAAGAAGTTAATACTTTAAGCCAAAAGTCAGGTACTGCATCTAGGCCTGGGATTTTCCAATTAGAGTCTTTTCTCAACTTTGTTTCAATCTCTCTGGCTGTTATTTCATGCCATTTCATATCCTATACCTTTAAACTTCATATTCTTTCTTTTACTTCTTCTATCCATTTAGCATCTTTATGTTCCACAGTATCTTCATAGATACTTTTCCAAAATGTATCTACTTCCTCTTTTTTCGGAGGTCTATCAATTCCTTTTACCTTATTTCCTAATTCTCTATAAAACTTTTTTGGGTCATTAGTAAATTGCTTATTTTGTGCTTTTCCCTTATATTTATCTTTGTATCTTCCCACCTGAATTGAGCCGTTCCACCTGAATTGAGATTTTTAGTTTATCTCCAATAGTGCATAATAGATCCTGGTCTGTTCTAATACTGCGCATTGCTTTTATCACATCTATCTTTCTTATTTTTGTTGATCTGTTCCCTCTTCTATAATCTTCTAACAATGACACTTTCTGTCTTAGCTGCTTTATAGTTTTCTCTATTCGATATTTCCGTGATGGTATTTGCTTTCGCCCCCCTTTTCCCTCGCTACCCTATGTTCCTGTGGTAGAATTTTATCAGTTATTAATTTAGCAGCACAGTAATATACTTCTGTTATATCGCATGGGTCTCTATGGACAGTCCTAATTACTGTGTTCATTTGTTTTATCAAGCTTTTGACTTTTGGGGTTTTATTAACCTTCTGCAGTCTATTTCTCTCATTGATCTTGATATATCTGTCTTTGTCTATTAAATCAAGCAACTCTTCTCTTAACTCTTTTTCTTCCATACTGAGGGCACATCCCTTGTTTTCCATTTTCTGCGGGCATTCTGTAGAAAGTTTTATAACATCTTCTTGTGGCACATTCTCTTCAATTTCATCCTGTGTCATCTGTTGTTTTGTCATATGGAAACTCACTGGCCTATCACTCCTCAACATTGACTGCATCAGAGTTTCCACAGTTTCCTGTTCCTTTCCTTCCTGTCTAACTTCAACTGAATTTTTATACTGGTTTCCTGTGGAAGGCACCAAAATATCTTGATATGGCACCTGACCTGTTGCTTCCTGTTCCAGTGGTTTCCCTTAATTTGGATATCCATTGCTCTATCCCGTTGTGGTGCTTTCTGCATTTGATTTTCTACACTGAATCCTTCTCTTTGCAGCTGTTCCATTACCTCGATTTCTATTTATTTGACTTCTTCATTACTAATCTCTTTTTCTACTTTTCCCCTTAGTTTTCTTATTTTTTGTATTGTAAAGTTTTCCATATCCGGATTCCTTTGCCTATATTTTTCTTCAAATATCTTTGGTGCTGCTCTTTTTGTATTAGTTAGTTTTGCTTTCTCCTTTGCATAAATATTCTTTGTTCTGCCATTGATGTTCTTTGTGTTTCACTGTTGCAGTCATTACATTTGGGTAATCTGCTGGCAGGTTGCCCTCATTCGGCCTGATTAACAAAGTCTTGGGTCCTGCGTCAGTTGCTGTCCCTTCTTCTATGATGTCAGGTCATCAGGGGTATAAAAAATGCAGCCAACGCCATTACATTAGTCTTTCTTGCCGCGCGGTGCCCGAAGCAGAAGCAGTTATCAAGTGCCGGTCGGCCGACTCCTGAAATTTTCGTTTTCGAGTTTCAGAACTGAAGTCTTCAACTTAAAGCTGAGTACCCCGTTGGGGAAACTTTTTCTTGCTCCTTACCAATGTTAGTAAAAGTTAATAATTGTATTACTTGGGGAAGCAAATACCTCATAAGGATTTTCACTTGAACTGTATTCCTTGCCTAGGCCTTGACCACGATGTACCTTGCTGTCGGTTTTGTGCTTTATTTAATCAACGCACTATTAAACGTCGGTACATTTTTGCTTCAAATTATTTTGGCTCACGCTTTAATTATCCAGAAATGTTGTCGGTTAGCAATCCGCCTACTGGAATACCTAAAAAACACAAAGAAAAAGACAGAGACAGGCTGTTGAGGTCCAAAACTGCCGATGACGCTTCTCCTAAGCCAGTCGCCAGTTCGCTGGTACTCATTGAGGCGCTTTTGCAGCCCCTGATACCCGCTAATTTTGATTCGCAGGCCTCTACTGAGACCCATTCAGAGTCTGGTATGCCGCGAGTTGCTTCAATTATGGAACCCATGGATGACTCTACCTTTGATGGGTCCAGAGCCACTGTACAGGCACCGGCTTCTGAGGGTGCTTTCAGGCCTACAGATTTGTATATTAGACCGACGCCATCTTTAAACCTAGGGCAAAAATCTCGACCTATGTCTAAAAAACCGATGCCTAGGCCACATGTGCAGGCCCCTATGCCTAAGAAACAAATGATCAAAATGGCTGAAGATTTAATTACTCTGATCAGGGGTAGTCAACCCCCCCCCCCTTCTAAGAGGCCCAGACAAGATAATGACTATGAATCTTCTGTACAGGATTCTATTTCTTCTGATTCTTCTAATGAACAGGAATTGTCTATACCTACTTATGAGGACTCTGATGCAGAAGATTCCATTCCTTCTGCTTCTCCCCCTGAGGATTTTTCTTTTGGGGAAACTTTGCATACCTTAAGGGAACATTTCCACTGGGAAAGTCAGGATTTCTCTGAATGTAAAAAGAGACTTAGGGATTTTCTTCTTCTTCTTCCTTAGCATAGGCCTTTGGCTATACCTACTGTTCTAGACATTGTTGATGATGTTTTTTTCTAGAGTATGGCTCCTGATTCTCTGCCTCTGGCTCCTTGTAAGCCAGACAGATACTACAAGGTTCCTGACTCCCACAAATTCCTTTTCAAAAATCCTGTTGCCGATCCTGAAACCATTTATCAGGGTCCCAAGGGCATTAAGGCTTCTACTGCTAAAAATCCTACCCCTTCTGATAGAGATTCCAGGGCGCTGGATAGATGGAGTAAGAAGGTTTACACTTCTGCAACCTTGGCAATCAGGGCTTTAAACTGTCAATTTCATATGCTTAAATATCAACAGCATATCATGGGACTGCTTAAACAGAAAATGATGTTAATTTCTGACTGTGTGGAAAATAAAGATTTACAGGATCTATTGCATTCAGCTGAACAAGTTGGAAAACATACTTTGCAATGTGGTTTTGATTCTTTGGAGGCCTCTTGCAGGGCTGATGTTACTGGGTCTGTGCTAAGAAGGCATGCTTGGCTCAAAGAGCAAACTCTGCCTGATCATATTAAAGCAAAATTGTTGGATGCTCCTTTACAACTGGACCGTCTCTTTGGTAATAAGGCTGAAGAAGTTCTAAAAAAGATGGAAGATGAAGCTAAATCTATGCAAACTGTGAAAGATTTCTTACAAGTGCAACCTCCAAGATTTAGTAGGCACTGGCCTACTAAGAACTGGTCCTTTCCAGTTCCTTCAAGAGCCACTCAAGTCAAACCCAGACATTCCAAAGGTACCAGGTTTCAGTCGCAAAGGACTTTTAGAACAAAACAATGGGGGTGCCTCCTCTTCCAAATCTGGAAACAACAAGACACCTCCCTATGGTAAGCAGTCTCAATGACTTCCCTTTACACTTACAGTCACTTACCTTTTAGCCGCCCCTTTGGGGGGGGGACTGGCTCTTCATGCAAGAAACTGGCAACTTATAACCCAGGACAAATGTGTTTCAAATATAGTATCCCAGGAATACAGATTTCATTTCCACACGTTGCCAATTACAAGCGGATGGCCATACCTGCCCCCAAATCAGTGGGCAGAGGCCCAGAAACAAGTACTTTCCCTCATGAGCATGGGGGCTATTCAACCAGTACCAGAAGAGGAAAAGGGACAAGGTTTCTATTCAAGACTTTTCCTGGTACCCAGAAAGGACAAATCATGGCGTCCAATTCTGGGCTTATCTACTCTAAACACCTTTCTGGACATTCCAAAATTCAAGATGCTGACTCTTCCCCAGTTACTTCCTATGCTAGGCAAAGATGCCTGGTTGGCAACTCTAGATTTAAAAGAGGCTTACCTGCATATCCCAGTCAGGGAATCTTGCAGAAGATACCTCCGCTTCAAAGCAGGCTACTTGCATTACCAGTTCTCTGCACTGCCCTTTGGCGTATCTACTGCGCCCAGGGTATTTACAAAGTGCCTGGCTCCAGTAATTGCATTTTGCAGGCAAAGAGATATTCAAATATATCCATACCTGGATGATTGTCTAATTCGGTCAGAAAACAAGGGCATTCTTCTACAACATCTGGCGTTTGTAAAAAGGGTTCTAACTTGTCTAGGGTACACTATAAACGAAAAGAAATCACAACTGGTACCCTCTCAAAAAATTATGTTCCTGGGTGCAAGCTTGAATACAACTGCCCAGATGGCTTTCCTTAAGCCAGAAAAGCAAATTCATTTGGTGACTTACTTCAAACAGGTGGCCACAAAAACCCTGCTATCTGCAAGACAAATTCTGCAAGCCTTGGGGTTCATGGCCTCCTGCATTCTTCTAATTCCATATGCAAGACTGCATATGAGGAAACTTCAGTGGTATCTTAAAAAGTTTATGGAGTCAACATTGTCACAGCCTGGAAACAATGATTTCTATCATACCTTGCCTGCAACTAGAGTTCCAGTGGTGGGTGGAGGCCCGCCACCAAAACAAGGGACTGTCATTCACACCACCCAAACCCTAACTACAGACGCATCAGACTATGCTTGGGGGACTCATCTGGCAGGGAAGTGCATTCAGGGCAAATGGAGCCCAAATCAAATGCACCTTCATATCAATCTAAAAGAAATGCTAGCTGTACAGAATGCACTGACAGCCTTCAAGGGCTACCTTCATCCAGGACAATTACTGATAAAGACGGACAACACCACGGTTATGTGATACATAAACAAGCAGGAAGGTACACACTCCTACCCCCTTTGCAGACTAGCCATGGCATTGTGGAACACGGCCTTGACCTATCAAGTGCAACTGCAAGCTCAATTCCTGCCAGGAAAGCTGAGTACTCTGGCAGACGAACTAAGCAGAAATCTCATGGACCCTCACGAATGGAAACTAGAACCATGGATTTTCAACATTTTGACATGCAAATGGGGGAGCCCAGACATAGATCTTTTTGCCTTACCCCAGACTATCAGTTGGACAAATTTTGCACAAGAACTCATCACAAAACAGCCTGGAAAGTGGATGCTCTGTCCTTCAGCTGGAAAAACCTATCAGTCTATGCCTTTCCCCCTCTGCCTCTGCTCTCCAAAGTTCTACTAAATGTCAAACAGGACAAACCAAAAATGATTTTGATTGCTCCAGACTGGCCTCGCCAACACTGGTACCCACTCCTGCGCAGTGTGTCACACCTTCCACCATGGCACCTGCCTCAAACACCTTACTTACTGTTTCAGCAGAACAGCCAAACTCTCCACACTCAGCTTCAAACTTTGAATCTTGCAGCATGGCTAATCACCTAAATTCACCTTTAGCATCCCTCAGCAAATCTGTGATGGATGTCATTTTGGAGGCGAGAAGACCTAGTACTAGAAAATCTTATGCTGACAAATGGAAAAGATTCTGTGCCTGGAATCAATCTCAAGGAATAAGCACAACAGTGCCCAACATTCCTCAGATTTTGCAATACTTAACTGAGATGCTTCACAAGGGCCTATCCTTTTCTTCCATAAAAATCCATGCCTCAGCCATTTCAGGTCGTTACAACACAGAACCTCCCCTCTTCTCTCATCCTCTGCTAAAGCAGTATCTCAGAGGGGCCAAAAACGTAAGACCACCCAGGAGAGCTCCAACCCCTGCCTGGGACCTCAATTTTGTATTGGAGAAGCTCACTCTCCCACATTTTCAGCGAGCTGCTACTGCAGACTTAAAATTTCTCTCCTGGAAAACAGCTTTCCTTTTAGCAGTCACTTCAGCTAGAAGGATTTCCGAATTACAGGCTCTTATGGCAGTGGAGCCTTTCATCATTTTTCATACGGACAGGGTATCTCTCAGGACCAATCCATCCTTCAGGCCTAAGGTGGTATCCAGTGTGGCTCTTAATCAGACCATTCATTTACCAACTTTCTTTTCCAATCCACAGAACAAGGGGGAGCGGATTCTGCATTCATTGGATGTATACGGACAACTTCGATTTTACTCAAACAGGACTATATCTCAAAGAAAATCTGAACAACTGCTGGTGGGATTTGCTGCAGGGGCAGAGGGAAAGGCTATTTCAAAGCAAACCATTTCCAAATGGATGAGCCATTGTATTTGTTTCTGCTGTAAGCATCATGGAAAAACTATCCACAGAACAAGGGGGAACGGATTCTGCATTCATTGGATGTACACAGACAACTTAGATTTTACTTAAACAGGACTAAATCTCAAAGATAATCTGAACAACTGCTGGTGGCATTTGCTGCAGGGGCAGATGGAAAGGCTATTTCAAAGCAAGCCATTTCCAAATGGATAAGCCATTGTATTCGTTTCTGCTATAAACACCATGGAAAAACTATCCCCCAAGGGATCAGATCCCATGCCACCAGGGCTGCATCTACTCAACAGCCTTTCTCAGAGGTGTTCCTACCAGGGACATTCTAGAAGCTGTTACCTGGAGCTCAGTTCATACTTTCTCCAAACATTACCATTTACCACTTTTCTCTAAATCCAGAGTTGGCTTTGCCACTGCTCTCCTGCAGGGCCTTATAGCTGGTCCTAATGCTGTATAATTCCCTCCACCCAACCATAGCTTTGGGAATCTACCCAAATGTAATGACTGCAACAGTGAAACACGAAGAACATAGCACAGTTGTGTACTTACCATAAATGTAGATGTTCGAGTGTATTCACTGTTGCAGTCCTGGTTACCCTCCTTCCAGCCCCCTATTTTTCTCTGGCTATACCTCTACTTTCTTTCACTATGCTTCAAAGCCCTTTTGGTGTATTTGCCTTTGGTTGGAGGTATTTTTTTTGTGTTTTTAATTTTATTTGCTCCCCATTTGGGGGGCACCTGACATCTGTGGCAAGAAAAACTAATGTAATGGCGTCAGCTGCATGTTTTATACCCCTGACGACCTGACGTCATGGAAGAAGGGACAGCAACCGACGTAGGACCCAAGACTTTGTTAATCAGGCCGACTGAGGGCAGCCTGCCAGCAGATTATCCAAATGTGATGACTGCAACAGTGAATACACTCGAACATCTACATTTATGGTAAGTGTACACAACTGTACTTTCCTCCTCTAGTGGACGTTTAAAATATAGCAACCAAGCTGCAAAATGTCATTTAAGTCAAAATATAAAAAGTACTTAGAAAAGAATATTACACTACTACAAATCAACTTGCAATATACACCTATTTACATAGCTGACTATAATTTAGCCGCCCTTAATTTTAACACAGGGGCTGTGTTTATATGTCCATTAAGGCCAGTAGAATGACCTCCCGAGGACACTGATTTTCAGCTAGAATGTGTAAGATTATTAAGTCTGTTTGTTGAAAGGGCATACCCTGTTGAATTAATTGAAAATATAAGGAAAGAGGTGGCTGAGAAAAGGAAGGAGAAATTTTATCCACTATTGGGGAAAGCAGCATGCACCTTTGATGCAAATTTGCGAAAAGAGATGGTGACATACTTTGAAAGGACGTTTGCTGTGGAATATACTGGTGACTCAAAAATTAGTACGGGGGGTTATTACGGAAGAATGGCACACGTTTATTGAGTTCACAGTTCTTACTGTATTGAAGTCTAAAACACTTCATGCTACATATAAGAAAGGTAATAACCTTAAGGAGCTGCTTGAAAAAGGCAATATGATGGGGCAAGATGCTAACACCTATAAAAGAGTAGGTACTTTCAAATGTGGGCATGTATGCAATGCACCCACATTTTAAATGCAGATAAAGTTTTTATTCCTAGTAGAAATATAGAAATTTTGTCTGATTCTTTTTATAACTGTAACTCAATGGGGTGATTTATTTGGCTATCTTTGACCCCTGCAGGGCTTTCTATATTGGAAAAACTGAAAGGAAACTAAGAAGAAGCATTTATGAACATTATAGAGACATTATTACCCACAAAGACACTAATGCACTTCACAAGCACACAAAAATGTGCACAGGGGCAAAATTTAGTTTTTTTGTTCTTGAAAAAGTTTTAGTAGACCTAAGGGGTGAGACATGGGAAACCAAACTGGAATATAGAGAGTTGTTTTGGCAAATGTGTTTACTATGGTGGGGAGGATAGAGGGTAAACTTTTTAGTCCGGGAAATAAACCATATCTACTCGTGAACTTGTGAGTGTTGGTTAGACGAAAAAGAGAAGCGATGTGAAACTACAATGTTTTTATGAAAAGCTTATAATTTAAAAATATGTGGCGTGCACCGCACATTTCAGAAACCACCTTTTTTTTCAAAATATGGGAAAGTTTAAAATTAAATGGTAATAATCAAGCCAAGAGAAACCGATAGGTGAATTATGTCTGATAAATTAACTGTTGCAGTTTGAACTGATTTACTTATTTATGTAGTATTCGTTAACTGATAAGGCACATTGGTCCAAACACCTATTTTTATTTATTATGTATGTATTTATTTATTGCTTAATGACTGGTAAACATTTACATAAAAGAGTACGTCCTGTTTCAGTCATCTGACGTGTTACTAATGAACAAGTATCAATCGACGAGAAGCTAATATATATATATATATATATATATATATATATATATATATATATATATATATATATATATATATATATACTTCAGTGGCGGATCCAGGAATTTGCAAAAAGTGGGAGTGGGGGGGGGGTGCAGTCTGGTTAGTTGACTACCAGGGTGGAAGCCAGAAAGTGGGACAGTGGGTTTGGTGGTTGTTACACATGATTTTTGTTATGGATGTAGTAGTAGAAACATAAATTCTTGTGCAGCACACAGTACATCTATTTTCAATGCATGCCTGGAAAAGATGATTTGTTGACCATACCAACTCATTCTCCTTCCATAACATAGTGGGCATAAGCACTGTAATAAACTTGAAAAGAATCCCACTAAAGGTGGAAGTAACCACAGCAAAATCTACTTTGTTGTTATGCAACACAATATATACCACAGGCACATGTTTGGATAAATTAGTAAAAGCTTCATTTACTACTGGATGTACCAAATAACTAAACCCATAAAACTTTCCTAAGCTGACCATAATGTTTTTGGATTGCTTCCTGTTCTATGGCTTTAAGCACAATTAATTTTCTTAAACAAAAATCCTACTGTACCTTTTTCTCCACTTTCAACAAATTCTAGAGTGAGGGAGGGAGGGGGAGGTGATGCTGGTCTCCAGGAGTTCAAAAATGCCACGGTTGGTTGTCTTCTTTCTCACGTCAAAATCCAGTGAAACTTTAATTTTTTTTCTTTGACTTCAATGTTTTCCAACTTCGTGGCCATCTGAATTTGAGTAATTTTCTCTTCCAACACGTGTTCTTTGACAGGGAATGTCTATCCTGTTGAACTTTCACTCACCTTGGATTGCAGTCACCCCAGCTTCAGCACTGGGGAAATAGTTCTCCTAATTTGGAGAATGTAGCACTTTTCTACAAGTGTGATTTGTAATTGGAATAGTCTCTGTAGCAATGACCATTTTTGGGACGTGAATATAAACTGACATTTTTAAATACAATTCCTGCTGTCTTGTTTTCCACGGTTGTTGGCAACTTAAATGCAGCAGTGTTGCATTATCATTTTGCAGTATTTTAAACAATTCAGCTGATGGTTCAGCCCTATTAGCAAAGCTTTCTAGTGTCTATTTATCTTCACTCTTCAGGATGTTTGGCTGTTGTTGGAGAACATATCATTGTACAGGTTAGTGATGTTGGAGTCCTTGTTAACTTAATATATTGTCTTTGGAGCAACTGACCTCTGTAGTGGTACTACTCTGAATTCTGCGACCTTTTCTCTTCTGTTTGTTAGGTTTTCTCCTTTTTTTTGTCTTTAATCATTTCCATTTGTACCTGGAAGTTTCCCTTAATATAATTCATGTTCCTGAACATATCTGTTGTTCACCTTTTGTTGTCTTCCAGTTCTTTGCATTGCTGATTTATACATCCCTCCTGAACTGCTCTTGCTATCATGTATGAAACTTTGCATTAAAGGTTTACATAATGTACCCTCTCCTTATTGTCTTTACAGATCATTCTTTCCTCAGTCGCTTCTAAAGCCACTTCCTGGGTAATATTTCAAACTTATGTCCATAGTTCATGTACTCTCTTCATCATGCCTAATACCTTATATCTAGTCTTCACCCCCAGTCGATGTTCATTTGTAGTACTGCTTAGCTGAAGTCTGACTGGCCTAGTCATTTTTTCCTGTTTTCTGTAAGTTTAAACTTTACAGTAATCACGGCCACACAGGTAGAAACGGCACTCTCCAAAGCTAAGAATACGGCATCCATGGGACCAGATGACATCCCAGGTTGTGCACTACATGAACTACAAAATGAACTGGCACCTCACCTAAGTGTCATGTTTAATCATAGCCTCACCTCAGGCTTCGTGCCCACTGAGTGGCGCACAGCTACAGTTATCCCACTCCACAAGGGGGATCCACATTGGATCCCAGGAACTGCCGTCCCATCAGTCTGACTTGCCTGATCTGCAAGGGCATGGAACACATTATCGTGGAACTTATAAACAAAGACATTGGCAACCTTCAAACACTGGACTCCACCCAGTTTGGGTTTGTGAAGGGCCAATCTTGTCTTCTGAACCTGATTAACTTCTTCAAATCAGTCTTCAGAGCAGTGGACAAGGGTAAGGCGGTCCACACAGCCTATCTGGACCTCACCAAGGCCTTCGACACCATCCCCCACTCTGGAATCATAGAAAAACTTACTAAGCTGGGCATAAATCCTTACATCACTCGATGGGTTGCCAACTGGCTTACTGACAGAACCCAGACTGTAAAAGTAGCCAACTCCAAATCCAGCTCCAGACAGTGACAAGTGGAGTACCTCAGGGTTCAGTCCTGGGACCACTCTTGTTTGGCATCTACTTCTCTGAAGTACAGGCCAACGCTAAGGGACTCTGGCTAACAAAGTTCGCAGATGACTGCAAACTGGGAGCCATTATTGAATCCCCAAATGATGTGAATATTCTACAAAAGGGCCTTACAGAAACAGATGCCTGGTGCCAGAGCCATGGACTCAAGCTTAATGCCAAGAAATGTATAGTTTTCCCCTTTGGAAAAAAACATGTACCCATGAATTAACACATAGGTGGCAGTACACTAAACATTGAAAGTGCGATGAGAGACCTAGGGACACAGGTGGACAGTGGTCTCACTTTCGATAACCACATCACCACAACAATCAGGAAATCCTTCTGTGTGGTACACCTCATCACTAAGGGTTTTCATCCAGAAAAAAGGAGGTCATTGTCCCACTGTACTCATCCCTCATTAGACCCATTATAGAGTATAATGCCCTGTTTGGTATGTACCTCACAAGACATCTGCAACAGCTGGAAAGGCCACAGAAATACCTCACTAAAAGAATCACAGGCCTAAAGCAGATGCCATATACTGACCGTCTAAAAAAACTCCAGCTATACTCTGTGGCATATCGTCTACTCAGAGGCTATCTCTGCTTAACATACAAGGCTATGTCTAACCCTGAGCTGTTGGATATGCTCCACTTAAAGAAATTCCAATCCCTCAGAGCCGCACGCTCCCGGGATCTAAACCTTGTCATCACAATGAACAAAACATGCAGGAGGGATAGGTTCCTGACCCAGAGACTTCCCATACTCTGGAATAGACTTCCCATACATGTCAAGCAGAAAGCCTCCTTGGCCCTCTTCAAAAGGAACCGTGATGATTGGATGGGAGATAGGAAATTCACCCAGGGGATTATGTCATTCGCCCCTGCTAGACAGGGGTCCAGAGAAGTAAATATTGTGGGAAGAAATATCCAGGGAATTGTCATGGCTAGGCTTGTATAGGCCCTAGGGCCGATAGCCTAGTACCAACCTATGAACCTAAATAAAACTTGAAGCCAGTGTTTTCCCTAGCCTTCATGGACATATAAACATAGCCCCTGTGTTAAAATTAAGGGCGGCTAAATTATAGCCAGCTATGTAAATAAGTGTATATTGCAAGGTGATTTTTAATAGTAATAGTTTATGGTGCTTTTTACAGTGGTGTCTATCATCATCTATCATTCTGAATTCCAGAGAAATTACCCCAGTAAGTCAGCTTTTGTTTGCAGGCAATATCGTCATCCTCCCAAGGGTAAAAAATGCGGTAAGCGGACTCCTCCCGCTAAAGCTACTCAGACTTCTGTGCCTCAGAAGTCTCCCTTTCCAGCTAGACCAAGTGCTTTTGACTATCCTGTTTGTCCTAGCCGTTTTTGTCTTTCTCTTCACCTCTCTGTCTTTCTTCCTCTTTGACTCAGATTACTCAGGATACCTGGGTTCTTTTCATTATTCACCAGGGGTATTTCATGGTCTGGAAATCCCTTCTCCCTTTCATGGGTATTCCTCAGCCCCCTCAGGCACAACTGTCTTTCTTTCTAGAGGTGCTTTTGGACCTTTTGACTCAGGGTACTGTTCAGGAGGTGGCTGTGTCTCAAAGGGGAGGATGTTCTTCATCTCACATTGCTGCAGTCATAACCTGTGGGGTAGTCCGCTGTCCTCGGTCGGCCCGAATACCAAAGTATTAGGCTGGCGTCGGTCATGGGCGCTCAGATCTGACGTCGGTATTAAAGCGCATGACCGACGTCATATCCTCAGTCTTTTTTGCCGCATGGTCTGAAGCAGAAGCAGCGTTTGCAAGTGCCGTTCGGCGTTCTGAAATTTTCGTATTTCGAGTTTCAGACCGAAACCAAGTTGGGCTAAGTACCCCGTTGGGGAATATTTTTGTTTTTTCTTGCCTCAGTTAATTCCGGATGTCAGAAAAAGTGAATAATTGTATTTCTTGTGGGAAACAAATACCGCATAGGGATTACCACTCTCTCTGTATTCCTTGTTTGGGGCCTGAGCACGGCGTCGGGTGTCGCTGTGCTAGGTTTAATAAGCGCACCATTAAGCGTGAGGTTAGATTGCGCTAGGCTTGTCTTTGGGAAGCGGTGTAATTACAATATGCCGTCGGATCCTCCGGCCCGCTTCTGCTAAGAAGCGCAAGGATAAGTCGTTAAGGTCCAAGCAGGATGAGTCGTCCGTTCGGACGCCGGTTCTTAGAAACTACGCTGGAATCTGTAGATCCAGCCGAGGTTTCAGCTGAGTCTCAGGGGGAGACATTAATTTTGCAAGATGTGGCCTCACAGGAGTCAGGTCAGGCTGAAGGGGCCTCTCAGGTTGCTGTACTCCCTTCTTTGCCTAAGGTGGTTAGGCCTTCTCCTTCAGTCTCTAAGGTACCTTCTAAGGGCAGGCCTGGTTTGCCCTCCTCAGGTGTCAGTCCTAGTTCTGCAGGCTCTGTGCCTAAAAAACACATGCTTAAAATGGCAGAAGATTTAATTTCCTTAATCAGGGGTTCTATGCCCCCTCCAGATAAGAGGCCTAGGGTGGAGCCAGAAGTGGAAAGTTTGGAACAGGCTTCCAGATTACTCAGAGTCTTGGCTGAAGACACTCAGGATTTTCCTCCTTATTCAGATTCGACGCAGAGGATTCCAGTCCTTCTGCTTCTCCTCCAGAGGATTTTCCTTCTCAGAAACCTTGCATTCTATGAGGGAGCATTTTAAATGGGAAGGTCAGATTTCTGATTCGAAAGAGGCTTAGGGAATTTTTGTTTTTGCCTCAACATCGGTCCTTAGCTATACCTCCTGTTTTGGATGTTGTTCAGGATGTTTTCTCTGAGGCTTCCCTTAATCCAGACTCTTTGCCTCCTGCCAGTTAAACCTGATAGGTATTACAGGGTGCCTGAGGCTCATAAATATCTGTATAAGAGCCCAAGGGCTGACCCAGAAACTATTAGTCAGGGACCTAAGGGTGTCAGGGCTTCTGTTGTAAAGAATCCAGTTCCTATGGATAAAAGAATCTAGAGCTTTGGATAGGTGGGGTAAAAGTGTACACCTCTTCCACTCTAGCAATGAGGGCTTTGAATTGCCAGTTTCATATGTTAAAGTACCAGAATTTTCTCCTTACTCAATTAAAATCTAAGGTAGATGCTTTGGCAGAGGGCATAGAGTGTAAGGAATTACAGGAGTTGGTTCATGCCTCTGATCAGGTGGGTAAGCATTCCTTGCAGTGTGGTTTCGATGCTTTACAGGCTTCTTCCAGGGTGGCTGCCACTGGATCAGTTATTCTTGAGCACGCCTGGCTTAAGGATCAGAGTTTGTCAGAGCATGTTAAAGCTGGAATTTTGGATGCTCCTTTACAGTCTGAAGTTTTGTTTGGTCCTCCTGTGGAGTCTATCTTAAAGAAAATGGAAGACAAGGCTAAGTCTATGCAGACTGTTAAAGATTTTTTGCAGGTGCAGCCCCCTAAGTTTAGAAGAAATTGGCCTACTAAGGGATGGGCTTACCCTTCTTCTGATTTACAGTCTAGGGGCAGATCTAGACGTGGTAGGGGCAGAGCTCAGGGTTCTTTCAGGCCTAGAACGTGGAGTTCCCCTGCACCATCTACAAGTGAGGGCAGGGGCCAGTCCTTTCGTAAACAGGCCCAATGACCTGCATCTTCAGCTGCCAGATCCCTCCTGTCTGGCAGCTCCTTTGGGAGGAAAGTTAGCACTTTAGTCACCCAGGACAAATGGGTATTGGACATTATAAACCGAGGCTACAAGTTTTATTTCCACACATTGCCTCTTTTCAAAGGCATGCCAGACGTTCCTCCTCAGCAAAGAGTAGAGGGTCACAAACAGATTTCTTTACTTCTTCAAATGGGGGCTATACAGCAGGTCCCTATGTCAGAAGTGGGCCTAGGATTTTATTCTCGCCTGTTTCTTGTACCAAAGAAAGGAAACACTTGGAGACCAATTTTGGATTTATCTATCCTCAACACATACCTGGACTTTCCAAAATTCAAAATGTTGACGTTGCAACAACTTCTGCCTCTGTTGGTCAAAGACCACTGGATGGTAACTCTGGATCTCAAAGAGGCATCTTCATGTTCCTATCAGGCCCAGTTGCAGGAGATTCCTCGTTTTGGCTGGGACTTTACTTTATCAGTTCTCTGCTTTGCCCTTTGGTTTATCTCCTGCCCAGGGTGTTCACAAAGGTTCTGGCGGTGATAGCCTTCTTAAGGTTAAGAGGAATACAAATTTATCCTTATTTGGATGATTGCCTGATTCTTGCTCAAGGCGAAAACAAGCTTCTTCACCATCTACAGTATGTTATGGCAGTGTTAAGGTGCCTAGGGTATTCTGTGAATGAAACAAAGTCCAGTCTAGTACCCTCTCAGGAAATGTGCTTTCTGGGTGTGAGACTGAATACAGCTTCCCAGATGGCTTTTTTGTCCCCGGACAAGCAAAGAAACCTTACACTTTACTTCCAGCAATTGTCTCTACGGTCCAGGCTGACTGCAAGGACAGTCCTTCAAGCCTTGGGGTTCATGGCATCTTGTATTCTGGTGCTTCCCAATGCCAAACTGCATATGAGGAAGCTACAATGGTATCTCACAAATGTATGGACACAACACTGCCACGATCTGGACACTGTCATTCAAATAATACCTTGCATTCAAAAGGAATTTTTGTGGTGGGCTCAGGAATGTCACCTAAACAAGGGATTCTCTGTGACCCGACCAGAGGAGTCAGATCTTAACGACAGATGCCTCGGACAAGGCTTGGAGAGCACACCTCAATGGAAAGTGGGTTCAAGACACGTGGCCTGCCAGACTTCAACATTTACATATCAACTTGAAGGAGATGTTAGCAGTCCAATTTGCATTGATGGCTTTCAAGGATTTACTTCACCGGGACAAGTGTTGATTCAAACAGACAACACAACTGTCATGTGGTACATCAACAAGCAAGGGGGAACCCATTCGTACCCTCTTTGCAGACAAGCTATGATTCTGTGGGAGACTGCTCTCAGTATGCACCTCACTCTTCAGGCAAGGTTTCTGCCAGGAGCACAGAACTCCTTAGCAGATGTTTTGAGCAGACAGATGGTGGATCCCCACAGTGGAAGTTGGATCCTCATATATTTGACAGTTGATAGTGATATGGGGACTCAGACATAGATCTGTTCGCTTCTCCACTAAATTTCCAGTTGCCAATGTTTTTGCACAAAGATGTTTCATCCCACAGCTTGGAAAGTGGATGCTCTATCATTCAGTTGGAGCAATCTTCACGTCTATGCCTTTCCTCCTCTGCCTCTCCTTCCCAAGGTGCTCTTGAAGGTCAGACAAGACAAGCCCTCCATGATTCTAATAGCTCCAGATTGGCCTCAACAGCACTGGTACCCTCTGCTGAGGAGTTTAGCAGGAGCCTCCTTGGCCTTTGCCTTCAATTCCACACGTTTTGTCCCAGGCGGCAATCATTTCCTCAATGTCAGGATTCAGTCCCTGCATCTAACAGCCTGGCATATTCTGTTCTAGAACCTGGAGGGTGAAGCTTCCTCAACAAGTTTTGAATGTTATTTTGGAGGCCAGAGGCCTAGTACAAGGAAAGTTTATGCTGATAAATGGAGAGATTTTTTTATTTGGAGCACAGCAAGGAGTTTTGATGTTTCCAGGCCTAATTTGAGTGTTTCTCTTCAATATCTTACAGAATTATTAGACAAAGGTTTGTCTTTCTCCTCTGTAAAAGTTCATGCTGCAGCCATTTCTGCTCACTATGACTGTGACCCACCATGGACTCGAGCTTAATGCCAAGAAATGTATAGTTTTCCCCTTTGGAAAAAAACATGTACCCATGAATTAACACATAGGTGGCAGTACACTAAACATTGAAAGTGCGATGAGAGACCTAGGGACACAGGTGGACAGTGGTCTCACTTTCGATAACCACATCACCACAACAATCAGGAAATCCTTCTATGTGGTACACCTCATCACTAAGGGTTTTCATCCAGAAAAAAGGAGGTCATTGTCCCACTGTACTCATCCCTCATTAGACCCATTATAGAGTATAATGCCCTGTTTGATATGTACCTCACAAGACATCTGCAACAGCTGGAAAGGCCACAGAAATACCTCACTAAAAGAATCACAGGCCTAAAGCAGATGCCATATACTGACCGTCTAAAAAAAACTCCAGCTATACTCTGTGGCATATCGTCTACTCAGAGGCTATCTCTGCTTAACATACAAGGCTATGTCTAACCCTGAGCTGTTGGATATGCTCCACTTAAAGAAATTCCAATCCCTCAGAGCCGCACGCTCCAGGGATCTAAACCTTGTCATCACAATGAACAAAACATGCAGGAGGGATAGGTTCCTGACCCAGAGACTCCCCATACTCTGGAATAGACTTCCTATACATGTTAAGCAGAAAGCCTCCTTGGCCCTCTTCAAAAGGAACCGTGATGATTGGATGGGAGATAGGAAATTCACCCAGGGGATTATGTCAGTCTCCCCTGCTAGACATGGGTCCAGAGAAGTAAATATTGTGGGAAGAAATATCCAGGGAATTGTCATGGCTAGGCTTGTATAGGCCCTAGGGCCGATAGCCTAGTACCAACCTATGAACCTAAATAAAACTTGAAGCCAGTGTTTTCCCTAGCCTTAATGGACATATAAACATAGCCCCTGTGTTAAAATTAAGGGCGGCTAAATTATAGCCAGCTATGTAAATAAGTGTATATTGCAAGGTGATTTTTAATAGTAATAGTTTATGGTGCTTTTTACAGTGGTGTCTATCATCATCTATCATTCTAAATTCCAGAGAAATTACCCCAGTAAGTCAGCTTTTGTTTGCAGGCAATATCGTCATCCTCCTAAGGGTAAAAAATGCGGTAAGCGGACTCCTCCCGCTAAAGCTACTCAGACTTCTGTGCCTCAGAAGTCTCCCTTTCCAGCTAGACCAAGTGCTTTTGACTATCCTGTTTGTCCTAGCCGTTTTTGTCTTTCTCTTCACCTCTCTGTCTTTCTTCCTCTTTGACTTAGATTACTCTGGATACCTGGGTTCTTTTCATTATTCACCAGGGGTATTTCATGGTCTGGAAATCCCTTCTCCCTTTCATGGGTATTCCTCAGCCCCCTCAGGCACAACTGTCTTTCTTTCTAGAGGTGCTTTTGGACCTTTTGACTCAGGGTACTGTTCAGGAGGTGGCTGTGTCTCAAAGGGGAGGTTTTTTTTACTCCAGAATATTTCTAGTGTCCAGGAAAGAGGATACTTTGAGACTAATTCTAGACCTCTCGCATCTAAACACTATTCAGAAGGTGCCCTCCTTTAGAATGTTGTTCCTTCAGACTTTGTTCCCTCTTGTGCCCCCTCAGGCTTATATGGTGTCTCTGGATCTCAAGGATACTTATCACCATATTCCAATTCATCTGCTTTTCAGGAAGTTTTTATGTTTCTGTGTTGCTTCCTGGCATTTTCAGTTCTCTGCTTTGCCCTTTGGCCTTTCCATTTCCCCAAGGGTATTCACCAAATGCCTCATTCCTGTGATTGCTTTTTACAGGATTCAGTGGATCCAAGCCTTTCCTTACTTGGGACGGCCTTGTATTTCTGGAATCCTCTCCAGAAATCCTGTTGCAAAAATCTTCATTTTGCCATTTCTCTTCTGCAAAGCCTGGGGTTCACAATAAAAGTCTTTTTAACATCTCAAGACCATGTGGGGTACAGGATACAGAATGTGCCTATGTTGGCATTTCTGCCCCCTCTCAAGGCCTTAACACTCATTTCCTTCTTTCAAACTTTTCTTCCTCCGACCTGTAAAACTGCCAGGGAATTTCTCAGGGCTCTGGGGTTCTTGGTATCCACCATACCTATGCTCCCTGTGGCCAAACTCCACATGAGAAAGTTTCAGTTGTTTCTGAAGTCAGTTTGGTTTAAACATGCGCATCCGCTAGACTTTGTAGTTCCTCTTCTGCCTTGTCTCAAGAAGGAACTTCTCTGGTGGATCCAGCAGTTGCCTCTAAATCCAGTGCTTTCCTTTCATCCTCCTCTTCCCTCTCAGGAGCTGTTCACAGATGCTTCAGATGTGGGATTGGGAGCAGCTTTTAGCTGCCTAAGGGTGCTGGGGGTGTGGTCACCTCGTCAGCAGAAAGAGCACATCAGTGCCAGAGATGAGAGCTCTTCTGCTGGCCCTTATGGCTTGTCCTCCTCTTTTGATGTTTCATAAGGACAGGGTGTCCTTGAATACTAATTCTTTTATGCCCAAGGTGGTGAATGAGTTGTCCCTTAATCAGTCTGTTCATTTGTCCACTTTTTTCCTTCTTTGCAATCTGCCAGTGAGAAGGTACTACATAGACAATTCAGATTTTTATTTGGATAAGACTAAGACTATTAGGACGTCTGATCAGCTCTTTGTTTCCTTTCATCCTAGGTCCTTAGCATTAGCTGTGTCTAAGTAGACTATTTCTTCTTGGCTCTCTAAAGCTATTTATTTTTGTTATTCTTTTCATGGCAAGAGCCTTCCTTGTTCTGTTAAGGCTCATTCTACCAGAGCTTTGGCTTCTTCTGGTGCTTTTTTTCAAGGGTTTGGTTACTAAGTCTATTCTTGAGGCAGCTACCTGGACTTCTGTGCATACATTTACCAAGCACTACAAGCTGGATGGAATCTCCAGAGCTAGAGCTGGTTTTGCTAGGCCATCCTTCATGGCTTCGTAGTGGGTTCTGCTGATCCTTCCTCCTCTTAAGTTTCTTCCTAAGCTTTGACACTCTCCCTAATGTTATGAATACTGAAATGGAAGGACATAGTAAAGTTGTGTAAAATCTTAGCATAACAGTAGATGTTTTTCTCTTCACTGTTGCAGTATTCACTCTCTCCCTCTTCCCCTGGTCCAGTTATGTTCTGGATGTACTGGTTACCTCTTTTTTTTTTTTCCTTGTACTGGTGTTCCTACTGGAGCTCTCAGTTCTGAGGATAGTACTTCCAGACGTGACCTTTATGCCCTATACTACACGAGGAGCATACATGTAACATATGGCATACCTTAAAGCAACCTAAGGCTTTGGTATACTGTCCGGACATCGGGTCGCCCTTGGCAGGGGATCCCAAAGGGGATCCCAAATGGTTTGAAAACAGCAACAGTGAAGAGGAAGACATCTACTGTTATGGTAAGCTTTTTTTTACACAACTGTACTTTCTTTATAAAAAAAAAAGAGGGAGGCTGATATCTAGACCACAATTTTGAAGAGTTGTGGAATTTGTCTCTGATGCACAGCTTGAAAAGGTGTTGCAGGCAGTCTAATACTAATACTCAAGAAGCATCAGTTTTTCCCCATCTTGGAAGTATTGCTGTTACATTTATTATAAATTGCATTTTGAATTTTGTTTTAAAGCATTTGAAAATTTTAAGGTGTTACAATTCATGTCTTATGATTATTTTATATTTAATTTTTAAAGCTTTGACAAGCGTCACCATGTAGTTTTATGATTTGTTAAATTTACTCTTGTCTTAGTTAAAACTTTGATTTTTCTGTGGGAGATTATTCTGTTGGATCTGCACTCCATTTGTTACAGAGAAAAATGGTTGTTATGGATGATGCTGAATGGAGAGGATGCATTACTGCATCTGCTGAGGGTTGCAGGTTGGGGAGCAGTTTTGCTAAACAAGGAAGATGTTCTGTCAGCTTATGTTCTTAGAGGAGTAAGGAGCTGTTAATGAGCTGTTTCCTGTGATCTAGAGGTCCCAAGTTTGATTCCCGCAGCCTCCATTCCCTAACTGTGTGACTTTGAGCAAATCACTTAACCAGACACTGCTGTCGGGCTGAGTCTAAAAAAGGTCCATGGGTAATCAGTGCTATACCTCGGAAAACAAAAAAAATATGTATACATACATTTACATTTATGTATGTGTGTGTCTGTGCATGTATGTACGTGTGCGTATATATATATATATATATATATATATATATATATATATATATAGAGTACATACATAAATGTGAGTAATAACTTTATACTATTTTCTTGAAATGTTAATGGGCTGAATATTCCAGTGAAATGAGCAAAGTTTTTTTGTATTTCTAATAAAGTGTAAACCTAACTTTGTATTTTTGCTGGGAAATACACCTAATGGATGTACAGGACCAAAAACTTACACATACAGTTTTGCTAATGGCATGTTTTCATTCTGTCCCCTTAGGTGATGGGGAGTGAATATATTTGACTGGGGAGGGAGCTACCTTCAGGATAGCTGTATTAAAGGTTGATGAATACCTTCATCAAGGACATGTCATGCTTACTTAACCTGGTGGATTTCTTTGAAAAGGTCATCAAAGCAATAAATGAAGACAAAATGGTACACACTGCATATCTTGACCTGGCCAAAGCTTTTGACACAGTTCTTTACTCAGGTATAGTAGAAAAGCCAACTAAACTGGGAATAAACCCCTATGTCAACCACTGGATTGCCAACTGGCTGTCAGATAGGATGTAGACAACTAAAATAGGGGAAATTAGCTCCACAAAGAGACAAGACACCAGTGGAGTCCCCCAGGATTCTGTGCTGGGACCTCTCCTGTTTATCGTCTACTTTTCTGGAGTAAAAGCCAATACTTAAGGGCTTTGACTGACTAAGTCTGCAGATAACTGCAAGCTAGGAACAGTCATAGAACACCCAAATGACTTAGCCGTCCTGCAGGAAAGTTTGTCTCAAATAACTGATATCAAAATCATGGTCCGAAATTAAATGCCAAAAAATGCATTACTGTATCCTTTGTGAAGTCATCTATCCTAGGGAACTACCACATTGACAGTACACCAGTAAAAGCTGACCCAGTTGTTAGGGATTAGGGAACTTATGTGGACAATGACCTACCTTTAAATATGTGTCCATTATTGTAAGAAAGTCATTCTATATTGCACAGTTTATAAACAAAGTGATTGTATCTCTATCTAGGGATGCCATTGTCCCCCCTTACTCAGCCCTCAGTAGGTTACTAATTGAATATAATTCTCCCTTTGGCATTTATCTGTCTAGACACTTGCAACAACTGGAACACTCACAGAAGTACCTTAAAAGGATATAAGGCCTAAACAACATGTCCTGCATGGACTGACTCAAAGCCCTACCAATATACTATGTATCCTACAGATTGCTAAGAGGTGACCTGTGTTTGAGATGCAAAGTATCCTCCAGCCCATTACTGATGGATTTATTGCATATCAGCAAGTCAAATGGCATCAGAAATAGTCAGTCTAGAAATGTAAATGTCTTTTGCAACGTTAACGTTAACAGAATGGTATGGGTATAGAGGGACAGATGTTTTGCAAAGGATACTGCTGCTGTGAAACAGACTCGCCATCCACATAAAACAAAGTTCATCCCTGTCCATTTTTAAACGCAACTTAGATCTATGAATGGGAAACAGAAAATTTACCCCAGGACTGCCCTCTGTGCTACTTATGGATTCGAGCTAACTCCTAAATGCTTTATCCCATTCATGGCTCCCCTCAAATTATCTATGGTATGATCCTAGTTATTCTCATTAGGGGTGATATATAATTATCCACCATGGGATAGGTAATGCCAATGTATCACCAAATGGGGTAGGTTGTTTTGAGCACAAAAAGGGAAATTGACTAGGCTTAAAATGGCATGCAAGAGCAGCTAGCCTAGTACTTACATGTGAACCTATGATGAAGGAAGGTGAGTAATTTTTAAAGCTGATTTGATCAGGAAAAGTATGACCATACATAATTTCTGTGTTAAGCTGGGCATACCTGTTTTGGGGTTAACCAAAATAGTGACGGGAGTGGTTAATATTTTAGGAAAGGAGAGGGATAAGGTGGGAAAGTGGCATGTTTACTGCACTTGAGGTAAGCACAGGTCCATCAGTGGTAAAAGTGTCGCTCTTGGAGAAATTTAGTAAAATATATTGCTGTGGTAGAAATCTTATGATGTATATGTGTTTTTCTGTTTCCAGTCATTCTCAAGGATTGACAGATTATTAATAACCAATTAGCACAGTTACTTGATAAAGACAGTGGGACGTGATAAATGAAACACAGGTCTGTGAACAAAAATTAAATGATATGAGGAGAAGGATAAGTAAAGTACTAAAATATAAAGTGAACTAGGCTTGCTGGGTACTACAACTGCATGACTTCAAATTAACACCAGTGAATCAGAAGTACTTTACTTTAAGACTAAGAACAATGACAGATTGATAAAATGATATGTGCTGTTATGGACCCAGTACAGTAAGAAAGCCACTGAACCACAGTGGGAGATCCTAGAGTGCTTTGCTAAATGTTGCACATCTGTACATTCATAAGAAGCTTCTCAGGAATGGGAAATGCAGGACCTGTCTGACTGCTTAGATCTTCTCCCTCTCTCCAGATTGGGTCACCGTCATATGGCTTCTTTGAGGACATCTCCACAGAAGAGGTCAAGTTAACAATAGCCGACAGCAAGACTCAAAATTTATCTAGAGGTCTATATTTGGAGAAAATATTTTTTTCTGAAATTTATTAAATTAGTGATTTATATACCTTTAAACCAAACCAGTGGTCTGAGTGCCCAAGATAAAAACTGGTAAACCTGAAGTAAGGCACACACGGAGCTCAGCAAAATGGACAACTGCTTTAATGAACAAGCAGAAAAACAATCCACAGCAAGCTAAATCACAGCAGCACAGCACAGCAAACAAAATTGCAATAGACAAGCAACAGCACAATAATGCTGTAAAGTTAATCCACATACGTTTTCGTCACAATAACTTCATCAGATACCTAACCTCTCTTCCTTTTATGAATAAATAAACTAATCTAATTCAAATGAATCAATGAGTGAACAAATTCAGTTACACATACAAAATGCATTAAAACACGAACCTTAAAGGTGAATGAATCTAAAAGTTAAAACCAGAAGTATATATAATAAATAGATATAAGTAGATATGTATATATATTTTGTTATATAAAATGCTTCAAACATAAACCTTAGTTAAAATTGCTTTGTTAAATATTAGTATTACCAGCACAAACCTGAAATGCTTCTAAAAATGTTTTTTTTTAAAAGCAGAAGCTAAATTAAATCCAAAGTACAATGAAATAGCACCATCTTGTAGAAATTAAATTTAAATGCATGTTCATCTTGTTAAAAGATAAATACATATTTTGTGTCTTTCGGCTTTTCTCGGTTAGGGGTCGCCACAGCGGAACTCTAGTCTGCTAATGATTGGCATTAGATTTTTACGTGCTGGCTTGCCAGGCCTAACGCACAATGTTCAACAAAGGAGCGCCCATTCACGTATGTCGCCACACAGAAGACGCTCTGAGAATCGAACGGGTAACGTCTAACTGTGAGTCGACAACGCAACCGCAGCACCATCCCCACAGTAAAAGATAAATACGTATATTATTATTAAAATAAACCATAAAATGCTTGCATATATAATATATAAAATTATTTAAAAATATAAATATAATAATAACATACTATAATTTAGCTGATCTCAATTTCAGCACAGGTTTCAAGGATAACATTTAATTTAAACCAGGGGCAGAACTTGCATCAAGAATAATTTGCCAATATAGCTCCCTATATTCCAACCGAGTCTCCCAAGGCCCTCCCCTTGGGTCTTGTGGGACTACGTCTATGACAAAAAACTGAAATTTAGCTTTGCCACAATTGTTTTGATGTTTAAACAGAGCATTATTATCTTTCCTTTTCCCTATCTCATATAAATGCTCGTAAATTCTCTGCCTCAATTTCCTCTCGGTCTTGCCAACGTAAAAAGAGTCACATATTTCAAATGTAGCAATATAAATCACTCCTGTGGTATTACAGTTGGCAAAACTTCCTTTTAGAACTTGGGATAGCTCTGGCTGCTGTCTGTTCCTTGCCCAGCATCTGTTCCTTGCCCAGCGTCGACCTCTATGAAACTCTACCCACCTAGGGCTTGTAGTGCTAGTCCGCAGGAAGCTTAGAACCCTCTCCACACATCAGCAGGTCACCTCCTTGCTTATCAAGCTGACAATCCCTTATCAAGGATAACAGTAAAAAACTCTACCCACCTAGGGCTTGTAGTGCTAGTCCACAGGAAGCTTAGAACCCTCTCCACATATCAGCGGGTCACCTCCTTGCTTATCAAGCTGACAATCCCTTATCATGGATAACAGTAAAAAACTCTACCCACCTAGGGCTTGTAGTGCTAGTCTGCAGGAAGCTTAGAACCCTCTCCACATATCAGCGGGTCACCTCCTTGCTTATCAAGCTGACAATCCCTTATCAAGGATAACAGTAAAAAACTCTACCCACCTAGGGCTTGTAGTGCTAGTTCACAGGAAGCTTAGAACCCTCTCCACATATCAGCAGGTCACCTCCTTGCTTATCAAGCTGACAATCCCTTATCAAGGATAACAGTAAAAAACTCTACCCACCTAGGGCTTGTAGTGCTAGTCCCAGGAAGCTTAGAACCCTCTCCACATATCAGCGGGTCACCTCCTTGCTTATCAAGCTGACAATCCCTTATCAAGGATAACAGTAAAAAACTCTACCCACCTAGGGCTTGTAGTGCTAGTCCGCAGGAAGCTTAGAACCCTCTCCACATATCAGCGGGTCACCTCCTTGCTTATCAAGCTGACAATCCCTTATCAAGGATAACAGTAAAAAACTCTACCCACCTAGGGCTTGTAGTGCTAGTCCGCAGGAAGCTTAGAACCCTCTCCACATATCAGCGGGTCACCTCCTTGCTTATCAAGTTGACAATCCCTTATCAAGGATAACAGTAAAAAACTCTACCCACCTAGGGCTTGTAGGGCTAGTCCGCAGGAAGCTTAGAACCCTCTCCACATATCAGCGGGTCACCTCCTTGCTTATCAAGCTGACAATCCCTTATCAAGGATAACAGTAAAGTGTGTCTGCTGAATAATTCCTATAAGAAATACTACTTTTGACTGCACCAAAGTATTTGTATACCTAGGCCTGAGCTAGGATAGCCAGCAGCCTTTGCTTTTTTCCCCCATTCATTACCTTTCTATCTATCCCTCCTACCTGTATACATACCCTCCTGTTTTTATTGCTTTTACTCACTCTCCTATTGTAGGCCACCATTCTTACTCACTCCCACTCTAGCCTGCAATACTAGAATCGTCCACTAGGTGTTGCCCTATCTCCCGATATTGTACTACTCCCCCCCTTTCTTTTTCTCTCTCTTTTACCTCCTTTCCCCAGCTCTGAACTTTGGCAGTCCCCGAAGTGCTACTTAGCTGTTACTGTTTTCTTCCTTCATTTCTACTGCCCACTGACACCTTTCCAGTTCTCTCTCCTCTGTTCTTTCCTTTCCACCTCTAACCTCCTGACTAGAGTATCCCTTAGCCCTATTTCTACTCCATTCTACCACTAGACTCAGCCTAGCTGATTGTTTTTCTTTGACTGTTTCAGTATCTGTTTCTACCGGCTCCCTACCCCCAATTCCCACCCACCCCCAAGGGCCCTACCTTTATACTTCCTAGACCACACCTCTTCCTCCTCCACTTACTCCCAAACCACACCCCTACCTCTCTCATCTCTCTCCTAACACATATCCTCCTTTCCCCACTTCTATCCTATCATACCTCGTGTTCTTACATTTCCTCTTCATAGACACTCTTCTCTCTATCCTTTCATCCTACACACTCTTCTGTTACCTATTTATACTAATATTACCCTTTCACTTCTCCCTTCCATCCACAACAGACACTACCCACTCCCCCATCTCCTCCCAATACATTTCAAGCTTCTATCATCAAATAGCCAGTATCTACTCATAAAATGAAGAATCAACACATCCCACCCTTTATCACACTCTTACTAACTATCTCACTACTACCTCCTTTAATCCTCACCCATCTATTCACCTTCATTGAAAGCCCACTAGACCCAATCCAAAACTATCCCAAGAAAGAAACCATCTCTCCAAACTCACATCTACAATTTACACATGCTAATATAACATTCTCATCTAACTACATACTTCCTAAATATCATAGAACACAACACACAAAATACAACAACCTAAACCTAAGGAAATGTCTATCTCAGTATAGTAGAATCCATAACCTATACTATCTAAACCTACTACTCTCTTTAAAGGATGGTGACATCCACCCTAACCCAGGGCCCCCAACTTCTCCTTTTTCTCCTCTCAACTCCAAAATATGTCCTACCCAAGCCTTTTTCAAACAATCTAACTCCCTTTTTATTGCTCATCTTAATATATGCAGTATAAACAATAAAGTAACTCAACTCCAAGCCCTAACTGAAATCTACTCCTTCAATATACTCTGCTTAACAGAAACATGGTTAAAACCTACAACCAAAGACAATGAGATCATCCCACCTGGATATAATATCCTAAGACTAAACAAAACTTCCAAAAAAGGTGGAGGAGTTGCTATCCTATATAAACCTAGCTTACAATTAACCACTCATAACTGCAAACCATCTCTAGACTCCAATGCAGAAATTCTTATCTCCAAACTTCTTATTAACAATGCCAAATCCATCTATATCTTTTGTATATATCTACCTCCTGGTAATAACATAGCAACCATGGAAAATATTCTTTGCTGGCTATCCCAAAACCTGCCTCAAGAAACCATCATTCTAGGTGACACAAATATTGACTGGACCTGCTTCTGCAGCAATCTCCCCTCAAGCCATATAAACCTATATGGGTATTCCCAAACCATTACCTCCCCTACCAGGATTAATAAATCCAACAAGAAATCAAGCTTATTAGACTGGATTCTCATTAACCATCTTCCTCATACTTATGACTCAGGAACCCTCCCTGATGATTTAAGTGACCACTCTCTTACCTATATCATCAGACATAAAACCAACTTTCCCTCTCCAACATCCATTAAAAACATCAGATCTAAAAAGAACTTTAACCCTGAACTTTTCCAGATGGAACTAAAAGCATGTAATTGGTCACCCTTACAAAACCTACCTTTAGATGAAGCCGTTAGTTACTTTAACTCCAACTTCCTTGCCATCCTGAACCACCATGCCCCTACCAGACAAATTAGAGCTAAAAACAAACATGCTCCATGGCTCTCTAAAGAAACCAAACAAAAAATCAATGCTAGAAACAAACATTGGGCAAAATGGAGAAAAACTCAAAACCCTATACACCAACAAACCTTTAGACAACTAAAAAACCAAACTAAAAAAGCTATATTATCTGACAAAAAAACTACTACCTCCTATCCCAACAAGCCAGTCAAAACAAGCCAAATAAATTTTGGTCTAGTATCAACCAACTACTTCATCCAGGGCAATCCACCACTCCTAACCCACAAAACATTGAACACAAAACACCAATAAATATAGCCAATGATTTTAATATCTTTTTCACTGACACTATACAAACACTAGCTAGTCAGCTCTCACCTAACAACTTTACTTTACCTACTAATAAAGCAACCTCTCCCCCTTCTTTTCACTTTCAACCCATACCAACATCATATATACTAACCCTTCTTCAGAAATTGAAACCATGCTCTCCCTCAGCAGACCAACTACCTGCTGAATTCCTACAACTAGCCGCTAAAACTATTGCCTATCCAATATCTATCCTGATCAATAGAACTATTACCGAAAGCTATATCCCTACTTTATGGAAAATTTCCCATATTATCCCGCTCCACAAAGGTGGGCAATCCACTGAACTCTCCAACTATCATCCCATTGCCCGCCTCTCACCTCTGGCAAAGATCATGGAAAAATGCATTCACAGACAACTACTTCACCATCTAACACAAAATAATTTACTAGCCAACTGTCAGCATGGTTTTAGACCTTCACATAGCACCACTACTGCCCTTCTTTCCTTCACAGATAGTATCAACAAACACCGCAATCTAAACAAACTCTCTTCTGCCCTATTTATTGACCTGTCTAAAGCTTTTGACATGGTAAATCACCAAATTCTCATCACAATACTAAAATCCCTGTCACTTGATTCATCCTCCATAAATTGGTTCCAGTCTTACCTTGACAAAAGACAACAGGCCGTACTATGGCACAAATCTCTCTCTACTCACTTGCCAGTCAACCTTGGTGTCCCCCAAGGATCCATCCTTGGACCTCTACTTTTTTCCATTTTCATCAATGACCTTCACCTTGCCATCCCCAAGCCACATGCATACAATATGCAGATGATTCCACACTGATATGCTCAGCCCCCTCCTCTTCTGAACTTCTCTACCTCACCCAACAAGTCTTTAACATAGTTGAGCAATGGTTCACACATAGATGCCTTCTCTTAAACCCCAAAAAGACTAAACTCCTCCTTTTCTCTCCTACTAGAAAATCCCCCCCATTGGATTTCTCAGTTAACTCTACCAATAAAACTATTATATCACCTGAACCTACCACCAAACTATTAGGAGTCACCATTGACAATAATCTAAACTTTGATACCCATATAAACAATACTATAAAACTGTCAACAAAAAGTTAGGCTCTCTATATAGGATAAAATCATTTCTCCTACCTTCAGCTCGAACCACAATAGCATACACTCATCTAATCTCTCCTCTTCTATATGCCTCACCTATTTTTACTAAACTATCTAAAAATAATCTCAGCAAACTGGAAATGTCCTACAATAACATCGCCAGATTTGCAACAGGTAACCCATTTAGAACCCATCACTGCCTTAATCTAAAACAGGTTTTTCTTCCCAATACAATAAAATGATGTTGGCATATGTAGGTGCACAATGGGCACCCATAGCTATGCCTTTAGATTGTCTAAAATATTCCCCTTGAAAGAATATAAAATTATTGTTTAAAATAAATTCCATTAAAACAAGGCATGTACGAAATACCTTAAAAGAAATATTATTCTTGCTTCCCAAAAACTCTTCATGCCAAACTAAACCTATCTCGTGAGGAATACACGTAAAAAGGTCCACAACATCCAAAGTGATAAAACCAGAGGTGTCAACCTGATTAGAATTATTAATATGCCTTAAAAAATCCCAAGAATCCTTTAACACATTAGGATGTTCCATCACCATGTTCTTGAGATGTACATATACATATTTTGCCAGTGGAGCAGTAATAGCACTCTCCGCAGATACAATAGGTCTGAGGGGGAGACTCTGTTGGAATATAGGGAGCTATATATAAAAATTATTCTTGATGCAAGTTCTGCCCTAGCCCTGGTAAAAAATTAAATGTTAAAAAACCTGTGCTGAAGTGATCAGCTAAATTATTATAGTATGTTATTAATATATTTTTATATTTATTTTTTAAATAATTTTATATATTATATATGCAAGCATTTTATGGTTTATTTTAATAATAATAATATATGTATTTATCTTTTAACAAGATGAACAAGCATTTAATTTAATTTCCACAAGATGGTGCTATTTCATTATATTTTGGATTCAGTTTAGCTTCTGCTTTTGAAAAAACATTTTTAGAAGCATTTCAGGTTTGTGCTTGTAATACTAATATTTAACAAAGCAATTTTAACTAAGGTTTATGTTTGAAGCATTTTATATAACAAAATATATATACATATCTACTTATTATATCTATTTATTATATATACTTTTGGTTTTAACTTTTAGATTCATTCACAGGTACATGTGTTTTAATGCATTTTGCATGTATAATTGAATTTGTTCACTCATTGGTTCATTTGAATTAGATTATTTATTCATCAAAGGAAGAGAGGTTAGGTATCTGATGAAGTTATTGTGACGAAAATGTATGTGTATTAACACTGCAGTGTTATTGTGCTGTTGCTTGTGCTTTGCAATTTCGTTTGCTGTGCTGTGCTGCTGTGATTTAGCTTGCTGTGGATTGTTTTTGTGCTTGTTCACTATAGCAGTTGTCCGTTTTGCTGAGCTCCGTGTGTGCCTTACTTCAGACTTATATACCTTTCCTTGGTAATGTTCTAGGCTCTTCTTCAAGTAGGGAATAGACCATTTGCTGGCAGGTTCTTAAGACCCATCCCCAATATTGACCATTACTGCATACTCTTCATGGCAGTGCTGGTGAAGAGCTTAGGTAGGCTAGTGCCTCAGATGGTGCTTCTAGATCAGACAAGATTTAGGCCACGCAAGACAGCTTTTGTTAATTTGCTCAAGACAGAAAGAAAAATATGTGAAGAGAATTAAAAGCTATGGCAATAAAATTTATTTCTGCATAGAGAAAGTAGGAAATAAACTATTTGCTGTTGAAAATGTTAGAATGAGAATATGATAAAGGAACTGAAAATAAGGAAATATGACTAGGGATAAGGAGGGCATAATGAAGGCTCTGGTGATGAAAATAAAGGTTGAGCAAGAATGGACTGTGAGCAAGTTAAAAGTATAAGTGTGTATATGAGCATGGATATAGAAGGTAAGGAATGTTTTTGGAGGTGCTTAATAAATGACAGGATGGCATGGATAGAAGAGAGACAGAGATTTTCATAATGAGTAAATATATGTGGAAAAAAAAAGAGAAGTGTGTTTAGAATAGTGGAAACCAGTCGCACTGTTCAACAGATTATAAAATATTTACAAAGATAGTTTAATAAACCTCAAGTTAAAGGTGAATGAAAGTATGTATGGTGTTAAAAGGCAGAGAAGTTAAATTATTAATAGCTAAGGAAATTGTGAATAGTATGGAAAGAGAAAGAGAAAATATTCTAATGTGCCATTTCTGATGATTATGATAATGTCTGTCATAAGCAAGCATGGAGGATATTGAAATGCTATAGAATAGGATTAAAGAATTTGTATAGAAAGGTATATATAAATTCGGAAATATAATTTTTGTTTAATAAATAGTTAGGAAGCAAAATCAGAGTGGGAAAAGGTTTGAGACAAAGGTGCTCATTGAGCAGTGTAATAATGTGATGTTGTCAGTCTTGCCTTTATTCTTACTGATGGGTTCTATCCGATCCATCTGATTTGTCTCGGCCATTTTCCAAGCTCGAGGTCTTCAGCAAAGCTTGTGGGCCTCCCTGTTTACCCATATTGCAACCCCCTAGCTTCACCAGATCTCGTTTGCCATGCAGTCAAGAGGTTGGATAGCAAGCTCTGGGCTAAATGTTTAATATTTTTTTCTTCTGTTTATATCACTTTAACTTTCCAAACTTTCATCTTTTCCATTTTAAATAATAGACTGTATCTTTGTCCTTAGTGAGTGTCTCTTTCTACTCTCTTTTTGTAGTTACCTTCAATTTAAGTTAGAGGACGTCTAACGAATGTCTTTTTAAGTTAGAGGACATTCTATCCCCTCTCTTTCACTTCCACCTTTCTAATTATTATTTAAAAGAAAAAAAAAAAAACAGTCTCTCTGTTCTTTCATTTTCAGTCCGTTTAAGTTAGAGAACTGTCTACGAGTTTTGTGTGTGTGTGTGAGATCTATCCCTCTTAACTTTTTTTTCTTCCTCACTTATATATGTCTCAAAAGCAGGAAGGGAAGCCCTTGGGCTTCAAAAAGTGTGAGAAATGCAGAAAGAAGATGCCCCTTAGCGATTCACACATTCTATGTGTTTATTGCTTGGGGCCTCTTCATTTGCAAGAGTCATGCTCCATCTGCCACAGATTTAACAGGGCATTTATGGAGCATAAAAACAGGCTTATTCTAAAAGGTCCTGTTAAGACCCCCTTTTTTTGAGGCTATATCACTGGAATCTTCTAAATCTGACAAACCACAAAAGCAAGCTTCATCAGAGCTGAGATCCTGTTTGGAGCCGAAACAGAAGGCTCCCAGGTTGTCGGATCCAAAGGAACTACTGGAGGAGACAACTCAAGTTGGTTCCAAGGCTTCTTTGGAGCAGAAAGAACCCTCAACCCCAAAGACAACCTTACCCTCTGAATTTACATATAGGAGCCGATCAGCTTCCCTGGAACCAGTCCACTCTCAGATTCCATCACTTTTTCTAGCCCGATCCAGGTCACTTACCCTCTCTACCCAATCCACCAGGAGTCTGTCCGATAAAGATGTGGATAGGGTAACAGAGAGAATATTGAAGACACTGGCTTTGACCAAGTTACTATTGGATCTGAACCCAAAGGAAACTAATCATGTTCAATCTTCCCCATCGGTGGGTGCCTGCTCCTCCTTCAATCCATCCCTTGGTTTCTGAGCCAGAAGAGTCCGATGTCCAGCATGTGTCTGTATCAGGTCCAGGACCCTTAGGCTCCTTGGAGCTGATATCTGCCCTGAGTGTTTCTGCCCAGTTGGAGCAGGGAACCCTGTGGGAGGCGACACTCCCAGGTCGGGTCCACAAAGCCAGTTTGGATCTCACTGGATCCAACCCTGGATCTGGGGACCTTGGCATGAGTGAATTTGGCTCCTACCTCAGCTTTGGAGCTTCTATCTTCTGCTCTGGAGGTTCAATCGGCTCCAATAGCTCATTTGTTGGATCTGGGGAGTTCTTCAGAGTGGGGGCAGACTGCCTTAGAAGTTATGAGGAAGGTTCTGACTTCTCTGTTTGAGACACATTCTCCTTCGAATCTCCTCCCACTTCTGCCCAGGTATCTTTGTCTTTTCATCTACCCTCTCCACATGTCCGCAGAGACCCTAGGCTTTAGGATGTCCAACAGGGGACTCCCCTCTCTTCTGAAACCTCCCCTGAATATCCCACTGAGGAAGTCCCTTGGAAGATAACATGCAAGAGGAAGCATCTTGATTCCCCAGAGGAGTCCATCACATCTGATGCCAACCTCGATGAACCTGATGAAAGCAGAGGGGTCCCTACTGTCACTTCCTGAAGATGTCTCCTTTGGAGACATCCTGGAAATCTTAAAACAGAGAGATGATTGGCAGTCCACCTCCCCTTCGACCGAGGAGTCAGTTTGCCTGAAGGGGCTCGCCCTTCAACCTCTTGGGTGACCCCTCCTTCTGATGAGCTTATTGAGTTAATCTCTTGGAAGGCTTGGGAGACCCCAGACACCATAGAGCGTACTCCTAGGAGGCCAAATAAATATATTACAGCCCCTAAGGATAAGAACTTTTTGACAAAAGGTGTACCAGCTGATGCCATGCTCGTGGCGGTGGCCACTAAAAAAGGAGCTATCCGAGACCAGCTCCTCCATCTGTCCTCCAAATAAAGATTCCAGGACTATGTATAGGCATGGGAAGCATGTCTTTTCATCAGCAACCTTTGCCTAACCATCTCTGAATTATCTTACTCACTTCACTAAATTGCAGTAGGACCTGTTAAAGGAACTATCAGGCTCCCTCCAAGGGGCTGTAGCTGATGCGGTGACAGATAAAGTTAATGCCATCCTAAATTCAGTTGTTAACTCATCCATGGGGCATTTATCTTATGCTGCAGATGGAACAAGTAGGGCAGCGGGTTCAGGCATCAGTCTTAGGAGGCAGGCCTGGGTGCGCCTTTGCAATTTTTGGCAGCCCTTCAAGTCTTCCTTTGTTAATGCCCCTTTTAATGGCTCTTCTCTCTTCTGGCCTAAAGTAAAGGAAACACTCACCAGGTACAAACAAGAAGGTAAGACCTTATCTGCCATTGGAGTATGTTTTTCTACACCTACTAGACCTTTTCCCAAAGGTCAGGAAGGTAGTGGGAAGATGTGGTTCAAAAAATCTGAGGGGTCTTTACAAGATGGGCGTGCCTTCGTTGAAGGTTGGGCATCGAGCTGGCACCTCAGCGTTTTGTAAAAATCTACTGCCAATCATTAGCGGACCGGAGTTCCGCTGTGGTGACCCCTTATCGGGAAAAGCCGAAAGACAAACAACAACAACAGGGTGAAAGTTCCCCTAGAGGCAGAGGGGGAACAGTAATGGAAGATGCCGCCCTCGCAGCAGAGGAGGCCTGCAAAATCAGGGCTCCAGAGAATCTTTCTTTGGTAGACCCTTCCAGCGCTTTTGAAGGAGTGCCCGATTGCTCACCTCTGGAGGCAGTCAGGGGTCGATTTTCTCTGCACCAAGAAATCTGGCTAAAGATAACAAATGACATATAGGTGTAGGACATAATATCCAGAGGATATATCATTCCCTTCTCCTTCCCCGCCCCCATAAACAAGTCAGTTCCAGATGTTCCACCCAATCAAAAGGAACAAGCAACATTAGAAGTCTAAAAGTTCCAAAGAAAACATGGGACTGGAGACCCATTTTGGACCTCGGCAATCTGAACAAATCTGAAAAAAAAGACCAAGTTCTGGATGGTGACACAGCAGTCGATACTTCCATTCCTGGAAAAAGACAATTGAATGTGCTGTATAGACCTTCAGGATGCATACTACCACATTTGAATGGCAAGATGATCCAAAAGGTTCTTGCGCTTCTGGCTAGGAGCCAGTCACTTCCAGTTTCGGGCTCTGCCCTTTGGTCTCACTATAGCCCCCAGAGTGTTTACCAAGTGCATGGCAGTAGTAGTGGTTCACCTGAGACGCAGAGGATTCCACATGGTTCCATATCTGGATGACTGGCTGATAACTGCCCCGACCAGGCATCTTCTGCTACACGTCAGGGACTTTACCTTTCAACTTTGTCCCTCCTTATTTATTACCTTAAGCTACAAAAAATCTGCTCTAGAGCCATGTCAAAGCTTAATCTTCATAGGAGCAGAGATAAACACAGCTACACTAGTAGCAAGATTTTCACAAGACAGAGTAGACAATCTCCACCATTATGTAAGACTGTTAATTAGGAAGACACGAGTCTGTGCAAAACTGGTTCTTCATGTACTGGGGAAAATGGGTGGGTCAATCGGGTCTATATTAGATGCTCGACCGTCCACAACTGTGGACACCTAATGAGTGACAACAACAGATATACGCCGAACTACAAAAAGCGCGAAGGCCGTAAATGTTGAAAACTGGAACACCGAACTGATTCCCGTGGCCAGCAGGGTGATCATGGGGAAGAGGAAATATATCCTTTTCCCCACTGTAGTGCGATCTCGGAGTTGGTATATATAAGTAGGAGGGGTGTGGGGGGGCACAGCCCCCCCCCCCATGGGGGAGTGCAGGGGGGCTTGCCCCCCTGCAAAAGTGTAATTAATGAAGTTTGCTTGCGTGTGTTTTACTTACCTGTGTGGCGCTGTTGTAGTTTAAAGAGCGTTCGGCATTCCAGTTTTCGACATTTAGGTCCTCCGTTTTTTTTGTAGCTCGGCGTATATGTGTCGCTCATTAGGTGTTCCCGGTTGTGGACGTTCTGTTTTCAGATATAGACCCTGTCAATCGTACTCATTCCCCTAGTTCATTTTCATATGAGAATACTTCAATGGTTACTTTCCACACAATGGTCAGTCTTGGAATTTCCAGTGTCACACAAAATTATGATAACCAACACCTGCAAAAGGATCTCCAATGGTGGATTCACTCTCCATTAGAATCTCAAGGCCATCAATTTAACCCCTCTCAACCCTAGGCCACAGTGACTATGGATGCTTCCCAGATAAGGTTGGGTGGGATTATCTAGGGAAGACAGTCAAGGCATCTGGCAGGAACACGAGGCTCATTTGCACTTAAACAACCTGGAGATGAGGGCGGTGCTTTTAGCATTGCAACCATTTCAGTATAGTCTCCCTCTAGAAACAATAGCATCCAGTCAGAAAACATGTCCGTAGTCTGGTACATAAACAAGAAGGAGGGAACCAGATCTTACCCCCCTTTGTCGAGAAGCCATAAAGGTCTGACATTGGGCTACTGCCTCCAACCATTTTCTGATAGCAGCACACATTCTGGGGAAATCCAATGTGATTGTGGACAAATTGAGCAGAGCCATTTTATTTCCACAAGTGGTCCCTCAGCCAGAAAGTTACGGAAGGGATCTTCCAGAAATGGGGCCAGCCTTGCTGCAATCTCTTTGCATCACCAACCAATGCCAAATGCAGCAACTACTTTGCCCTGATCCCCCCTGCAGGGGAGTCACCAAAGGATGCACTTGTTCATGATTGGCCTCTGGGACTTCTTTATGCTTTTCCTCCAATCTCTCTAATTCCCAAGTTTTTGCAGAAAGCAAGTTTGTTGGAGACAACAATAATTCTAATTGCCCCCTACTGGCCTTGTCAAATCTGGTTCCCCTTTCTTCAGCCTTATCTTCGGGGTGAACCATGGATTCTGGACCAGGCTCCAGACCTTCTGACTCACCCATCAGGAATGGCTCATCCCAGCTGGGACAATCTCAAATTGACAGCTTGTCTGCTGCAGTTCCCCTGATCGCCAGGTTTCAGTCCCTTTCCTGTCCAGTCAAAGATATTTTGTTATCTTCCCATAAAATATCTACACAAAAATTGTACAGAAGTAAATGTAAGAGATTTGTTACATGGGCCAGCGATAATCAGATAGACCTTTTTTCTGTGCCCATGCATTCTATTTTAGAGTTTTCACTGAAGGAGTTGCTGCAGCAACTATTAGAGTTCAGTTGGCAGGAATTTCCAGTTTCCATATAGGAGAAAATAGTTGTGGAGTCATGTCACACAGACTTTGTAAAGCTTTTTTGAAAGGGACTACTGTGATAAGACTCCCATATAAAAATCCAACCCCCCCCAGGGATCTCAGTTTCATCTTATCTAACATCATCTGTCCCCCCTTTGAATCATCGATTACATGTGTGTTGAAATACCTCTCCTGGAAAACACTCTTTTTAGTGGCTATTACTTCAGCCAGAAGAGTTTGAGTTACAGACTTTGTCTACCAAGCCCCCATACCTAATTTTTCATAAGGACAGAGTCTCTGTACGCACTAACCCCTCATTTCTGCCGAAGTTTGTGTCGGAAAGTAACTTCAACCAATTTGTAGAGCTGCCAGTTTTCTTCCCTAACAAAATAAAAGAGAATATTCACTGCGTCTCCTAGATGTTCATAGACAGTTAACGTTTCTACTTAAATAAAACTTCTGAAATTAGACAATCAGATCAGCTCTTCATCTCTTATTCTGATATTAAAAAAGGTCGACCAGTCACAAAAGTTACCTTATCTAAATGGTTTACATTATGTATATCCTACATTTATAATTCAAAGAATAGATGCCTTCCAAATTCTGTTAAAGCTCATTCCACAAGATCTGTAGCCACGTCTGCAGCTTTTCAAGCTAGATTGTCATTGGATAACAACTGTGCAGCAGCAACTTGGGCAAAACCTCATACCTTTATTACTCATTACAAAGTCGATTTGGTCTCTAGGAGTATAGCCTCTTTCGGTTCTGAGGAATATTCTCCCATGAGCCACCCAAGAGTCAAGTTGGTTGGGACGCAGTCCCATCAGTGAGAATAAAGGTGAAATTAACAACATCACATAAAGAAGTTACGTACTTACCACAACGTTCTGTATGTGTGTTGTCCAGCTCGTCCTTTATTCTCACAACCCTCCCTCCATACCTCCTTCTATACTCCTGGGAGACCAAGTAGTACAAATTCGATACTACAGGGCCTTATAGCCTCAAAAATCATAGTTTTCTAAATTTGTTGGCTGATAGATGCATATATACATATATGTATGTACATATATATTTACATATGCATAATTTCTCTTTAAAACTATTGGGGGCAAACAAGATCTGAAAAAGCTAGGGGGTTGCATTATGGGTAAAGAGGGAGGCCCTTGAACTTGGAAAATGGTTTAGACGGATCTGATGGATTGGATCTGACTCATCAGTGAGAATAAAGGACGAGATGGACAATGCATATGGAACGTTATGGTAAGTACATAACTTCTTTTTTGTTTATTAATGAGTGCTATTGTGTACAAAAGTGAGACACATTTTTAGAAGGTGGAGATGGGAATTAATGCAGACAGAGAAGATGCCATTTGTGATGGTAAATTCAGTTGATAATGACTTTAGCGGTACAAATAATGGTTGAGCAGGGAAATAATTTGTAAGTGGAAGAGAATAGGAATGAAGTGGAACTGAAATGCAGCAGAAGTAAAAGTAAGGGTTTTGGAGAAGTAAAGACAGATACTTATATTTTAATGAAGTGAATATCAAAAGTAACTAGATATTGTATATCAAAAAAGAGAAACATAAGAGAGTGGCAAAATGTGTTTAATAAAGTAAAATAAATTGTTAACCTATGGAGAACTTTTAAAGTTTCCTTTACAAAAAGTGTTTGTTTAATTAATTTTTTTTGGCAGTTTAAGTTATTTTGGTGGAGCCTATAATTTACCTAAAATTTTCCTTTACATAAGGATCCATGCTTAACCTGGTAGAGAGACCAGAAATGCAATGAGAAACTAAAAGCAGGACTTGGTACATCTGATAGTATGTCTAGCAGTAATAGGTTCATAGGTTCATACTAGGCTATCTGCCCTAGGGCATTTATAAGCCTAGCCGGAATGTGTTTGGCTTTCGCCACCCATTTTAAATTTATTTTGCTATGCCCTTTTTCGAGGTTAGTATACTGTGCTTCTGTCTAACAGTGACACAGAAGTGATACCCGGGGTAAACCTACAATCTCCCATCCACTCATCAAGATTCCTCTCGAAGAGAGTCAATGAGGGACTCTGCCTAACCTGGACTGGGATTTTATTCCAGAGTGAAGGGAGCCTCTGGGTTATGAATCTGTCCCTCCAGCATGTCCTATTTATTTCAGTGCTGAGGTTCAAGTCTCTTGAGCGAGTAGCTCGATGGGATTTGGATTTTCTGAGGTGCAGCATGTCCATTAATTCCGGGTTGGACATGGCTTTATACGTCAGGCACAGATCGCCTCTGAACAGGCGGTATGCCACTGAGTAGAGCTGGAGTTTCTTTAACTGGGCAGCATATGGTGTTTTACTGATAATTTAAGTATTTTAAGCATATTAAAATGTGTTTTGTATTTTTATATCTTAACTGTTGACACAACCAATAAAAACGTACAGTTGTGTACACTTACCATAAATTTAGATGTTGTGTATTCACTGTTGCAATCATCACGCTTGGGTTATCCTTCCAGGGGTAGCCCTCAGTCGGTCTGAATACCAGAGGCTTAGTATTTCTGCGTCAGTTGTTGTCACTCCAAGACTGACATCAGGTCGTCAGAGGTATAAAATCAGGCAGCCAACACCATTACATCAGTTTTTCTTGCTTTAACTGTCAGGAGACCCCCAAATAGAGAGCTAGGTTATGGTTGAAGAATGCCACCACTAGAAAGTAAATACCAAAAAATTCCCTGTAAGGAGAGAGGAAAAGCGAGAGAGACAAGGGGGATGGAGGGTGGGAAACCAGGACTGCAACAGTGAATACACTTGAACGTCTACATTTATGGTAAGTGTACACAACTGTACTATGATGTTCATCGTGCATACAGCTGCAGTCATAACAGATGGGTTTTCCTGCCGTCAGGCGGGTCCTTGGTTGGCCGAATTCCAAAGTCTAGGTTCGGCGTCGGTTGTCGTCGCTTCCTCCCTGACGTCAGTGCGGCAGGGTTATAAAAGATCCAGCCGACGCCATTTTCTCCAGTCTTTCTTGCCGCGCGGTGCCCGAAGCAGAAGCAGTTCGCAAGTGCCGGTCGGCCAGCTCCTGAGATTACGAATATTTTTCAACCGAAGTCTTCCTGAAAGCTAAGTACCCCGTTGGGGAAACTTTTCTTGCCTCAGACCGATGTCAGACAAAGTTAATAATTGCATTTCTTGTGGGAAGCAAATACCGCATAAGGATTTTCATTCCCTCTGCATTCCTTGCCTAGGCCCAGACCACGACGTCTCAGCCTGTCGTTTTTGTGCTACATTTAACAGATCCACTATTAAGCGTCAGGCGGAGTTCGCCCAACACTATTTTGGCAAAAAATTTAATTACATTATGTCATCGGATACTCTGACTCCAGTTCTGAGTAAAACACGCAAAGATAAGGACCGACATATGAGGTCCGCGACTTCTACTGACACCACGCCAAAGCCGACTACAGGTGGTCCAGTTCTCAGTGAGGTGCCTACCGACGACACTTCATTGGCGGTGTCTTCTATGCCCGAGGTCGCAGGCTCTTCGGCCCATACCCCGACTACAGATACCGAAGCCACTATTGGCGGTGAAACTCAGAGTTTAGATAGACCTGCCACCTCTCAAGGTGTCTACAGGCCTTCCTCTTCTTTTTCCATCAAGGCTTTCACTAAGTCTAAATCAGCCATGCATACTAAAAGACAAGCTCCACAGGGCCCTTCTCAAGGCCCCATGCCTAAAAAGCAGATGCTCAAAATGGCTGAGGATTTGATTACTCTTATTAGGGATTCTCAACCCCCCCGGACAAAAGACCCAGAGTGGAGGAAGAATCCTCCTCGGACCAGGCCTCCATTATTTCAGAACATTCTGAAGACCAGGAACATTCTTACTCCCCTTTTGAAGATTCTGATGCAGAGGAGTCCATTCCCTCTGTCTCCCCCCCCTGAGGATTACTGTTTTGGGGAAACCTTACATACCTTGAGGGAACACTTCCACTGGGAAGGCCAAGAGTACTCAGACTCCAAGAAAAGGCTTAGGGATTTCCTCTTGCTCCCTCAGCACAGGCCTCTGGCTATACCTCCTGTCTTAGACATTCTAGATGACGTGTATTCGGAGGCCTGCCTTAACCCAGATTCTTTACCTCCGGCTCCAGTCAAGCCTGACGGGTATTACTGGGTTCCTGACTCACACCAATTCCTATACAAAAGCCATGCGGCTGACCCAGAAACTATATCACAGGGTCCCAAGGGAATTAAGGCCTCCACTGCTAAAAATCCATTACCTTCAGAGAGAGATTCCAGAGCTTTAGAGAGGTGGGGGAAAAAGGTATACACCTCGGCCACCTTAACCATGAGGGCATTAAACTGTCAGTTCCATATGTTAAAGTACCAACAATTTCTGTTATCACAGTTGAGAAATAAAATGTCGCAACCTGAACAACCAGACTTGAAGGCGTTGCAGGATTTGATACATAGTGCAGAACAAGTGGGTAAACACACCTTGCAATGTGGTTTTGATACTTTAGAGGCCTCATGTAGAGCTGCTGTTACAGGATCAGTCATACGTAGACATGCCTGGCTCAAAGAGCAAACCTTACCAGATCATATCAAAGCTAAATTACTAGATGCCCCTCTGCAAAAAGATGGATTGTTTGGTGTTAAAGCTGAGGAGGTATTAAAAAAAATGGAGGAAAAGGCTAAATCAATGCAAACAGTGAAAGATTTTCTACAGGTACAACCTCCACGTTTCAGTAGAAATTGGCCTTCCAAAAATTGGTCCTTTCCAGCCACGGACAGACCCGAAAGAGGTAGATACAGGCACCCGAGGGGCAGAGGGCAATCTCAAGGATCATTCAGAGGCAGACAATGGCAAGCACCCACACAAAGAGGTGGTGAGGATAGTTCACAGCCATTCAGAAAGCAGAACCAATGACTTTCCCCTTTGCATGCCAAGCAAGGCTCAAATGGCAGCACCTTTAGGCGGAAAACTGGCATTATTTTTGAAAAATTGGCATATTGTCACAAAAGACAAATGGATCCTGGACATTATAGACAGAGGCTACAGATTTCACTTTCACACCTTTCCAAAAATGAGAGGCATGCCAAACCTGCCACACAATCAAAGGGCAGAGGCACAAAAACAAATTTCAGATCTCATGGACATGAAAGCTATTCAAGAGGTACCTGTACAAGAACAGGGTCAAGGTTTTTATTCCAGACTATTCTTGGTACCAAGGAAGGGAAAAGATTGGAGACCTATTTTGGACCTATCCATCCTAAACACATTTTTACTCGTGCCAAAATTCAAGATGCTCACATTACAGCAGCTTCTTCCCATGCTGGGCAAGGAGTCTTGGCTGGTAACATTGGACCTCAAGGAGGCATACCTGCATGTCCCAATCAGACAAGATTGCAGAAGATACCTCAGATTTCTTGCAGGTTCAACCCATTATCAATTCTCTGCATTGCCCTTTGGCTTATCTACTGCGCCCAGAATGTTCACGAAATGCCTGGCATCAGTAATCGCCTACTGCAGACTTCAAGGGATACAAATATACCCATATCTGGATGACTGCCTGATCCAAGCGGACAGTAAGCACATACTTATGAAACATCTGGCGTTTGTAATAATGCTGTTGAACTCTCTGGGATACACAGTCAACAAAAAGAAATCAAGGCTAATACCCTCTCAAACAATAAATCTGAAGTAGTTAATTCATTTGATCTGCAACCTGTGGGTGTCGGATCCGACCTCGGATCCGATCCGGCAGCTTTCCAAGCTCCAAGATCTGAGCTCCTAGCTCCTCCCCCTACCCATAATCCCCTACTACCAACCACATTACCTCAGATCATTTTTTGCCGCGGCTGAAGAAGCTTCCCTGTGAAGAGCTCCTGGCTGGGTTAGATCATTGCTGGTTTTAAACCACCTTTTTTCAACCAAAGTTGTCGTTGTGTGTGTGCTAGCCCCTTTTTCTGCTCCTAGTGCAAGTTTTTGGTCCCTTTTGTTAATTTTATTCGCTAGCTTACCTTCACTCCCCCTCTCCCTCCTAGTGTTTGGGTGTGTGTGTGAGTAATGTCTGAAGGGCCCAAGGCCGTTTTTTCTAAATGTACTGAGTGTGGCCACAAGCTTTCCCCAGCTGATGGCCACACTCAGTGCGTTTTGTGCCTGGGGGCAGCCCATTTGTCAGAGGCCTGCCAGATCTGCGCGGCCTTTAGCCCCCTGGCACTTCGGGATAGGAAGATCAAGCTGATCCTGGTGGGAAAGCTCCCCCAGGAGTCGGCTTCTTCTTCCTCTCCCGTTCGGGCTCCAGCTGCTTCGGCGCCGTCTGTCACCTTAGCTCTACCCGGGACTCAACCTCCCACTTCGGGTTTGAGCTCTGGGGAAACTAGTACCTCTACCCTTAGAGAGAAGAGGCACAAGGATAAGGAAGGACATAAGTCCCACAAAAGGCGGGCCGAACCTCATCCTTCGGCTCCACTAGTGAAAGTGCTCAAGTCTCCCTCGAGGGTCTCCAGATCCCTCCTCGGCCGTGCCCTGTTTCTCGCCGGAGCCGAAGGAGGAGGACAGGTCTCCCTCGAGATCTTCGAGGCGGCCCTCCCGGCCCGCCTCTACTACTTCGTCCAGGTCGACCCGAAGCATCTCCGAAGCGAATATGGATCGGATGATGCGTCAGTTCTTGCAGACCCAAATGCAGATGGGCTTTGGCCCTCTGGGGGGGAGTGTGGCCCCCATATTTTCCCCGATCACTCCTTCTCCGACTCATTTTCGGGTCTCGGAGTCATCGAATTCAGGCCCATTCGGACCCGGGGAATTGTCGGCGCCGATAGCGGTGGTCTCTTCGACGCGAACTATACCTTCGAGCTTGTCGGACCCGAGCTCTCGGGGCCGAGGGCTGAGCGTCGGATCCGAGGGAGTTGCTGTGTCTTCGGCACTGTTGGCATCGGAGCACACCTCTGCCTCGGCACCGACTGCATTGCTCTGACCCCGATCCCTTCCTCGGATCCGAGGAGATTGCACTCAGAGGCTGGCGAGAGTGTCTCTCCTTCGGCTTTTGAGGTAGTGGAGAGGGTACTGTCGAGGTCCTCCAGATCCCCGACCCGGGCTTCAGATCCACCCGTACCCCCACTGTATGAGGGTCTGTCTTCCATCGTCCGTCCATCGGGACAGCCTGCCCAAGCCCTCCAGCTAGTTCCCGCGGAGGAACAACAACCCATGGACGAGCCCTTTTCGGACAGCCCCACCGAGGAGGTCCCTTGGAAACATCGGTGCAAAAGGAGGCACCTGGACTCCCCCGAGTCCGTTACCACAGACACTGACTTAGATGATACGGAGGGTTCCCCAAGGTCACCCCGTGAAGATGTCTCCTTTGGAGACATCATGGAAATGTTGCATATCAGAGGGGGGTGGTCAGCCCAAAAGCCCTCCCTTGATGAGTCCGTGTTCCTGGAGGCCTTTGAGGCAGGCCCACTACCTCCTGGGTGTCCCCTCCGGCCGACCCCCTGGTGGACTTAATTACCACCAGGGCGCGGAAGGAGCCCGACACCGTGGAGCCAATCCCTAGGCGCCCCGATAAAGTCCTCAGCCCCCCCACAGATAGACTGTCTTGGGCCAAAGGAACCCTCATTGATGCCATGTTGGTGGAGGCGGCCACCAAGAAAGAACTCACGCAGGAGAGTTCTTCGGTTCACCCGCCGGATAAGGAATCTCGAGCGCTTGACCGGATGTTTGCTTCAGCGACCTTTTCCATAAGGGCGCTGAAGTATATGGCACATACCATTAGGCTACAGCGAGACTTGATTAAGGAATACACTGCAGCCCCCCCCCGGAGTCCATGTCGGTCCCAGACAAGAAGGTTTTTGAGACTCGAATGGCCACCCTAAAATCCATCTCCAATACATCTATGCGGCTTCTCTCTCATGCAACGGAGGGAGCCACTAGAGCTATCGGAGCCGGGGTCGTCTTGCGACGTCTCTCCTGGCTCCGTCTTTGCGACTTCACGGATACCTTCAAGGCGTCCTTCGCAAACGCCCCTTTTGACGGTTCTGCCTTGTTTGGCAAAACTATTCGCGACATGCTGGTCCAAAGCGAAAAGGACGGGAAGACGCTGTCTGCCGTCGGAGTCCGCTTCTCTAATCCCCAAAGATCCTTCTCCAGGAATCAGAGGGGACAAAAGAAGCTGTGGTTCCGTAAGTCTCAGCAATCCCATCCTGCTGCGGACCACTCGTCCTCTAGAGGCAGAGGAGGACAAGGTGGACGCCGGCCCAGAGGCAGAGGGGAGCCGCGTAACTTCGGGTCTAGAGAACCTTTCTCGGACAGACCCACGCAACAGCCCTGAGGGCTTGCCCGACTGTCCCTCTCTGGAGGCAGCCGGGGGGGGCGGTTGTCGGAGCACCTGTCAAACTGGGAGTCCCTTACAACAGATCGATGGGTGCTCCGGATCATATCCAGAGGATACTCCATTCCATTCATAAACCTACCCCCCAAACCCAGACATCTCCCCGATGTCCCACCGGATCAGAGGGAGGCAGCGGCTTTGGAGATTTCAAAGCTGCTAAGAAAAAGAGCCATCCAGCCCGTCCCCCCAGATCAGTCCGGATTGGGTTATTACTCCAGATTCTTTTTGGTGCCAAAGAAAACGGGGGACCTCAGACCCATCTTAGACCTTTCTGCTCTGAACCTGTTCATACCCAAGGAAAAGTTCCGGATGGTCACTCTCCAATCAATTCTCCCCCTTCTGGGGGAGAACGACTGGATGTACTCATTAGACCTCAAGGATGCGTATTACCACATCTTGATGGACAGACGATCCATGAGGTTTCTCCGCTTCCGGCTCGGAGCCAGTCATTATCAATTCAGGGTTCTTCCATTCGGCCTCTCCTCAGCCCCCAGAGTGTTCACCAAGGTCATGGCAGTGGTTGCAGCCCACCTGAGACTTCAGTGCATTCAGGTCTTCCCCTACCTAGACGACTGGCTCCTCACCGTGACCAACAGGCATCAGCTCTGTGTGGCGAGAGATTATGCTCTGTCTCTGGCCCACAACCTAGGCATCTCAGTGAACGAGCAGAAATCCTGCCTGTGCCCCACTCAAGCCCTAGAATTCATAGGGGCCAGGTTAGATACACGAATCTCCCGAGTTGTTCTAACGTCAGTCAGGCTGAACAGCTTGTCGTATCAGGTGTTAGCCCTTCTTCAGAGCCCTGCTCCTCTGGCGGAGTTAGTCCTGAGGGCACTGGGGTCTATGTCAGCAGCGATCGGTCTCTCTCTTCATGTCCGTCTGCGAATGTGCATATTACAATGGACCCTTCAAGTCCAATGGTCCCTGTCGATCCACCCGTTAAGCACGCCAATACCCCTGAGCAGGGTGTGCAGGTTCTCCCTTCTGTGGTGGTTGCATGCGCAGGAACTCAGAGAAGGGAGGCCCTTTGTGATCCCCCCGGTTGAAGCCACGTTGACCATGGATGCTTCTCGCCTCGGGTGGGGGGGGCATTGTTCAGGCAGATCCGTTCAAGGCATGTGGACTTCCCTAGAGACCGCATTGCATATCAATGTCCTAGAGATGATGGCGGTGCTTTTGGCGTTGCAAGCTCTCCACGACCTTCTTCCCCTGGGGACTATTGCAATCCAGACGGACAACATGTCAGTAGTCTGGTATATAAACAAACAAGGAGGGACCAGATCTTATCCCCAGTGTCGAGAAGCCATGAGAGTGTGGGAATGGGCGATTTCCACCAACCGCTTTCTGATAGCAACGCACATTCCGGGACGGTCCAACATATTAGCGGACAAGCTAAGTCGGTTGCTCCTCACTCCATACAAGTGGTCTCTGAATCCGTCTGTTGCGAAGCAGATCTTCCACAAATGGGGTCAGCCTCGCTGCGATCTTTTCGCTTCTCCTTTAAACACAAAATGTAGCGAGTACTTCGTGATAGTTCCCCCCAGAGGGGAGACCCCCAGAGACGCTCTAGTCCATGCTTGGCCCCCGGACTCCTTTATGCTTATTCCCCCCTCCCACTCATGATGAAATTCATCCAGAAAGCCTGTTGGTTGGGGAGCAGAGTTATCCTCATAGCCCCATTCTGGCCTCGACAGATCTGGTTCCCCTTTCTGTGGTCTCACAGTATGACTCCTCCACGGATTCTGGATCCCAGTCCAGACCTAATCTCGCATCCAGCGGGATGCCCTACCCCAAACCTGGTCAATCTCAAACTTGCTGCTTGGTTGATCCAGTTCCATTAATGGCTAGGACTCCCAGTATCTCATCCCCCGTTAAGGCCATTCTGATGGCGGCTCATAAATCGTCTACCAAAAAACTTTACAACAGTAAATGGAAACGTTTCTCCATCTGGGCCAAAGACAAAGACTTGGACCCATTTACTGTCCCTATTCCGACTATTCTGGACTTCCTTTCCCTGCTTTTTAAGCAGGGAGCAAGTGCCTCCACGGTTAAGGTGCAGCTGGCGACCATCTCCCATTTTCATGTGGGGGACGGCATAGGCTCCTTAGCATCTACAAAGTTGTGCAAAACCTTCTTAAGAGGCGTTTTTTTTTTTTAAACCACCTGTAAAGACTGTGGTTCCCCCGTGGGATCTCACTCTGGTCTTGCACGCCTTGACATGACCACCTTTCGAGCCTGCGGCCTCGGTTCCGTTGAAGTTCTTATCTTGGAAAACGGCTTTCTTGGTGGCTATTACTTCAGCCAAGAGGGTTTCAGAATTGCAAGCTCTGTGTATCAAACCTCCATACCTTATCTTTCACAAGGATAGAGTGTCCCTCAGGACTAATCCGTCTTTCTTGCCTAAGGTGGCTACAGAATCAAATATTAATCAGTCAATAAATCTTCCTGTATTTTTCCCAAATTTTCACAACAAAGGTGAATACACGTTGCACAAATTGGATGTACACAGACAACTGCGTTTTTTACACAGGACTAGAGAGTTTCGCAAGTCGGACCAGTTGTTTGTTTCTTATGCAAAGTCAGCCATGGGCAAGGCAATTGCTAAAGTGACTGTAGCAAATTGGATCTGTCAGTGCATTATGCAGGGATACACTTCGTCTGGCAAGCCAGCTCCGGTTGGCATCCGTGCTCATTCCACAAGATCTGTAGCTACCTCAACAGCCTTTTGGTCTAGGGTTCCAGTAGACAATATATGTTCAGCAGCTACCTGGTCCTCCTCTCATATGTTCATTTCTCATTACAAGCTGGATATGATTTCCAGGAGTAGGGCGTCTTTTGGCTCTGCGGTGCTTTGGAATATCCTTCCGTAAGGACCACCCAGGTTCTTGTAGGTTAGCTGGGGACTCTGTCCCACAGGTTGCAGATCAAATGAAGTAACTACTTCAGATAAAGAAGTTATGTACTCACCATAACGTTCCATCTGAGTAGATACTTCATTTGTCTGCAACCGACCCCCCCTGCCATCCCCCGAACCTGTTGGGAATTTTCTGATCACTCGGAGTTGGTTTCTGTCTCAAGTTGGTGTGGCAAAAAAAACAATCTGAGGTAATGTGGTTGGTAGTAGGGGATTATGGGTAGGGGGGAGGAGCTAGGAGCTCAGATCTTGGAGCTTGGAAAGCTGCCGGATCGAATCCGAGGTCGGATCCGACACCCACAGGTTGCAGACAAATGAAGTATCTACTCAGATGGAACGTTATGGTGAGTACATAACTTCTTTTTTTCCTGGGTGCCAGCTTGGATACAAATACCCAGATGGCCTACCTCACGCCAGAGAAACAAGGGCAACTAACTCAATACTTCAGAAAACTGGCAACTTTCACAAGGCTGACTGCAAGGAAAATCCTGCAGGCTCTGGGATTCATGGCATCTTGCATCTTACTAATCCCATATGCAAAGCTGCATATGAGGAAACTTCAATGGTACCTAAAAAACCTATGGTCTCAACACAGCCACAGTTTGGAAACAATAATACCACTAATTCCATGTCTTCAAAAGGAATTTCTGTGGTGGGCTCAAGCATGCCAAAGAAACATAGGTCTCCCATTCTGCAAGCCTCAAGCAAATCAAATCATCACAACAGACGCCTCGGACTACGCCTGGGGGGCGCACATGACAGATCGGTGCATTCAGGGCAAATGGTCCCAAAAAGAAAAGCACCTTCACATCAATCAGAAGGAAATGCTAGCAGTAATAAATGCTATTATAGCTTTCAAAGACCTACTGCATCCAGGCCAGCTATTGATAAGGACGGACAACACCACAGTAATGTGGTACATAAACAAACAGGGAGGTACCCATTCATACCCCCTATGCAGGCAAGCCATGTCTCTTTGGAACATGGCTCTGGAATTACAAATCGAACTTCAAGTACAGTACCTGCCAGGCAAGGAAAACACACTGGCAGACAACCTAAGCAGAAATATGACAGATCCACATGAATGGAAGTTGCATCCTCAAGTTTTCACAAAGATAACTCAAGCATGGGGAAGGCCAGACATAGATCTCTTTGCCTCCCACAGAAATCACCAATTGGCAAAATTCTGCTCAAGGACCTTTCATCCACAGGCCTGGAAAGTGGACGCTCTCCTTCAGTTGGGCAACAATGACAGTTTATGCCTTTCCACCTCTTCCTCTGCTGCCCAAAGTTCTATTAAAAACCAGAGCAGACAGACCAAAGATGATTCTCATTGTTCCAGACTGGCCAAGACAACACTGGTACCCACTCCTGAAAAGCCTGACACATTCCCCACCATGGATCCTGCCTCTAATGCCTCTTCTACTGACTCAGCACAACTTCAAAACTCTTCACAGTCAGCTGAAAACACTCAATCTAGCCACATGGAAGATTCCTTAAATTCACAACAGGCCCTACTCTCCAAGGAGGTGCAGGATGTCATTTTGGAGGCCAGAAGACCTTCTACAGTAAAAGCCTACTCTGCAAAATGGAAACGGTTTTGTGCCTGGAATGAGAGAAAGGGTCAGAATCCTGGAATACTGAATTTACCTCAAATATTACAGTACCTAGCTGATATGCTAAGCAATGGACTTTCATTCTCCTCCATCAAAATCCATGCCTCAGCCATTTCTGCAGAATACAACACCGATCCTCCTTTATTCTCTCACTCCCTCTTAAGACAGTTCCTCAGAGGGGCTAAGAATATAAAACCCCCAAGGAAACAACCAGTACCTGCTTGGGACCTCAGTTTCATAAATGAAAAAATGACCTTGCCTCCTTTTGAGCCAGCTGCTTCAACAGAACTGCAATACTTGTCTTGGAAAACAGCCTTCCTCCTGGCAATCACTTCAGCTTGCAGGGTTTCGGAACTACAAGCCCTCATGGCTGTGCAGCCTTTTATCATTTTCCATCAGGACAGAGTTACCTTACGAACCAATCCGTCCTTTATGCCAAAGGTAGTATCCAGGGTAGCCTTGAATCAGGCTATCCACTTACCTACCTTTTACCCTAATCCTCAAAACAAAGCGGAAGGACTACTACATTTCTTGGACATCCACAGACAGCTGCGTTATTATTTGGACAGAACAAAGCCTTTCAGAAAATAAGAGCAATTCTTTGTGTCCTATGCTGCAGGAGCTCAAGGGAAGCCTATCTCCAAACAGACAATCTCAAAGTGGATAGCCCACTGCATACGCTTTTGTTACTCTTTTCATGGTAAATTTGTACCTGCAGGCATCAGATCTCATTCCACAAGGGCCACAGCTACCTCTGCAGCTTTCCTCAGGGGGGTTCCTACCAAAGATATTTTGGAAGCAGCCACTTGGAGTTCCATACATACCTTCTCCAAGCACTATCACCTACCATTATACTCCAAATCTAGAGCAGGCTATGCCACTGCAGTCTTGCAGGGCATCCTGGCTCCTCCTAGTTCCACCTAGTGCCTACCACCCCCTTTTTAGCTTTGGGATTCTACCCATCTGTTATGACTGCAGCTGTATGCACGATGAACATAGTACAGTTTTGTACCTACCATAAATGTAGATGTTCGACTGCTAATACAGCTGGAGTCCAGGTTTCCCTCCCTCCTTCCCCTCTTGGGGCAGGCCTAACGGCTAACACCTCCTCATACAACCTGATTAGGGTATTCTTTTATGGTGTATTTGCTTGCAACTACTGTTGTCTGATTATATTGCATTGCATTATTACATAATTTTATGTATTGCCTTCCTTCTGGGGCACCTGACATCTGGGGCAAGAAAAACTGAAGAAAATGGCGTCGGCTGGATCTTTTATACCCCTGCCGCACTGACGTCAGGGAGGAAGCGACGACAACCGACGCTGGACCTAGACTTTGGAATTCGGCCGACCGAGGACCCGCCTGACGGCAGGAAAACCCATCTGTTATGACTGCAGCTGTATTAGCACGCGAACATCTACATTTATGGTAGGTACAAAACTGTACTTTCTTCATGTTTCACTGTTGCAGTCATCACACTTGGGTTGATTCCCAAAGCTGCTGAAAAGGGTGGAGGCAGTCAAGAAGACTGGGGACTGGCTTGGATGCCCTGCAAGAGTGCAGTGGAAAAGCCTGCCCTGGATTTGGAGAAGATAGGCAGGTGGTAATGCTTGGTGAAGGTATGAACAGAAGTCAATGTTGCAGCCACCAGGATGTCCCTGGTGGGTACCCCTCTGAGAAAAGCTGCAGAGGTGGAGGTTGTCTTGGTGGAATGCGTCCGGACCCCCTTTGGGGGCGGTTTCCCATGCTGTTTGTAGCAGAAATGGATGCAGTGTACTATCCATTTAGAGATTGATTGTTTGGATATGGGCTTGCCCTCTGCCCCTGCTGCGAAGGTGACTAGTAATTGGTCAGTTTTTCTGAAAGATTTAGTCCTATCCAGATAAAATCTGAGCTGTCTGTGCACATCTAGAGAGTGCAGAATCCTTTCACCCTTGTTTTGTGGGTTAGGAAAAAAGGTGGGCAAATGAATGGATTGGTTGAGAGCCACACTTGACACCACTTTAGGCATGAAGGATGGGTTAGTCCTGGGGGAGACCCTGTCAGCATGGAAAATGATGAAGGGCTCTACAGCCATGAGTGCTTGTAGCTCTGAAACTCTTCTAGCTGAAGTGATGGCCAGAAGCAAGGCTGTTTTCCAAGAGACAAATTTTAACTCTGCTGCAGGCTCAAAGGGAGGTAGGGTGAGCTTTTCCAACACAAAGTTAAGTCCCAAGCTGGGGTAGGAGCTCTTCTAGGTGGCCTTAAGTTGTTAGCCCCTCTTAGGAACTGTTTGATGAGAGGGTGTGAGAAGAGAGGTGGCTCTGTGCTGTAATGAGCAGAGATGGCAGAGGCATGAATTTTAATAGAAGAGAAGGATAGGCCCCTGTGTAATAGGTCTGCTAGGTAATCCAGGATGAGAGGTAGGGAGGGCTGTGCTGTTTCAGCTCCCTTAGTCTGGATCCAGGTGCAAAACCTTTTCCACTTCTCAGCATAGGATTTCCTAGTGTTGGGGCATCTGGCCTCATGTATAACATCTAGGACTTGTTTGCTTAGGCTGGCAGCTTGGGAAAAGGTCAGGGAATATGCCAGGCTGCCAGGTTCAGGGTCTGCAATTGTGGATGCATGAATTCTCCATTCTTCTGGGTCTGGAGAGTTGGGATCTGAGGTAGGTGCCATGATGGCAGGGGTGACAGGTTGCGCAGCAGTGGATACCAATGCTGGCATGGCCAGTCTGGGGCAGTCAAGATTGCCCTTGGTTTTTCCTCCCTTATTTTGAGCAGTACCCTTGAGATGAGTGGTAAAGGGGGAAATGCATAGATTGAGGGCTTACCCATTGGAAGGATAGAGCATCCACTTTCCAGGCCTTGCTGTGAGGTTCCCTGGTGCAGAATTTGCTGAGCTGATGATTGGAGTGGGAGACAGAGGTTTACCTTCGGGGTGCCCCATTTCTGGGTTACAAGGCTGAAGGTTTTGTGGTCTAGCAGGTTTCTGCTTAAGTTGTCTGCCAGAGAGTTTAGGGAGCCTGGCAGGAATTGTGCTAGCAGGTGTATTTGCATGGCTGAGGCCGTTTGACAAATGGTCATGGCGAGCCTGCAAAAAGGATAAGAGTGAGTCCCTCGCTACTTGTTGATATACCACATCACTGTGGTGGTGTCTGTTTTGATCACTAGAAGCCCCGAGGAGAGTAAGGGTCTGAAAGCTGTCAGGGAGTGCTGAACAGCTAGCATGTCTTTTTGGTTGATGTGCAGATGTATTTGATTTGGGCTCCAATGACCCTGAAAGCATCTGCCGTCCATGTGTGCACCCCAGGCATAGTCTGATGCGTCTGTGGTGAGGGTCTGGGTGGCGTGGGGTTGTGCGAATGGAAGTCCCTTGTTGTGGTTGCATGCTGCTGCCCACCAAAAAAAATCTTTCCTTAGACAGGGTATCATAGGTATGATAGTTTCCAGGTCTTGAGAGTGTTGACACCAAAGGCTTTTTAGGTACCATTGTAGTTTCGTCATATGCAGTCTGGCATATGGAATGAGTAGAATGCAGGAGGCCATGAACCCTAGAGCTTGCAGGATTTTCCTTGCGGATAACTGGGTTCTGGTGGCTAGTTGAGAGAAGTAGCCTGTCAGGTAGGTTTGTTTTTCTGGAGTAAGGAATGCCATCTGGGATGCTCTGTCCAGGCTTGCTTCCAGGAATGCATTTTTTTGCGTGGGGACTGATTTTGATTTATTTGTGTTGATAGTAGGGAGGTCAGTAGGCCCTTTACAAAGGTCAAGTGCTCTAACAGCTTTTCCTGACTGTCTGTCTGAATCAGGCAATTGTCTAAGTAAGGGTAAATCTGAATATTTCTTTGTGTGCAGAATGCAATGGCTGGAGCCAAGCATTTTGTGAAAACTCTGGGAGCAGTGGATAAGCCAAAGGGAAGTGCTGAGAACTGAAAGTGCATAGATCCTGCCCTGAAAAGTAGATATTTCCTGCAAGATTCCCTGATTGGGATGTGGATGTAGGCCTGTTTTAGGTCTAGGGTGGCTAACCAAGCATCCTTGGAAAGCATAGGAAGAAGCTGCTGGAAGGTGAGCATTTTGAATTTTGCTATCGCCAGAAAGGTGTTTAGAATGGATAGATCGAGGGTTGGGCGCCAGGTACCCTCTTTTCTTGGTACTAGGAAGAGTCTGAAATCGAAACCTTTGCTTATTTGGTTTGTAGGAACATGCTGTATTGCCCTCATGGAGAGCAGGGAAAGGACTTGCTTTTTGGCCTCTGCCCACTGGTTAGAAGGGAGATCTGGGAACCCTTTTGGGGTTGACAGAGTGTGGAAATAAAATTTGTATCCCTGGGACACTATGTTGAGGATCCATTTGGTCACTGGTAATAGAGGCCCAGCTGTTTGCGTGGAAGGAGAGTTTTCCTCTTAGGGGCACAAGCAGGTGGGCAGAGGTAAGGGGTGGAGGTGTAAAGTCATTGTGAGTTCTTACCATAAGGGGGTGGCTTAGCACTCCCTGTTTTGGAAGAGGAGGAACTCCATTGCTTTGATCTCTGCATTCCCTGGGATGGCTGTCTTGGGGGGGGGGTCTGCTTCCCCTGGGTCTGGGCTGAGCTGGACTGGAGGGGGCTGGAAAGGACCAGTGCTTGGAGGGGCAATGCCTACTGAACCTCGGAGGCTGGACCTGTAAAAAGCCTTTAACTGTCCGCATAGATTTAGCTTTTTCTTCCACCTTTTTAAGACCTCTTCTGCCTTGGTGCCAAACACATTGTCTTTGTTCAGTGGTGCGTCCAATAATTTTGATTTGACATGGTCTCGCAAGGTCTGCTCCTTAAGCCAAGCATGCCTTCTAAGGACAGAACCAGTGACTGCTGCCCTGCAAGATGCTTCTAGGGCATCAAAGCCACATTGCAAGGTGTGCTTAGTAACTTGGCTTGTAGAATGCATAAGCTCTTGCAATTCTTTATTTTCTGCACAAGCAGGAAAGGAATATATTTTTTGTTTGAGGAGTTCCATAGTGTGCTGCTGCTATTTCAGCATGTGGAACTGGCAATTTAGTGCTCTAATAGCAAGAGTTGCAGAGGTGTATACTTTTTTACCCCATCTGTCTAAAGCTCGGGACTCCCTGTCTGAGGGAGTGGGATTCTTAGCTAAGGTCATTTGAATTCCTTTAGGTCCTTGGGAGATGACCTCTGGGTCAGCAGTAGGATTTTTGAAAAGGAATTTGTGAGAGTCAGGGACTCTAGTACCTGTCAGGCTTCCTGGGAGAAGGAGGAAGGGTGTCAGGAGTCAAACTGGATTCCATAAAAACATCATTCACAACATCCAGGACAGGCGGAATGGCTAAAGGTCTGTGCTGTGGTAAATCTAAGAATTCCCTGAGTATTTTTTTGACTGAGGGTAGTCCTGACATTCCCATTGGAAATGCTTCCTTAAAGTATGCAGGGTTTCACCAAATGAAACATCCTCTGGAGGAGAGGCAGAAGGAATGGATCCCTCTGCATCAGAATCCTCATAAGCAGAGAGAGGTTGGATGTCTTCATATTCAGAAACCTCAAATTCATTGGACTTCTGTTGAGATAAAACTACTGGGGGCAAGTCTTTTTTTCTTTTGGAAGGGGTAGCCTCGCTCCCCCTAATAAGCATAATAAGGTCTTCCGCCATTTTAAGCATTTGAGATTGAGGCATGGAAGCAGGTGCCTGAGCTTGGATCATCGTTTTTTAAGCTTAGTTCGTACCCTAGGCCTTAAAAACTCAGTAGTTTTAGAAAGAACTGAAGACGCAAAAGAAGTCGTCGGTTTGTGACGAGTAGCGGTTGTACGAAGAAATTCCTCGGAAGCCAGTGCCTGCTCAGCTGCTCTGGACCCATCCAAGGTAGATACATCCGCAGGATCCTTAGTCGAAGAAGAGTCTTGCGGCATATCGGATCTGAAACGTTCTGTGGCGGCCTGAAAATCCACATGCGGCGGCAGTGGGTGGCGAGCACCTCACTGCACCTCACTGAGAGGGCTGGCGAGCTTAACGGAAGGTTGTGTTGGCAGTTTGGACCTGTGCAGTCTGTCTCTATCTTTATCCTTACATTTTTTCAGAAGATCAACAAGTAGTCAAATGCTTACTGAAGCCATATTGGAATACAAGGAACTCAGAGCGAAAAAATGTAGCTACAGTAAGGGCCTGATGACATATAGTTCTGGTTGAACAAAAGCACACAACAAACAGGAAGGGATCATGGGTCTGGGCCTAAACAGGTGACACAGTAAGAATGTGTAAGTCTCGTGTGGTATTTCTTTCCAAAGGCGAGACGATTGTTAACTTTTTCTGCCATCGGTTAGAGCAAGAAAAAGATCCATGGATACACAATTTAGCTCCTTAGACTCAACTTCAGAAATGAAAAAACTTCGGGTAGCGGCCGGCGCGGCACGCTTACGCGAACTGCTTGCTTCAGGCTCCTCGGCAAGAAAGATTGACATGCTTGGCTGCCTGCCTGATTTTATACTCTGACGACTTGACATAAGTCCTGAAAGTGACAGCAACCAACACAGAAATACTAAGCCTCTGTATTTGGGCCGACTGAGGGCTACGGCAGGGTAACCCAAGTGTGATGACTGCAACAGTGAAACATGAAGAACATCTTGAATATATTATTTTAGCCTAATTATTTGTTTGTTATATATTTGTGAAAACATTCAAGAGTGCAGATGGAACAAATAGTTAAGAAAATATGCAGGGTATGGCATGGATAATGGAAAACACAAAAGAATGACAGAAGTACATTTTATGAAAAAAAATTATGCAAGGTGAATTTAAGACAGGTGGAAGAAAAAAGTTGTTTAAAAAATGAAATAAATGTTGGGATGAGCATAGATAGCCTGAGGAAAAGGGGTATAATAGAGGAAGCATGAGATAGCCTGGAGAGAAAAGTGGTATTAATAGAAGCTGAAGAAAATTTCAAGATGTTTGACTGTATAGAGTTCTCGTGGAGATTGTAGACAAGTTCCTCTAAAAAGAAGAATCTCCTTAAATTATTTAGTAAAGTTAAACCCCCTCTTCTCAAGGATAATATCAAACACACAAAAAACACTCTCAGGTTCACTAAAGGCCCACGCCCATTTAACTGCTGAATATGTGTAGACAGCTCAGATATGCGGTCGAACCAAAGACTTAAGGACTCAGAGCAACCCTTCGTTTCCTTCAAGCTAAGGAAACCAGACTTGCTCGTATTTAATCTAACATGCTTCAAGTAATTGGTTAACTGTATTGCTTTTGTTATGACTATTGTAAAAAAAAAAAAACATTTCAAACAAGTGAGGGCTTATTCAGCTGGGATAGCTGAGATTGAGGCATGGAAGCAGGTGCCTGAGCTTGGATCATCGTTTTTTTAGGCTTAGTTCGTACCCTAGGCCTTAAAAACTCAGTAGTTTTAGAAAGAACTGAAGACGCAAAAGAAGTCGTCGGTTTGTGACGAGTAGCGGTTGTACGAAGAAATTCCTCGGAAGCCAGTGCCTGCTCAGCTGCTCTGGACCTATCCAAGGTAGATACATCCGCAGGATCCTTAGTCGAAGAAGAGTCTTGCGGCATATCGGACTACGAAAGGGTCTCTGTAGCGGCCTGTGAATCCACAGAAGCGGGCATCAGTGGCTGCGAGAGCACCTCACTGAGGACCGGAGAACTGGCGACTAGCTTAACGGAAGCGTTGTTGGCAGTTTTGGACCTGTGCAGTCTGTCTCTATCTTTATCCTTACATTTTTTTCAGAAGATCAGTAGTCAAATGGCTTACTGAAGCCATATTGGAATACAAGGAACTCAGAGCGAAAAAATGTAGCTACAGTAAGGGCCTGATGACATATAGTTCTGGCGTTGAACAAAGCACAAACGTGACAGCAAGGGATGTCATGGTCTGGGCCTAAACAGGTGACACAGTAAGAATGTAAGTCTCGGTGTGGTATTTTCTTTCCAAAGGCGAGACGATTGTTAACTTTTTCTGCCATCGGTTAGAGCAAGAAAAAAGGATCCCCAATGGGGTACTTAGCTTAGAAGACTTCAACTTCAGTTCGGAAATGAAAACTCGGGTAGCGGCCGGCCGGCACTCGTGCGAACTGCTTCTGCTTCAGGCTCCTCGGCAAGAAAGACTGATGTAATGGCTTTGGCTGCCTGATTTTATACCTCTGACGACTTGACATAAGTCCTGAAGTGACAGCAACCAACACAGAAATACTAAGCCTCTGGTATTTGGGCCGACTGAGGGCTACCCCTGGCAGGGTAACCCAAGTGTGATGACTGCAACAGTGAAACATGAAGAACATCTTGAATATATTATTTTAGCCTAATTATTTGTTTGTTATATATTTGTGAAAACATTCAAGAGTGCAGATGGAACAAATAGTTAAGAAAATATGCAGGGGTATGGCATGGATAATGGAAAACACAAAAGAATGACAGAAGTACATTTTATGAAAAAAAAATTATGCAAGGTGAATTTAAGACAGGTGGAAGAAAAAAAAGTTGTTTAAAAAAAAAATGAAATAAATGTTGGGGATGAAGCATGAGATAGCCTGGAAGAGAAAGTGGGTATTAATAGAAGCTGAAGAAAATTTCAAGATGTTTGACTGTATAGAGTTCTCGTGGAGATTGTAGACAAGTTCCTCTAAAAAAGAAGAATCTCCTTAAATTATTTAGTAAAGTTAAACCCCCTCTTCTCAAGGATAATATCAAACACACAAAAAAACCCACTGACGAACACTCTCAGGTTCACTAAAGGAGCCCACGAACTGCTGAATATGTGTAGACAGCTCAGATATGCGGTCGAACCAAAGACTTAAGGACTCAGAGCAACCCTTCGTTTCCTTCAAGCTAAGGAAACCAGACTTGCTCGTATTTAATCTAACATGCTTCAAGTAATTGGTTAACTGTATTGCTTTTGTTATGACTATTGTAAAAAAAAAAAAACATTTCAAACAAGTGAGGGCTTATTCAGCTGGGATAGCTGCTGCTAAAGCAGTCTGTGAAGCAAATATTAGGATCACCATACGTATATTTTTTCCATAACCATTATAAAGCTGGATTCTTTTTCTAGGAGTATTTTTTTTCTGCAGTCCTGCAAGGATGCAACACACTATCTTATTTATTGTTTATTTACTGTTTCTTTACCTGATAGGTGGGCTGGTCTGTTGAAACTCTTCAGCCACAACCAAGGCATAGAGAGCAAAGACAGGCAGTAACTAACAAAAGGTAACAATGCAAGTTAAAATACTAAACACATTGTCAGTAGAGGATGGAAACCTTCTTTATACAGCAGAAGATAGAAACATTTTTAGATCAAATGATTGAGAATAGTATAAGATTCGAAGTTTGCAGTACATTAAAAGATTTCATAGCTTCCCTACCCTATGACACTCTCTATGGAACTTTTTGCTTTATTACTTACTCTTCAGATATAATGACATCTAGTATTACAGACAGTTAGAAGATACCTCTTATTGGCATATTTCTGTCTTGTTCCTAGTTATTCAAAGTCAGGTGCACTGTTGGTTAATTCGTATGCATTGCTTTTCTTTCCATTTTAATGCAGACCAAATCATTTGATGAAGATGCCAAGGAAAGTCGATCTGCAGCACTTAGAGCAGCCAGTGAATCTGGGACGGGCTTTGGAGAGAGCTACAGTCTGGCAAATCCATCCATCTGTGCTGGTGAAGACATACCACAACCTACTATATTTTGTGGCAAGTTGAAAGGCTATCAGCTGAAAGGCATGAACTGGTTGGCTAATTTGTACGAGCAGGTATGCTAGAAATGTACAGTTTTTCACAATTATTGCAAATGCTTTTGGAATAGAGGCTTAGACATAAAAGGTGTTGGATGTTTAAAGCTAGTGGTGGGGGGTAAATGTAAGACTGTGATGGCAGAGTACAGTGTTGCAGCATAAGGTGAGTTTCTCATGTCTTCAACAAAGCAATTGAGTTAGCACCAGTATTGCCTTTGTTAAGTCTCACATGTTCATTGTGTTACACTGCTGCAGTCATCACACTTGGGTTATCCTGCCGTCAGGCAGTCCCGCAGTCGGCCAGAGTTCCAAAGTCTTGGTCCGGCGTCGGTTGCTGTCACTTCTTCCCTGACATCAGTGCGCCAGGGGTATCTAAAAGGCATGCAGCGCCATTTTCTTCAGTCTTTCTTGCCGCGCGGTGCCTGAAGCAGAAGCAGTTCGTAAGTGCCGGTCGGCCGACTCCTGAGATTTTCAAATTGAATTTCAGACCAAAGTCTTCAATAAAGCTAAGTACCCCGTTGGGGATCCTTTTCTTGCCTCAGTCCGATGTCAGAAAAAGTTAACAATTGCATTTCTTGTGGGAAGCAAATACCTCATAAGGACTTTCATTCTTATTGTATTCCTTGCCTAGGCCCAGATCACGATGTCACAGGTTGTCGGTTTTGTGCTAGGTTTAACAAACTAACTATTAAATGTCCGTTTGATTTCGCCCAACATTATTTTGGTAGGAAATTTAATTATACCATGCCGTCGGAGCAACAGACGACCGGAATGCATAAAAAATGCAAAGATAAGGACAGGCAGCCGAGACCCAAACCAGACTCCAAGGCCTCTGCTAGGCCAGTCACCGGTTCTCTGGTTTTCATTGAGGCGCCTACGCAGTCCCTGATGACCGCTGATTTAGAACCCCAGGTGGCATCCGATTCCCAAGCAGAGATTGCTAGGCCTCCACAACCTGTACCTTTAGGCCCTTCCAACTCCATGGCTGAAGGAGATTCCGGTGCAGGTGAAACGCCTTCAGTTGCAGAAGGTGTCTTCAGACCGACTACACTCACTATTAAATCCTATGCAAAGCTGAAAACCCCTTTAAAAACAAAGAAGACTGTACAGCAGTCTCCAGTACAAGGCCCCATGCCTAAGAAACAGATGCTTAAGATGGCTGAAGATTTAATTACCCTAATCAGGGGTTCCCATCCCCCTCCTGATAAAAGACCAAGACAGGAGGAGGACTACGCTTCCTCTGACCAGGTTTCAATTTCCTCAGATTCTTCTGAGGAACAGTAATATTCTTTTCCCCCTTATGAAGACTCTGATGCTGAAGAGTCTATCCCTTCAGCATCTCCCCAGAAGACTACTCTTTTGGGGAAACTTTACATACCATGAGGGAACATTTCCACTGGGAAGGCCAGGATTACTCTGATTCTAAGAAAAGGCTCCGAGAGTTCCTTTTACTACCCCAGCACAGACCACTTGCTATTCCACCCATGTTAGACATTGTGGATGATGTTTATTCAGAATCTAGCCTTAACCCGGATTCACTACCTCCTGCACCAGCCAAATCAGACAGATACTACAGAGTCCCTGACTCACACAAATTCCTATATAAAAGCCCTGTTGCTGACCCAGAAACCATTTCCCAGGGTCCCAAAGGGGTGAAGGCCTCTATTGCTAAAAATCCTGTACCCTCTGAAAGGGATTCTAGAGCACTAGACAGATGGGAAAAGAAAGTATATACCTCAGCTACTCTAGCTATGAGGGCCTTAAATTGCCAGTTTCACATGCTGAAATATCAACAATATTTCACAAAAGACAAATGGGTCCTAAATATTGTATCTCAAGGATACAGATTCCACTTTCACACTTTACCAAGGATAAAAGGAATGCCAAACCTGCCACCAAATCAATGGGCAGAGGCTCAAAAGCAAATTTCAGCTCTCATGCACATGAGAGCCATTCAGCAGGTTCCTACACAGGAGCAAGGACAAGGATTTTACTCAAGACTCTTTCTAGTTCCCCGAAAGGACAAAGCCTGGAGACCCATTCTGGACCTCTCAATTCTAAACACATATCTGGAAGTACCCAAATTCAAGATGCTAACACTACAGCAACTTCTTCCCATGCTGGGCAAGAAGGCTTGGCTAGTAACGTTGGACCTCAATGAGGCATACCTGCATGTCCCTATCAGACGAAATTGCAGAAGATACCTCCAATTTATAGCAGGTTCAACCCATTACCAATTCTCTGCACTGCCCTTTGGCTTATCTACTGCGCCCAGGGTCTTCACAAAATGCCTGGCACCAGTAATTGCATACTGCAGACATAGAGAAATTCAAATATATCCATACCTGGATGACTGCCTTATTCAAGCAGAAAGCAAGGACATTATTTTAAAGCATCTGGCGTTTGTCAAAAACCTATTAAGTTGCCTAGGGTACACAGTAAATGAAAAGAAGTCAAAACTAGTGCCCTCACAAGACATGATATTCCTGGGTGCCAGCTTAAATCCAACGGCCCAGATGGCTTATCTCACACCAGACAAGCAAGGACAAATGACTCAATACTTCAAAATGATGGAAACAAAGACCCAACTCCCTGCAAGAAAAATTCTGCAAGCCTTGGGATTCATGGCGTGTTGCATACTACTAATACCATTTGCAAAACTGCATTTGAGGAAATTACAATGGTACCTGAAAAGCATATGGACTCAACACAGCCACAGCTTGGAAACAATAATTCCACTCATTCCCTGCCTTCAACAGGAGTTTCTATGGTGGGCTCAGGCATGTCACCTCAACAAGGGTCAGCCTTTTACCTTACCCACAGCCAGGCAAACTATAACAACAGATGCATCAGATTATGCCTGGGGAGCACACATGGCAGGACAGTGTATTCAGGGCAAATGGTCTGCAGATCAAAGGCATCTACATATCAATCAAAAAGAGATGCTAGTTGTACAAAATGCCCTAACAGCTTTCAAGGACCTCCTACATCCAGGACAACTCCTAATAAAGACGGACAACACCACAGTGATGTGGTACATAAACAAGCAAGGGGGCACACATTCCTAGCCCCTATGCAGGCAAGCAATGACCTTGTGGAACACAGCACTGACCTACCAAGTTCAACTACAAGCACAATTCCTGCCAGGAAAGAAAAACACATTGGCAGACGATCTAAGCAGAAACATCATAGATCCTCACGAGTGGAAACTAGATCCACAAGTATTCGCAATGATAACTCAAAAATGGGGGAGCCCAGACATAGATCTGTTTGCTTCCCCCCAAAACTACCAACTACGGAAATTCTGCACAAGGACATACCACACACTAGCTTGGAAAGTGGACGCCCTCTCATTCAGTTGGAAAACATTGACAGTGTATGCCTTTCCTCCAGTACCTCTTCTGGCAAAGGTGCTGCTGAAAGCCAGATTAGAGAGGCCACAAATGATACTCATTGCTCCAGACTGGCCACGCCAACACTGGTATCCAATACTAAGGAACATGGCTCAAGGCCCACCATGGATTTTACCTCCAATTCCTCACCTGCTCACTCAGCAAAACAATCAGATTCTACACAGCCAGCTCAAGACTTTAAATCTGGCTGCATGGCAAATTACCTAAACAACCAGTCAACACTTCTCTCTAAAACTGTGATGGATGTCATTCTGGAGGCCAGGAGGCCCAGCACCAGGAAAGCCTATTCAGACAAATGGAAAAGATTCTGCGCCTGGAACCAGGCTAAAGGCCAAAATCCCATTGTCCCAAATATTCCACAGATTCTTCAATATTTAACTGAGATGTTGCACAAAGGACTTTTCTTTTCATCTATTAAGATCCACACCTCAGCTATTTCAGCTCAATACAACACGGATCCTCCTATATTTTCACATCCATTACTAAGACAGTTCCTCAGAGGGGCTAAGAACATAAGACCGCCCCGGAGAGCACCAACACCAACTTGGGATCTCAATTTTGTTTTGGAAAAACTTACACTACCGCCCTATGAACCAGCTTTTACAGCTGATCTACAGTTTCTATCATGGAAAACTGCCCTGCTGCTAGCACAAAGAGTCTCAGAGCTACAGGCCCTAATGGCAGTGGAGCCTTTCATCATTTTTCATCAAAACAGAGTCGCTTTACGAACTAGCCCTTCCTTTATGCCAAAGGTGGTATCCAGTGTGGCCCTAAACCAAACCATTCATTTGCCTACCTTTTATCCAAACTCCCAGAACAAAGGGGAAAGGCTCTTACACTCTTTGGACATTCACAGGCAATTACTTTACTACTTGGATAAAACTAAGGCTTTCAGAAAATCTGACCAGCTCTTTGTATCCTATGCTGCAGGATCACAAGGAAATGCTGTCTCAAAACAGACCATTTCAAAATGGATAGGACAATGTATCCGTTTCTGCTACACACACCATGGGAAACCTGTACCTGGTAACATTAGGCCACATTCCACCAGGGCTACAGCAACATCAACAGCCTTCCTCAGAGGGGTACCAACCAAGGATATTTTGGAGGCTGCAACTTGGAGTTCAGTGCACACTTTCACCAAGCATTATCACTTACCTCTATACTCTAAAACCAGAGATGGCTTTGCCACTGCAGTTCTGCAGAGCCTACTAGCCTCTCCAAACCCTGATGTTCTTCGTCTTCCCTTGCTGCAGTCCTGACTATTGGGTATAGTCCGCGTCCCAGTCGGCCCGAATACCAGAGTATAAGGCTGACGTCGGTCATGGCGCCTTAGACTGACGTCAGTACGTCAGGGTACTAATGCGCATGACCGACGTCATTTCCTCAGTCTTTTTTGCCGCATGGTCCGATGCAGAAGCAATTTTGCGAGTGCAGGTTGGCGTTCTGAGATTTTCCGAAACCGGAGTTTCAGACCGAAACAGAGTTGGCTAAGTAACCCGTTAGAACATTTTGGTTTTTCTTGCCTCAATATTTAACGGATGTCAGAAAAAGTGAATAACTGTATTTCTTGTGGGAAGCAGATACCGCATAGGGATTATCATACATTGTGTATACCTTGTTTAGGGCCTGAGCACGGCGTTGTTGGTTGCCGCTCTTGTGCTAGATTTAACAAGCACTATTAAGAGGAGGCTTGATTGTGCTAGGTTAGTGTTTGGGAAGCGTTGCAATTATAATATGCCGTCGGATGCTCCGCCGCTTCATCCAAGAAGCGCAAGGACAAAACAGTGAAGCCTAGGGTGAGGAACCGCAGTCCCGGACGCGGTTCTTTAGAAGGCTCAGGGAGCCAGAGGTTTTGCCAGGAGTCTCTATGGAGTCTCAGGCAGATACTTTACTGTTACAGGATGTGCCCTCTCAGGAGGTAGGCCAGGCTGAGGGGCTTCTCAGGTAACTGTTCTTCCCTCTCTTCCCAAGGTAGTTAGGGCCTCTCCTTCTGTTGCCAAAGCTTCTTTTAGAGGTAGGCCAAGTTCAGCTTCTGTGGGGCTTCTCCTAGCATTTGGGCTCTGTGCCTAAGAAACATATGCTTAAAATGGCAGAAGATTTGATTACTCTGATTAGAGGTTCTATGCCTCCGCCTGATAAGAGGCCTAGGGTGGAACAGGAGTTTGATAGTTTTGAACAGTGTTCACAGGCTTCAGAGTCTTCTGTGGAAGACTTGCAAGAGTTTCCTACTTATTCTGATTCTGATGTGGATGATTCCACTCCTACAGCTTCTCCTCCTGAGGATTTTTCATTTTCAGAGACTCTTCACTCCATGAGGGAGCACTTTAAATGGGAAGGCCAGGATTACTCTGATTCCAGGAATAGGCTTAGGGAATTCTTGTTTTTACCCCAGCATAGGCCCTTAGCTATTCCTCCTGTGTTGAATGTGGTGGAGGATGTTTTTGCAGAGGCTTCCCTGAACCCTGACTCCTTGCCTCCTGCTCCTGTTAAGCCTGATAGGTATTATAGGGTGCCCGAAGCTCATAAGTATTTGTTTAAGAGTCCTAGGGCGGACCCAGAAACTGTTTCTCAGGGGCCTAAAGGTGTTAAAGCTTCTGTGGTTAAAAATCCTGTACCCTCTGATAAAGAGGCAAGGGCTTTGGATAGGTGGGGTAAGAAAGTATATACTTCTTCCACTCTAGCCATGAGGGCGTTGAATTGTCAGTTTCATATGTTGAAATATCAGAATTATCTCCTTTCACAATTGAAATCTAAGGTGGATGCTTTGGCGGAAGGTATTGAGTGTAAAGAATTGCTGGATTTGGTTCATGTGTCTGAACAAGTGGGTAAGCATTCTTTGCAGTGTGGTTTTGATGCTGTTCAGGCCTCCTCGAGGGTGGCTGCTACTAGTTCTGTTCTTCGCAGACATGCCTGGTTGAAGGATCAGAATTTAGCTGAGCATGTTAAGACTAGGATTTTGGATGCTCCTTTACAGTCTGATGTGTTGTTTGGACCGCCTGTGGAAGCAGTTTTAAAGAAAATGGAGGACAAAGCTAAGTCTATGCAGACTGTTAAAGATTTTTGCAGGTGCAGCCTCAAGTTTAGTAGAAATTGGCCTGCTAAGGGGTGGACATATCCTGCTTATGGTTCCCAGTCTAGGGGTAGGTCTAGACGTGGTAGGGGCAGGGCTCAAGGTTCGTTTAGGCCTAGATCAGACAGTTCACCTGCTCAGACTTCTGGTGAGGGCAGGGGTCAGTCCTTTCGTAAGCAGAACCAATGACCTGCCCTTTCAGCTGCCAGTGGATTCTCGTCTGGCAGCTCCTTTGGGAGGAAGATTGTCTCTTTTCAAAGAAAATTGGGATTTAATCACTCAAGACAGATGGGTGCTGGATATCATTCATCACGGTTACAGATTTTATTTCCACACAATGCCCCTTTCAAAGGCATGCCAGATGTTCCTCCTCCACAAAGAAAAGAGGCTCACAAGCAAGTTTCTCAGTTACTCCAGATAGGGGCCATTCAGCCAGTCCCTGTATCAGAAAGGGGCTTGGATTTTATTCTCGCCTGTTCCTAGTACCAAAGAAGGGGAACACGTGGAGACCAATTTTGGATTTATCTATCCTCAACACTTATCTGGACATTCCCAAGTTCAAGATGTTGACGTTACAGCAACTGTTACCTCTGCTGGGCAAGGATCACTGGATGGTAACTTTGGATCTCAAGGAAGCTTACCTTCATGTGCCTATAAGGCTAAGTTGCAGAAAGTATCTGCGGTTTCGAACTGGAGATTTTCATTATCAGTTCTCTGCATTGCCCTTTGGCTTATCTACTGCCCAGAGTATTCACAAAGGTTCTGGCTCCAGTGATAGCTTACTTCAGGCTTCAAGGCATTCAAATCTATCCTTACTTGGACGACTGCCTGATTCTGGCTCAAGAAAAGGAAGACCTTCTACAGCATCTGGAATATGTCATAGCAGTGCTAAGATGCCTAGGGTATTCTGTGAGCGAAATAAAGTCCAGTCTAGTACCCTCTCAAGACATGTGCTTTCTGGGTGTGAGACTGAATACAGCAGCCCAGATGGCCTTTTTAACCCCGGACAAACAAAGGAGTCTGTCACTTTACTTCCATCAACTATCTCATCAGTCCGTGCTGACTGCAAGGACAGTCCTTCAAGCATTAGGGTTCATGGCATCTTGTATTCTGGTGCTTCCCAATGCCAAACTGCATATGAGGAAGCTGCAATGGTATCTCAAAAATGTATGGACACAGCACTGCCAAGATTTGGACACTGTCATTCAAATAATACCTTGCCTTCAAAAGGAATTCTTGTGGTGGGCTCAGGAATGTCACCTAAACAAGGGACTCTCTGTGACCCGGCCAGAGGCAGTCAGATTTTAACGACAGATGCCTCGGACACTGCTTGGGGAGCTCATTTAAATGGAAAGTGGATACAAGACAAGTGGCCTGCCAGACTACAGCATCTACATATCAACATGAAGGAGATGTTAGCAGTCCAGTTTGCATTGATGGCTTTCAAGGAGTTACTTCTTCCAGGGCAGGTGTTGATTCTAACAGACAACACAACTGTCATGTGATACATCAACAAGCAAGGGGGAACACATTCTTATCCTCTATGCAGGCAAGCAATGATTTTATGGGAGACTGCGTTAAGCCTGCAACTAACTCTTCAGGCAAGGTTTCTGCCAGGAGCACAGAACTCCTAGCAGATGTATTAAGCAGACAAATCATGGATCCCCACGAGTGGAAACTGGATCTTCATGTATTTCAGAAATTGACAGTGTCATGGGGAACTCCAGACATAGATCTGTTCGCTTCTCCACTAAACCACCAGCTGCCAAAGTATTGCACAAAGGGGTTTCATCACACAGCTTGGAAAGTGGATGCTCTGTCTTTCAGTTGGAAAAACCTTCATGTCTATGCCTTTCCACCTCTGCCTCTTCTTCCAAAGGTATTATTAAAAGTCAGACAAGACAGGCCAAGGATGATTTTGATAGCTCCAGATTGGCCTCGGCAACACTGGTACCCACTTCTACGGAGTCTTGTAAAGAAGCCTCCATGGCCTTTACCTCTGATTCCTCATCTGTTATCTCAGAAGGACGGTCATCTGCTCAATGTCAAGCTTCAATCTCTTCATCTCACAGCCTGGCATATTCTGTGTTGAAGCACAGCAGGTCTCAGCTTCCTCAACAAGTTTTAAATGTGATTATGGAAGCTAGAAGGCCTAGTACTAGGAGAGTGTACGCAGAAAAATGGAAGAGATTTTTATTTTGGAGTACAGCAAAGAATTTGGAGATTTCAGAGCCTAATTTGAGTGTGGCTCTTCAATATCTTACTGAATTATTGGACAAAGGTTTGTCCTTCTCTTCCATAAAGATTCATGCTGCAGCAATTTCAGCTCACTATGATTGTGACCCACCTTTGTTTTCGCATCCTTTATTCAAGCAGTTTCTTAGAGGGCAAAGAATATCAGACCCCCGTAGAGCTCCTACTCCTGCTTGGGATCTCAATTTTGTGTTGGAAAAACTTACTCTACAACCTTTTGAGCCTGCAGCTACTGCTGAATTGAAATATTTATCATGGAAGACTGCTTTTCTGTTGGCTATTACTTCTGCAAGAAGGGTGTCTGAGTTGCAGGCCCTTATGGCAGTAGAGCCCTTTTTGATTTTCCATAAGGACAGGGTATCATTACGTACTAATCCTTCCTTTATGCCTAAGGTGGTTTCTAGTGTGGCTTTAAACCAAACTATTCATTTGCCTACGTTTTTTGCAGATCCTCAAAATAAAGGGGAAAAGATTTTGCACACTTTAGATGTACACAGGCAATTGCGTTATTATTTGAGCAGGACTAAGACTTTTAGGCAGTCTCAGCAGTTACTTGTTTCTTTTGCTTTGAGTTCACAGGGCAAGCCTGTGTCAAAACAAACTATTTCTAGGTGGATTGGCTTTTGCATTGCATTTTGTTATTCCCATCATGGCAAAGAGGTTCCAGCTGGGATTAGGCCTCATTCCACTAGGGCTACTGCCACTTCAACAGCATTTCTAAGGGGTGGCAACTAAGGATATTCTGGAAGCAGCTACTTGGAGTTCAGTGCATACTTTCTCTAGGCATTATCACCTGCCTATATACTCTAAGACTAGGGCTGGTTTTGCCACAGCTGTTTTACAAGGCATGTTGTCAGCTCCTGCTACTGTATAATTTGCCAGCCTCCCTTACCTCTGCTTTGGGATTCTACCCAATAGTCAGGACTGCAGCAAGGGAAGGCGAAGAACATAGTACAGTTTTGTACCTACCATAAATGTAGATGTTCGAGGATTCCCTTGCTGCAGTCCAATTTACCCTCCCTCCTTCCCTCTGTGTTTCGGGTGGTTGTGTAGGTGAGTTTACAAGCTTAAATTTTTGTATATATTGTTGTATATATTGTACATGTTTTTTGGTGCAGGTTGTTTTTGGGACTTGTCTTTTTGGGTCTTCTGACATCTGGGGCAAGAAAAGACTGAGGAAATGACGTCGGTCATGCGCATTAGTACCCTGACGTACTGACGTCAGTCTAAGGCGCCATGACCGACGTCAGCCTTATACTCTGGTATTCGGGCCGACTGGGACGCGGACTATACCCAATAGTCAGGACTGCAGCAAGGGAATCCTCGAACATCTACATTTATGGTAGGTACAAAACTGTACTTTTAGTTCCACCACCCATCCTTAGCTTTGGGATTCAACCCAAGTGTGATGACTGCAGCAGTGTAACACGATGAACATAGCACAGTTTTGTACCTACCATAAATGTAGATGTTTGAGTGTTTACACTGCTGCAGTCCAGGTCCCCCTCTCTCCATCCCCTCTGACCTAGCTGAACTTTGCTATACCTTTTCTATCCTGTACAACCTTTGTGGTGTATTTGCTTGTAACTGAAGGTATTCCTTTTATTCCTTTTACATGTTTTATTAGCAATATGTATTGCCTACGTATTTGGGGGCACCTGACATCTGGGGCAAGAAAAACTGAAGAAAATGGCGTTGGATGCCTCTTATATACCCCTGGCGCACTGACATCAGGGAAGAAGCGACAGCAACCGGACCAAGACTTTGGAACTCTGGCCAACTGCGGGACCGCCTGACGACAGGATAACCCAAGTGTGATGACTGCAGCAGTGTGAACACTCGAACATCTACATTTATGGTAGGTACAAAACTGTACTTTTGTAATGTTGAGCTATTCTTGTCAGTAGTACAGAAATATTTAGGTACAATCTTTGTAGTTATTCAAGACAGCAACAGTGTCCCAAAAAGTAACCCCAAAAACTAAAATAATGCTAATATTGAGAAGGCAGCTGTTGTTAACCAGGGGTTTTAGAAAGGCAAGCTTCTTAGGTGACAGCAGGCTCTTTGACTGATGTCAGGTCTGATCTCTGGAAGACTGTTGTTGTGATTTTGCTCATCTTTGAATTTTTTCCTGATTTTTCTAGTGGTGGGGAAAACGATGGAAAAATAAGTAAGCCAGTGAAAAAATGACTTGGATATCATTCTTCATTGTGTGCCCTCATGTAACTAAGAGTTGTGGGGCCACTGTTGAACATCCTGCATATCCGCAAAACAAACTAGAATCACATGATGTCCTTCTATTCCTATGTTGAAGTATTCTTACTGTGGGATTTCCTGCCTCAGGCAACCCGATGTTGGCTCCTATACAAAATCTTAAGCCTGGATGCTGTAGTTGTGTGGGATGTTACACATAGGGCCATAAACCAGGGACCTTAAATGTGACATCTGCATGTACAGACCTCAGAACTTTTCAGCCACAGACGACGTCACATTGTTCACTTCGCTCCTACTCTAGAAGATTTCTAAAAAGCTAAGTACCCCATTGAAGAAACCTTATGTTCTTTTTGCTTGAGCTTGATTAGCTGTATTTTATATTAGCTGATGTCACCTAAAAAGGGCAACTGCCGTTGTGGGCATCAGATACCACATAAGGATACCCACGACTGTTGCATCTGTTGTCTTGGAAAGGAACACTATCATACTGCATGTTCCATTTGCCAATCCTTCGAACCAAAGACCCTCCGCAGCCATCTGGCTGCACTAAATCTATATGTAGAGAACCAATGTCTCAAAAGCTTGCACTTAGAATGGGCACAGAATTGGCTGCTTTGACTGAACCACTGCAGAAAAAAGCCTAAAGTTTCCAGGCCTACTTCCGTTGCCTCTCCGCCATCAGACATCTCGTCAGCTTCCGATGTAGGAGTTGAGGGACATCCAACAGAACCGACTACTTCGACAGCTCCCACCGAGGAAGCCACTTCAAAAGTTGCGGCCTGCATGTCCACGGGGATAGCCCAGAAGTCAGTTTCTACTGACGTCAAGGGGAACCAGAAACAGTCGGTCAGCCTTCGGAGACTCCTATTCCTGGGATTCAAGCTTCTGAACCTAGGCCTTCTCCCAAATCTATGCCGGCTAAACATAAACAGAAAACTAAACATCTGACTCCTACCCCTGAAGGAATCCCTGACTGGCAATCTTTTACTAACTATTTGATGCAGGCCCACAGGCTCTACTCCCTGCACTATATCTGTGCTCAGCCCAAGGCCTGCCTCTGTCATTTCTCTTCCTTTGCAGACTACCCAAGAAGGAGAAGAGGGATTAGAACCTTACTACTCTTCTTTTGAAGAGTCCATTTCTTAGGCATCCCAGATTGCCTCCCCTTTAGAATGTTATTCACCAGATGAGGAATCTATTGAAGGGGACTCGCCACCAGAGGAAATTACCTTTGGTGAAACAATATATAAGATGAAAGAGTACTTTAAATGGGATACTACCCAGATGACTGACACCCAGAGGAGGTATTTTGAACTCCTTCAAGTGGAATCTCCCTCCCCATCAGCCATCTCACCAGTCTTATCTGCCTATCTGGATGCTTTTACCTCTGCATCCAAAAACCCAGACTCTCAACCACCAGCACCTAAAAGACCAGACAGGTTTTATAAGGTTTCTGATGACCAAAAATTCTTAGTTAAACCCCCACCTTGGCAGACCCTAAAGTCATTGCTGTCTCTCCAGACAAGCAATCCAGACTTATTCCCTCTGCATCTCTTTTGCCTACTGATAAAGACAGCAAAACCATGGACAGGATTGGTAAAAAAGTGTACACCTCTTCCACCGTGGCCTTCTGTGCTATAAATTACCAGACTCACATGGTTAAATATGCACTGGACCTTGTCTGTCAAGCAACTAACCTCCTGACTGCCCTCCCAAAGCAGACATAACATCTAAATTGTCTCTGGCTTCACAGGTTGCCAGACATTCAATTAGGTGCAGTTATGATGCTGCAGAGGCCTCTGCTAGGTCAGCAGCTTCTGCTTCCATCCTCTGGAGATACTCCTGGCTGCACCTACAACCTCTGCCTGAAGACTTTAAAACTAAGATTATCGATGCCCTCTTAGACCATAACTTTTTGTTTGGAAAACAGTCTGCAGAACTTTTTAAAATCTGCAGCAGAAAAGCAAGGAACTGCAGGACATCAAGCATTTGCTTGTGTCCCCTATTCCAAAGTATTACAGGAACTACCCTGCAAAAACCTCATTTGTCAGGAGAACTCCTTCCTCTGCCACCCCTTCATCCTCCAGGCACAGGAGGGGAACCAGAAGGCAAACATTCTCCAGACCTGCTGCCTCTCAACCAAGTCCTAGACAGTCCTTTCAGGAGAGAAATGCACCCAACAATGCGTGACTGCCTTGCCCATCTGCCTTTGTCAGCCCGCCTATCCCACTGTTTACCCATCTGGAAAACCATCACTTCAGACCAGTGGGTACTGAGTACCATCCAAAAAAGCCCATCCCTAAGCTCATTCCCTTTCCCCACAAAAATCAAATCGACCTCCTGCCACAAATTCTTCGACGTCCAAAAAGTAGGAACAGTAGAACCTGTTCCTCCCAGGCAAGAAGGAAAAGGATTTTACTCAACTCTTTCTGGTCCCCATAAAGGATGGTCCTTGGAGACCTATACTGGATTTAATGTGGGCCTTTCTCCCACAGGAAAAGGTCCACTCCCACTCCACTCACTTTCAAAACCTTTTACTGGAATCCCAGATTACTGCAAGACAATTCCTGCAACTCCTGGGCCTTATGGCAGCTACCATTATTCTCATGCTTCACTTGGCAAGAATGCATATGCAGAAGCTCCATGGTACCTCAAGAATGTGGTCACAGCACCTACACTCTTTAGAAAAGCAAATCCCCTTTCTGCCCTGCAGATCAGCGCTAAGGTGGTGGATTCAACCATCCCATCTCAACCTGGGAATGCCTCTCCAAATGCCCTCCCCAAACCAATTCATCTTCACAGATGCTTCAGACCTAGGGTGGGGTACCACCTGCAAGGACTTCAGAGTTCAGGAAATTTGGAGTCCTGCCCATCAAAAGAAACCTATCAATGTCAGGGAGATGACTGCAGTTCTCCTAGCTCTAGAGGCTTTTCTTCCTGCCATCCACCCGGGACCCCTTCTAATATTCACATACATCACAACAGTCATGTGGTACCTCAACAAACAAGGAGGAACCAAAGCCTTCCTCCTTTGCGGAATAACCCTACAAATCTGGGAAATCGCCTCCATGCACAACCTGTCCCTGCAGGCCTCATACATACCCTCTCAGGACAACAAACAGGCAGATCTTCTAAGCAAAACATCTTCTCTACAGCACGAGTGGATGCTGAACAGGGAAACCTTTCTAGACATTGTCCACCAGTGGGGCACTCCTCAAGTGGATCTGTTTGCCTCCCCCCAGAACAGACAGTTGACCAATTTCTGCACCAAGGATCACTCCCCACTAACCTGGAGAGTAGATGCCTTCAGCATTCCTTGGAAGGGACTGTTTCTTTATATCTTTTCCCCATTTCCCTCTAATTCAAAAGGTACTACTGAAAATCAGAAAGGACAAACCAAAAATCTTGTTGGTGACCCCCTATTGACCAAGGCAGCACTGGTTCACTTTACTTCACTCACTAGCCAAGGGCAATCACCACAAGTTACCCCACAAGGTGGACCTTCTCACACAACAAAAGGGAACCCTAATCCATCGTCACCTACAGATGTTAGCACTAACACTTTAAAAGGGATTAGAAGTTTATCACCCAGACACCACTGTTCAGAGGAAGTGCTTACAGTCCTGAGGGAGGCCAGGAAACCTGCTACTAGAAAGTCATACTTATCAAAATGGGAGAGATTCTCAAAATGGTGTCTAAGTAAAGACAGGGACCCCAGTCAGGCTGTCCCTTCCCTCGTCCTTACATGTGTGTGTGAACTCATTAAGGATGGCCTTTCTTACTCCTCAGTGAAAGTACATCTTTCAGCTATATCTGCCTGCCTCTAGACCCCCCTTTACTTTCAAGGCTAGATGTTAAACTTTTCCTGAGAGGAGTCTTACACATCAGACCATCTAGAAAACCCATCCCGTCACCCTGGGATCTAAACTTTGTCCTGGAGAAACTAACAGCCCCATTGAACCGGCTACCTTACAACTCTGTACATGGAAAACTGTAATGTTGGTCACCATCACTTCTGCTAGGAGGGTGTCATAGTTGCCGGCACTAATGGCCTGCCCCCTACACTGTATTCCAGAAGGGCAGGGTGACCTTAGGCACTAACCCTTCCTTCATGCCTAAAGTGTTAAACTAGCTGCCCTTAAATCAGTCGATTTTCCTGCTTACCTACTTCCCCTCTCCAACTAACAAGAGTGAGAGGATTCTCCATTCTCTGGATGTGCACAGACAACTTAGATTCTACCTAGACAAGACTAAACCCTTCAGAAAATCTGAACAACCTTTTGTCTCCTTCCACCCCAGGGCTGTGGGCAAGGCAGTTTCCAAGTAAACCATTTCAGGATGGATCAGAAAATCCATTTATTTCTGCTACTCTCACCATGGCAAGCCTTTACCCCAGGGGGGGTGAGAGCTCATTCCACTAGAGGTATGGCTATTTCAAAAGCATTCCTGAAAGGCCTGGACACAGCTTCCATTTTAGAAGCTGCCACCTGGTCCACTATCCACACCTTCACTAAACACTACAAACTAGATCAAGTCTCCAGAGCCAGGGCAGGCTTTGCTAGGACAATCCTGCATGGGTTTCTGGAATCTTCCACCTGTATCTCCACCCTTACCTCTAACTAGCTGTGGTACTCACCACAGTAAGAATACTGCAACATAGGAATAAAAGGACATAGAATAGTTGTGTAAAATCTTACCATAACCATAGATGTCCTTCTCTTCCATGTTGCAGTATTCCATCCCTCCCACCTTCCCCCTGCATTACATTGGACTACTAACCTAGCTCGTAGCTTTTAGGAAGCTATACCCTTAACCAATAGCAACTAGCCAGCATATGACACTTGACTCTAGAGAGTGAAATTTTGGATGCAGATCCTTAAGGAGAATAATAAAAACCATACAGAATATTATATTCATAAATTAGCAGAAAGTAGTCTAAGAACTAAGCCAGCATGAGAATGACAAAAAAAGATTTTACCAATAGGGATGACTACAAGTAGGAGTATAGAAAATAGGCAAGGAGGGCTGGAATTTACTGGAGAAAACTGGCAAAGGAACCAAGGTACTAGGAGCAAATAATGAGAGGGAAAGAGAGTTGGATGAGGCTAAGTTAACGTTTGTACTAAAGGTAAAAAATGCCTTCCCTACCAGAGGTTTGATGATGGAGTATAGTCAAAAAGAAAGGGATCGGGAATCCTTAGTGAAAGACTTGGGCTGATAGAATTTTTAGATGGATTTAAAACAGACGCTGCTGTTAAAAAAGGGATCATCAGTAGGGTGCATAAATATTGTACGATAACTATAAGAATCAATTCAGGAAAAAACTGCAGACTTGTCTTACACCTTGTGTAACTTTTGTAAAATTAAAAGGAAAACCACAAGTAATGGTGAAGCACTGTGTCACACCACAGTTCTCGTTCTGATAAAGGCCTAATTTTTGAGCTAAAAGCGCTAAACCAATGGATTAAAGTCTTTTTTTGTGTGACACAGTGCTTCACCATTACTTGTGGTTTTCCTTTTAACTATAAGAATCAGTTAGAGGGGGTTAGAAAAGTTTGGGAAGATAGACTGAAAAAGCAATTTACAAGGGAACAATGGGAGGACATATATATGGCTTCTTAGTTTGCATTAGGTTTAGTATTTTTTGCTTGAAATTGTTTGCGTAGGTATTTTTATGCTACCAACAGCCTTCTAAGAAATTTTCCTCGGGTAAGCAGCAAATGTTGAAAGTGTGATGGTGAAGAAAGTAGTAACTGAGAAACATACATTTTGGGAGTTTAATGCGTTGGCAGATTTTAAAAATTCCCTAAAGAGTACACTGTTGGAAATATTGGGTGAGCAATCGGTATAGCTAAGGAACGGATTCTTTTGAGCTGGGGCATATCTGAATTGCCTAGACATTGTAGGGTCATGTTAAGTTTAACTTTGTTGGCTGCCAAAAAAGCAACTACAAGAAAATGGAAATCAAAATCTAAACCAACTGTATTTGAATTATTGAATATTATAAATAGGAGAAATAACTGTAGGAGGGATCTTTAGAAAAGGGAAGGAGCAAATTATATAAAAAAATGAAAATTGTGGGAACAATAAGGAAGTATTAATATTTGAAAAACTATGCATTAACGAAGTTAAGAGGGGTGTCAGACTGACAATAAAATAAATAATACAATAAATGCATTCCTTACATGAAAATACAGAACATGGTACACATCTAGTACGTCCGTCCCTGCTAGAATACGGCCGGGCAGCTGTCTGTAAGGATTGCCACCAGTTGTAGAATTACTTTGCGTAGTGTACAGCTGCAGCGGCTATACTTTTCAGCCATATTGCTGTACGGCAAATTGCTGCTGCAGCCAATTGGTTTCGGCGATGTAGCTTGCAGGGAAATGTCTTGCGAGCTACACGCCAGAACCCCAATGAACCATTTAAGAACAATGCGATGATTTTAAAATTTAATCATCAGGCACCCTTTATAGTGGACACTATGCGGAGAATTTGGGATTTTAGTTTTAGTCCCAATACAAAAGAAATCGTAGGTGACATGTTAAGGGGTGTTTTCAGTTGTTGTTTGTCTTTCGTTTTTTTCCCCGGTAAGGGGTCACCACAGCGGAACTCCGGTCCGCTAATGATTGGCAGTAGATTTTTTTAGGGTTGTTTTCAGTAAAGGAAAAAATATTAAAAGCATTTTGGAACAAACATCGGTTAACAAAGGCTATTCAAGGATGTACAAATGCGGGGCATGTAGAATGTGTAGATATATAAACGAGGGGCCTTATGTAACTATAGTGGGTTACAATAAGTCTATTCCCTGTCCAAGATGATGATGTAATTCAGCAATGGTAGTATATATAGCTAACTGCACATCATGCCCTGCATTTTACGTGGGAAAGACGGTGAGGAAGTTGAAGGAAAGAATCGCAGAACATCTTAGAGCTATTAAGAATAAAGATACTCTTAACACCTTGTGCATGCATAGTACAGTTTGTTTAAATTTTAAAAAGTTTATTTTCTTTGTATTGGGTCGAGTTACACCAGATGTACGAGGAGGTGATGACAAGCTGAAGGTGGAAATGTTAGAAACAGCTTGGCAAATTAGGTTAAATGCTATCCAACATCTGGGTATAAATGAGAGTATATCTATTGTTCCCTACCTGAAGGCAAGGAGTAACATCATCAATTAGTTAAAAATATATTTTTCCAATAGGCAGTCTTATTATATAAATTTTGGGGGTTTATTATATTAGTACAGCATATGTTTTTTATGCACCTTATTAATCTGATAGAGTATTAGGATAGTATAGTATGTGTGGATTATTCATTTACACAACATTATGTATTTACATTTGTATTTAGTATTATAAGGTTATGTAAACAGAAGTAGGTGCAATGGCAAAATGAAATGCACACATTTTTATTTGCATATTTCTATGAGATTTGTAAGTGTTAGTTTATTTTGTTAATTATTTATGTATATATATATATATATATATATATATATATATATATAATATACATATATATATATATATACCTCAACATTTTATTGAGTATATGATTTTTAAAGCAACTGGAATAGTTAAGTAAGATGTGCTCACTTTTTTGAGTAATTATTTTAGATTAATCAATTAATGTATTGATTAATTTGATTGGTTGTAGTAAAATGATGTAACTACTTATAAGAGTGTTTTAAAATGTTCCACTGACTCTGATGATGCCATATGTATTATGGTGAAAGCGTTAAGTTCTGTGGACTTTGGGGATTAAAGCAGAATTTTTCTACAGTTTATCCTGGCTTTAGTTGTTTTATTTTATGTTAATGTATATATTTGCCTACTATGACTTAAGTGATAATGTAGTAAAGGTGTTTAAAAAACTGTTATGGTTTAACAAGATATGTGGTATTTGACAAAGCTGAGTGCTTTTCTAAGGCCTATAAGGATAGCAACTGTAAGATGATACTTATTCATTCCTAAGATAGTGCTGCCATGGTGCTAGGTCCTGACCAGAAACTCTGTTTGAGTAGGAAGGTTGTCTGTACTAAAAGACTGTGATAGTTGTTTGTGAGCAAGTTTTTGTAGATGGTTTTCCATGGATGGAAGGATAGATATTGGACAGCTGTGTGAGACTTTGGTGGGGTTAGTCTGTTTTAAAAACAGGTTTATAAATGCATTTTTCCAACGTTGGGCATTGTGTTTTAAGTTAGAGAAAGACTGTGCATGTGTTTTAGAGGAGTTATGATGAATTGTCTGCAGTGGTAGATGAACCAAGGATGTTGGCTGCAGGCTCAGAGGGAAACTGTCAGTGCAAATTTGCTCAGTGATTGACTTGGTGTGTTTGGAATGTATTTTTCAGATATAGAAGGGTGATATATGGGAGGGGGGGTCCTGGGTGAGATGAATGGACAGTAGATGCTGTGGGAAGGTTGCAAAATTATGTTAGAAAGTCAGAAACTGAGAATGAGAATTTTGGGTTGACGTTTTGTGAGCTTCATGTGGGCAGATATTCTTTGTGTTTCACTGTTGCAGTCATCACCTGTAGGTTATCCCTGCTGTGGTAGCCCTCGGTTGGCCCGAATACCAGAGTCAATGTTTTTGTGCTCCAGCTGGAGTCACCTGTAGTCTGACGTCAGGTCGTTAGTGCTATAAAGCAAGGCAGCCGACTTCATTACATCAGTCTTTCTTGCCATGGAGCCCATATAGCAGAAGCAGTTTGCACGAGTGCTGGTCAGTTGTTACCAGAAGTTGAATTTCAGCAGAAAATGTCTAAAGCTAAGTACCCTGTTAGGAACCCTTTTTTCTTGCTCTAACCGATATCCAAAAAGTTAAAAATTGTCTCGTCTATGGAAAGCAGATCCCACACCTAGACTTTCATTGTTACTGCATCACTTGTTTAGGCCCAGACCACGATGTCCATCGTTGCCAGTTCTGTGCCCTCTTTAATGCGAGAACCATTCACTGTACTGCTCTTTTTGCAGACAATTATTTTTGTGCTCTGTCTTTGAATTCTGTTATGGCGTCCATCAGCCAGCAGTCTGTCGACATTCTGAAAAAACGTAGAGAGATAAAGATAGAGACAGTCCACAAAGCTAAGCCATCCGACAACGTTACCACTAAGCAAGTTGTCAGTTCTCCGGAATTCAGTGAGGCGCTTTCATAGCCCCTGATGCCCAACTCACTTTCTGCGCAGGCCTCTGCTGAGACCCTTTTGGAGTCCTATATGCTGCAGAAATCCACTTTGTCTTACAAGCCATTGGCTGTCTCTGCCTTGGATGGGTCTGGAGCTGCGACGCAGGCACCGGCTTCCAAGGAGGTCTTTCGCACTACCAGTTCTAAACAAAAATCCACATCTTCACATCTGACTACCACTTCTCAGAGACTGAAGGGTTCTCTCAGGCCTAGAAGCCAGGCCACCCCTAGGAAATCTGCTTCTAGTTACCATCTTGCTACTGCTCCCCCACCCCTAGCTTAAATGCTTAAAATAGTGGAGGATCTCATCTCCCTTATCCAAGGTACTCAGGCTCCCACTCCAAAAAGGAAAAGGCATCCTTCTCCAGAAATTATGACAGACCAAGGGTCTGAGGAATCTGATTATTCTGCTTTTGAAGAGGAACAACATCCCTTAACTGTTTGAGGATTCAGATGCAGAGGAATCCATCCCTTCTGCCTCCCCTCCAGAGGACCTCTCCTTTGTGGAAACCCTTCACTCCCTCAGGGAACATTTTCAGTGGGAATTTCAAGACTTCCCACAGTCAAAGAAATGACTAAGAGAATTTCTGGACCTGCCCCAGCACATACCCCTGGCCATCCCACCTATTTTAGAAGTGGTGGAAGATATTTTTCATGAATCCAGCTTGGTCCCTGATGACCTGCCTCCTGTTCCAACTAAACCTGACAGGTACAACAGAGTACTGTATTCTCAGAAATACCTATACAGGAATCCTACTGCAGACCCTGAGGTCATTACACAGAGACCCAAATGAGCTAAGACTAGTTCTGCCAAGAATCCTCTTCCTTCTGCAAAGACTCCAGAGCTCTGGACAGGTGGGGTAAGAAAGTATACACCTCTGCAGCTTTAGCTATCCCAGCACTCAATTGTCAGTTCCATATGTTAAAATATCAGCAACACACTTTGGAAGAATTAAAACAGAAGATTGCTACCTCTCTTGACTGTGCCAACTCAAAAGAGCTGGCAGAATTATTACACTCTGCTTGTCAAGTGGCCAAACACTCATTAAAATGTGGATATGATGCCCTAGAAGCCTCTAGCAGGGTAGCAGTGACAGGATCTGTTATTAGGAGACATGCATGTCTGAAGGAACAACATCTCCCTGATCATGTCAAGTCTAAACTTATTGATGCACCCCTAGATAAGGAATGCCTGTTTAGGGAAAAAGCAGAAGAGGTGCTTAAAAAGATGGAAGACAAAGCAAAATCTATGCAAACAGTAAAATATTTTTTTTCAAGTTCAACCTCCCAGATTCAGCAGGAACTTTCCCTCTAAGCACTGGGCCTTTCCTGCACCTAGCGGACAGGGCCAAGGTAAGCCCAGCAGGAACAGGCCATCCAGGCCCCTATCCCAGGGCCAGCAAAGAAGCAAACAGTGGACCACTTTGTCTCCAAGGCAGGGAGTTCTAAGCCAAGCTTCTATGGCAAGCACTCACAATGACCCCCCCCCCCCGCCCTCCCTTCACTTATCAAAAACTAGGAGGAAGGCTCACCCTCTTCAAGGACAATTGAGTCTCTATAACCAAGGACCAATGGGTCTTAAAAATCATTTCTCAGGGATACAGATTCTCCGTCAGCAAACTCCCTGTTCCAAGAGGGTACCCAAACTCATTTCTCAGGGATACAGATTCTCCGTCAGCGAACTCCCTGTTCCAAGAGGGTACCCAGACCTCCCCCAAACCAGTGGGCAGAGGCACTGAAACAGGTCCAAATTCTAATATCCCAGAGGGCAGATGAACCTGTTCCTCCAGATCAAACAGGATTAGGTTTTTACTCCAGACTATTCCTTGTTCCCAGAAAAGAGGGCACTTGGCGCCCCATCCTGGATCTATCCAAACTGAACACCTTCTTGGTGGTCACCAGATTCAAAATACTAACCTTACAACAGCTCCTGCCTATAATCATACAAAATGCCTGGCTTGTGACACTAGACCTAAAAGATGCCTGCCTCCACATCCCCATCAGGGAATCGTGCAGAAAATTCCTGCAGTTCAGAGCAGGCTATCAACACTTTCAGTTCTCTGGACTGCCCTTTGGCTTATCTACTGCTCCCAGAGTATTCACCAAATGCTTGGCCCTGGCTATAGCATTCTGCAGACAGAGAAATCTACAGATTTATCCTTACCTGGATGACTGCCTCATTCAGACAGAGTGCAAAGAAAAGTTGCTGTAGGACCTTCTCTGTGTCAAATCACTCCTAACTTCCCTAGGGTTCACCATCAACAAGAAAAAAATCAAAGCAAAACCCCACCAGAAAAATTGTTTTCCTGGGAGCTGTGCTAGACGCAGTAACCCAAATGGCCTTCCTATCCCCAGAAAAGCAGAGCTTCCTGCCCTTGTACTTCACCCAGCTGGCTTCCAGAAGTCACCTCACTGCGAGGAAGTTCCTGCAAGCCCTGGGATACATGGCATCTTGCATCCTTCTCCATCCCTCTTGCCATGCTTCACATGAGAAAACTTCAGTGGTACTTAAAGAACCTTTGGTGTCAGCACTCTCAGCCCCGAAAGACCACTCTTCCTCTGATCCCCTTGTATAAGGGCCAAATTTCTCTGGTGGGCTGAGGCCTGTGCCATGAACAAGGGTTTTCCCTTCATCCTCCGCCCTTCCGGCCAGACCCTCACCACCGATGCCTCAGCAATTGCTTGGGGCGCTCACCTAGCAGGCAGGTGTACCCAAGGCCTTTGGAATGCCCAGCAACTTCACTTGCAAGTCAACCAGAAAGAAATGATGGCAGTGCAAAAGGCTCTGACTTCCTTCCAACCCCATCTCAGGCCAGGAGTCCTCCTTATAAAAACAGACAGCACCACAGTAATGTAGTACATCAACAAGCAGGGGGGCACCAAATCTTACCCCCTATGCAGGTTAGCCATGAGTCTCTGGCTTACAGCCGTCTCCATGGGGCTACACCTAAATGCCCAATACTTACCAGGGATCAACAACACACTGATGGACCACCTAAGCAGAAACTTACTGGACCCCCACAAATGGCAGCTCTGCAGAGAAATTTTTCTGCAAATCACCCAGGAGTGGGGGACCCCAGAAGTGGATCTCTTTGCCTCGCATCTCAACCACTAGCTGCGCAAGTTCTGTACCAGGAACTATCACCTCCTAGCATGGAAGGTGAATGCCTTGACCTTCTTCAGGAGCTTTCTCTTTGTGTATGCATACCCTCGTCTGCCCCTTATTCCCAAGGTTCTGATCAGAATAAGAGAGGAGAGACCAAAGACCATCCTCATTGCTCCAGATTGGCCCAAACAGCATTGGTACCCCTTATTACGCAGTCTGACCTTAAAGCTCCCAAAGCTGCTTCCTCTGATGTCAGACCTCTTGACCCAGCAGAAGGGGAAGGTACTGCGCCCAGACCTACAGACTCTCAAACTTTCAGCATGGCTTATACGCTAAAAATTAACAAGAAGTCCCTGTTAAGCAAACAGGTCTTGAACATCATCACAGAGGCCAGAAGGCCCAGCACAAGAAAATCATATGCAGGAAAATGGAAAAGAGTCTGCTCCTGGAAGCAATCAGAAGGGGGCAGTACCTTCCAATTTTCCATCCCTCTCATCCTGGATTACCTAGCAGAGATGCTCAATAATGACCTCTCTTTCTCCTCTATTAAAATCCATGCCTCTGCCATATCTGCCCATTATGGTTCAGAGCCACCCCTCTTCTCTCATCCTTTGATTAAGCAATTCCTCAGAGGGGCTTCTAATATCAGGCCTCCCAGAAGGCCTCCAATGCCACTCTGGGACCTGAATTATGTGTTAGAAAAACTAACCTTACCTCCTTTCGAACCTGCCGCTTCAACAGAATTGAAATACCTGTCTCGGAAGACTGCCTTCCTACTAGCTATCACCTCAGCCAGACGGGTCTCGGAGCTTCAAGCTTTCATGGCTGTTGAGCCCTTCATCATTTTCCATGCAGACAGAGTCTCCCTGAGGACTAACCCCTCCTTTATGCCCAAGGTGGTATCTGATGTGACCCTTAATGAGGCCATACACCTTTCTACATTCTTTCCCAACCCTCAAAATAAGGGGTAAAGAATTCCGCACTCACTAGATGTGCACATACAACTCAGATACTATCTGGACCATACTAAGCCATTCAGAAAAACAGACCAGCTTCTTGTAAGCTTTGCCCCAGGGGCAGAGGGGAAGCCCATCTCCAAACAAACCATTTCTAAATGGATTTCACACTGTATCCATTTTTGCTACAGACAACATGGGAAACCCATCCCTAAGTTTGTCCGTACCCACTCCACAAGGGCAACCTCCACTTCCACTGCCTTCCTCAGAGAAGTACCTACCAGGTCATCTTGGAAGTGGCCATCTGGCCCTCTGTCCATACCTTTGCAAAGCATTACCTCCTACCTCTCTTTTCTAAGTCTAGGGCAGGGTTTGGCTCTGCAATTTTGCAGGGCCTCCTGACCCTTACCTAGGACTCTACCTATCCTTCCACCCATTTCCTCAGCTTTGTGAATCTTCCCACAGGTGATGACTGCAACAGTGAAACACGAAGAACATAGTACAGTTGCATACACTTACCATAAATGTAGATGTTCGAGTGTATTCACTGTTGCAGTGTTGGTTTCCCTCCCTCTATCCCCCATTTAACATCTTCCCCTAGGGGGACAGAAGCTTCCCAAAGTGGCTTTTAGCCACCAGGACCACTTCTCTCTTTTTCCCTTGTGCTTCTGATGGGTTGGGGCAAGAAAAACTTTGCTTTATAGCACTGATGACCTCACATTAGACTATAGGCGATGGCAGCGGGCGCACAAAAATATCGATTTTGGTATTCAGGCCGACTGAGGGCTACCACAGCAGGGATAACCCACAGGTGATGATTGCAACAGTGAATACACACAAACATCTACATTTATGGTAAGTGTACACAACTGTACATTCTGCTTGTGAGCAGGTTTAGTACTTGTCAAAATTGTTTTGGAGTTTTAATTAGAAAGTCTTGTTTAGAATTTGATTTGATTTTTATGGTGTCTGCAGGCTTGCTTTGAAAGGTTTCTGAGTTGGGTGAAGTTTTGTCATGTTTTTTTTTTGGGGGGTGGGGTATTTCCATTCCATGTGTGTCAGACATCATCCTTTAAGCAGTGTATAGCAGTTAAGTAGTCATTCTTTTTTGTTTTTGTATAATCTAGAGGTAAGTGGGAAGCAGGAGTCTTGAAGTTTTTTAAGGGAAGTAGGGAATGATTCAGTGGCAGATATGACATCAAGTGCATTTAGAATGAAAGACCTTTTGAAAGGGAAAAGGATAGCTTTAAGATTTTTGATACTGGAGTTTGATTTCACTCTAAAGGAGTATATTTTTTGAGGACTTTTTGTCATGGCAGGATTAGGTGAAAGTTTAAAGGGCAGTGATCATTGAGGGTGTCAGGGTGGATGGTGGTGATTGTGCTTAAGGAGGCATTGTCACTGATAATTCTATCAATTAATTAATTTGATAATTCTATCAAACAGAGAGCAGAGCAGTTGTTTCTTATGAATTTTTGATGGGTGAGCTGTTGTGCTGTTTTTTAAGGTTGAGATCAGGTAGGATGTCCAGGATATTGTTCTTTGTGGGGCTAAGAAAGTTTAACTGAAAGTTTTCATGTAGAATTAGGTTAGAAACGTTTTAGTGGAAAAGGTTATGTTATGTAACAGCGATTTAAATTTGTCTAAGGAGGCAGGTGAGATGAAGTAGGCAACTATCAAATGAAGTGGCTGCTTGCCTTTGGGTAATATTTTCAGTAGTACCCAGTTTGGTAATGTGTTAATTCGAACAGTCGGTTATAGTTTCAGGTAGGACTTGTAGAAGTGGAGGGTTCCTCCACCATTCCTTTGTCCTGGTGAGATGTACAGGAAGTGGTTTCTCATTTAGGAAGAAGAGCTCTTTAATAGTAAGTAAGTCTGGGTCCTGTTGTATAATGAGTGTGGAAGAGGACCTGGCATATTCATTCCAGAACTGGATTATACTGATGGTGAGAAAATTGTCCATTTAATGAGGCTCCCCACCCAAGAATTTGTCATTTGGTGACCCCCTTAGTCTGTTGCAGGGCATTTTAAATAGAGCTCCAAAAAAGTAATAGAGTCCAAAAAAATTACCCTGACTTAGTGGACATGAATGAGCTCATACTGACACCTGTAGGGAGTCTGAACTGAGAGATAAGTCAACAAGCAAAGGAGAGTAGTATTGCAGGAATCAAATTCATCCTCAAGTCTTGGTGAGTACCTTCATGAAGTGGACCCTGTTTTTTTCACAAAGTCTCACAAAGGTGACACTGATATATGGACTGTATTTTATATGGCATATATCATCGACGGAAGTAGGTTAAAAAATAAGCAAAAAAAGGATAGCTGGGTGCACAGCACACAGGATTAAAAAAGTCTCCAATCCTGGTAGGCGCACTGGTGCCAGGACTGGAAAAAATGACAGTGTAGAATCCTCAAGACACAGAAACATTCCAACAATGGAGCTAGGCCAGGCTCAGGGAGGATAGCCCTCCTGTTGTAGAAGGAAGTAGTAGTCCACAAAAACTGATAAGCCAAAATAGAGCCTTAAAGATGATAGAGTGGACTATTGAGGATAAGAAAGAAATTATGTATTGTTACTATTACACAAGAAGCCCAGAATTTCCAGACAGAAGATATACAAAAAGATTGAGAGAAATTAGAGGAAAGAAAAATACTTGCACAAGAAATACTGTCAGAAGCTTCAAATAAAAATTTATGTTCATTAATACAATAAATTTATGAAAAACATTATATAGCTCAAGAAACCTGGGGCTGTTTGGAAAAAGAAGTGACTGAGGAAGTGTGAAAATATGAACAAAACCTAGAGATTCTTGAACGGTATAAAAAAGAAATATGGACATGACAGAGAGAGAGATCAGCTATTGTGCAATATTTATACAAAGGAGAAAGCCAAATTAATCAATGCAAAAAAAAAAAACAGCCCCAAAGATATTTGGAGAGAAATACAGGCAAAGGCATCCAGATATGGAAAATTTAACAATGTAAAAAATAAGATCACAAACAGAGAATGTAGAATGGAAGATTAGTAAAGTAGAAGTTAAATAAGTAGAAGCTGAAGTTATGGAATACCTGTGAAGTGAAGGATTTAGTATAAAATGTCTAACACAGGATGTTAAGTTGTCTATCTCGCCTTCGTTCTTGCTGGTTGGGATCGGAGCCGATCCTCGGCTCCGACTCGGCCATCTTCTATAGCTCGATAGCTGATGTCCTTTAAGAATGCAACTGCAGTCATAACATATGGGTTGTCCTGCCTCAGGCAGCCCTCGGTCGGCCGGATTCCAAAGTCTGGGTCCGACGTCGGCTGATGTCACATTTCTCTCCGACGTCAGAGCAGCTGGAGTACATAAGCATCAGCCGACGCCATTTTCTTCAGTCTTTCTTGCCGGTGCCCAAGCAGAAGCAGTTCGCAAGTGCCGGTCGGTCAGCTCCTGTATTCTTCGAATCCGAAGTCATCAAAAAAGCTAAGTACCCCGTTGGGGACCTTTTCTTGCCTCAGCCGATGTCAGAAATTACTGAAAAAGTTAACAATTGTCTTTCTTGTGGTAAACAAATACCTCATAAGGATTTCCACTCTTACTGTCTTCCTTGCCTTGGCCCAGACCACGACTTCTCGGCCTGTGTCGCCTGTGCTCGCTTCAATAAGTGCACTCTCAGGCGGAGTTCGCTGAAGATTTTTTCGGCGAAAAATTTGCTTATACTATGCCGTTGGAACTTCCGACATCGCAAACTCCCAAGAAACGAAAAGACCGGGACCGACATCCTCGGCCCGCGTCTACCACCGACTCCACGCCAAAACCTACCGCGAGTGCTCCGGTTCCCCCTGAGACGGTTATTCCACCGCTCCGAACCGAAGACACCGCATTACCGACGACTCCGATACCGGATACCACTCCGACGCCAGTTATAGATTTTCCTCCGGATACTGAAACCGAGGAAATGCCCGAGACTATTGCTGTAGATAAGGTTACTCCTGCATGTGGAGCTGCCAGGCCTCCTATGGCCATGTCTATTAAGGCCTACACTCGGGCTAAGGCAGCCAGCAAGACCAAGCACCTTACTGCTAAAGCCTTACCTCAGCCTACTCCTGAGACACAAGTCATGACTATGGCCGCAGACTTAATTTCCATGATTAGAGGTTCACAGGCCCATCCTGAGAGAGGATCCCAGCCTCCTTCTGATAAGAGGCCCCGGGTTGAACTCTCTGACCCTATCCCTTCAGATGAAGATTCTGAGGACTCTGTCCACTCCGATGACCAGGAAGAGCCCTTCCAGATCTATGAGGACTCGGATGCAGAGGATTCCATCCCTTCGGCCTCCCCTCCTGAGGATATTTCTTTTGGGGAAGTTCTGCATACCATGAGGGAACATTTCAAGTGGCAAGGCCAGGAATATTCTGATTCCAGAAAGCGCCTTCGAACTTTCCTTAAAAAGCCCCATCACAGGCCCTTAGCTATTCCTCCTGTGCTTGATGTTTTGGATGATTTATATTCTGACTCCAGTGTTACCCCTGATTCTCTTCCTCCTGCTCCAGCCAAGCCAGAGAGATATTACAGGGTCCCAGAAACACATTCCCATTTATTCAGGGCCCATACCGTTGATTTAGAAACTATTTCTCAGGGACCTAAAGGTGTTTCAGCTTCCACCTCTAAAATTCCCTTGCCTTCCAACAGGGAAGCTAGGTCATTAGAGAGATGGGGGAAAAAGGTCTACACCTCCACTACTTTATCTATGAGAGCTTTGAATTGCCTCTTTCATATGTTACAATATCAGGATTACCTGTTAGATGATTTACAGAAAACATTGGCCTCTCCTGATCCTTTAGACAGGAAGTCTTTGCAGGAAGCTGTACATAACTCTCAGCAAGTCAGCAATCACTTTCTGCAGTGTGGATATGATGCACTGGAAGCTTCATGTAGGGCAGCTATGACAGGGGCAGTCATTCGTAGACATGCATGGTTAAAAGAACAACCTCTACCAGATCATGTTAAGGCAAAACTTCTGGATGCACCCTTGAAAAGAACAAGCTTTTTGGTGCTAATGCTAAAGATGTGTTAAAGTCCATCAAGGAAAAAGCAAAATCAGTTCAGACGGTTAAAGATTTCCTCCAGGTTCAGCCCCCCAGATTCAGTAGGAATTGGCCTTCAAAAACTGGTCCTTTCCTAATCCTGAAAAATTTCAAAGGGGTAAAAACAGGCGGGCCGAGGAAGAGGACAATACAGAGGTCCTTACAGGGGACGACAATGGCAGCCAGCAAACCAAAGAAGTGACACAGGGTTCTCCCCTGCCCCACAGGCACAATCTCAATGACTTTCCTCTACGTCCGCCTACCAAGGAGCAAATAGAAGCTCCCTTGGGTGGAAAATTATCTCTGTTTTCAGACAATTGGCACAGATTGACAAAGGACAAATGGATTTTGGACATTATAGACCAAGGTTACAGGTTCCATTTTCATACCTTACCAAGAAAACAAGGCATGCCAAGCCTACCACAAAACCAGAGGGCAGAGGCTATCAAGCAAATTTCTCTGCTTGCTCAGATAAAAGCAATAGAAAGAGTTCCACAACAAGAACAAGGCCAGGGGTTTTACTCAAGACTGTTCCTTGTTCCAAGAAAAGAGACTCAATGGAGACCAATACTGGATTTGTCCGCATTAAGCACCTTTCTCATAGTACCAAAGTTCAAAATGCTGACTCTTCAGCAACTCCTTCCCATGCTGGGCAAGGGGTCTTGGCTGATTACTCTGGACCTCAAGGAGGCATACCTGCATGTCCCTATCAGACACAGCTGCAGAAGATACCTCAGATTTCTTGCAGGGCCAGAGCATTATCAATTCTCAGCATTGCCATTTGGCTTATCTACTGCACCCAGAGTATTCACAAAATGCCTGGCTTCAGTAATTGCTCATTGCAGGCTCCAGGGGATCCAAATTTACCCTTACCTGGACGACTGCCTCATACAAGCGGACGACAAATTGATGTTGACAAAAAACTTGAACTATGTCATACAATTACTTCAGGCTCTGGGATACACAGTCAACTTCCAAAAGTCAAGACTTCAACCATCCCAGCAAATAACCTTCTTAGGAGCCAATCTAGACACAGCCTCTCAAATGGCTTACCTGACAGAAGACAAGCAAGAGAAGTTAACTCATTATTTCAAAGGTTTGGCAAAACTCACCCAGATGACTGCAAAGAGATTCCTACAGGCCCTGGGTTACATGGCATCCTGCATTCTCCTGGTTCCATTAGCAAGACTACACATGAGAAAGCTTCAATGGTACCTAAAAAGTCTATGGTCTCAGCACAGCAACAACTTAGAGACAACCATACCGCTCATTCCATGCCTACAAAAGGAATTCCTATGGTGGGCCTCGGTAAGCCAGGCAAACACAGGTATGTCATTCAAAAAACCTCAGATAACCCAGACCATGACCACAGACGCCTCAGACCTTGGATAGTGGGCGCACATGGAAGGCAGATGTATACAAGGACAATGGTCTCCAAAGGAAACACATCTGCATATAAACCAAAAGGAAATGCTGGCAGTAATGCATGCCATCGAGGCCTTTTGACAACAACTTCAGCAAGGCCATTTACTGATATGGACAGACAACACCACTGTGATGTGGTATATAAACAAGCAAGGGGGCACCCATTCTTACCCCCTTTGCAGACTGACAATGAATCTTTGGGAAAAATCACTGAGCCTAAACATACAGTTACAATCCCAGTTTGTTCCAGGCAAAGACAATGTGCTGGCGGACAGCCTAAGCAGGAATTTCACAGATCCACACGAGTGGAGGTTACATCCGAAGATCTTCACACAACTCACCTCGACATGGGGCAGGCCAGAAGTAGACCTATTTGCCTCTCACCTCAACCATCATCTACAAAAATTCTGTTCAAGGACATACCATCCACAAGCTTGGAAAATAGATGCTCTTTCATTCAACTGGAACTTCCTAAAAATCTATGCATTCCCACCTCTGCCACTGATGACCACAGTATTATTAAAGATCAAAGCAGAGAGACCCAAGGGGATCCTAATAGCTCCAGACTGGCCAAGACAACACTGGTACCCACTATTACGGAGCATATGTCACAACAAGAAGTGGGCCCTTCCCCAATGGCCCCTACTTTTGACTCAACACAACTTCAAAACAGTGCATCCAAACCTTCAGACACTGCAGCTAACAGCCTGGGAGATCCCATGAATACCCTCAATCTATCTCACTCCAAGGAAGTTCAGAGGATATTAACAGAAGCTCGAAGACCATCCACCAGAAAGGTCTACTTAGCAAAATGGAAGAGATTCAGCATTTGGAATACCAGCAAGGGACATGATGCATCATTATTGAACATCCCACTCATCCTGGAATATTTGGCAGATATGCTACAGAATGGACTCTCATATTCTTCCATAAAAATACATGCTTCAGCTATTTCAGCTAGATATAACACTGATCCGCCTGTGTTTTCACATCCTTTGCTAAGGCAATTCCTCAGGGGAATCAAGAACATTAAGCCACCAAGAAAGGCTCCAGTGCCAGCTTGGGACCTCAACTTTGTCCTAGAAAAACTGACTCTACCTCCATTTGAGCCAGCAGCCTCAGTCGACTTACAATTTCTCTCATGGAAGACAGCTTTCCTGTTGGCAATTACCTCAGCAAGAAGGGTTTCGGAACTACAGGCCCTAATGGCAATACCACCGTTCATAATCTTTCACAGAGACAGGGTCTCCTTAAGAACCAACCCTACTTTTATGCCAAAGGTGGTATCTAGGGTTTCTTTAAATCAAGCTATTCATCTGCCTGCTTTCTTCCCCAATCCTGAGAACAAAGGGGAAAGACTGTTACATACCTTGGACATTCACAGACAACTTTGCTACTACCTGGACAGAACCAAGACCAGTAGGAAGTCTGATCAACTTTTTGTAGCTTACGCCCCTGCAGTACAAGGAAAAGCAATTTCAAAACAGACTATTTCAAAATGGATTGGACATTGCATCAGATTTTGTTATTCCTTTCATGGAAAGATTGTTCCAGCCAATGTCAGACCACACTCCACCAGAGCTACAGCCACCTCTACAGCATTCTTAAGAGGGGTGCCTACAAAGGACATTCTAGAAGCTGCTACATGGAGCCCCATGCATACATTCTCCAAACACTACAATCTCCCTCTATACTCCAGATCCAGAGCAGGCTTTGCTTCGGCAGTCCTGCAGGGTTTGATTGCCACACCATCTCTTTCCTAGAGCATTCCTCCTCCCCCAGCTAAGCTATGGTATTCTACCCATATGTTATGACTGCAGTTGCATTCTTGAAGGACATAGTACAGTTTTGTACCTACCATAAATGTAGATGTCCGATAGATATGCAACTGCAGTCGGATTTTCCCTCCCTCCATACCCCTCTATGCCTTGGGTCCACTCCTATCCCTGTTTCTCTTAGCTGGGGATATCTGTTATGGTGTATCTGTTTATTGCTTACTTATTTGTCTGGAATCCTGTTTTTGTCTTCCAATTTGATTACAGCCTTCCTTGGAGGGCACCTGGCATCTGGGGCAAGAAACACTGAAGAAAATGGCGTCGGCTGATGCTTATGTACTCCAGCCACCCTGACGTCGGAGAGAAATGCGACATCAGACGCCGTACCCAGACTTTGGAATCCGGCCGACCGAGGGCTGCCTGAGGCAGGACAACCCATATGTTATGACTGCAGTTGCATATCTATCGGACATCTACATTTATGGTAGGTACAAAACTGTACTTTTACTGGCTCAAGGCTACCCCTTATCCCATGATGCTTAGCGCTAGCTACCCAGATCTCATTTGCCGCTTCAGCTGAGAGGTGTCGTTTTTCTGGCTCAGGCACGTATAAAGTTTATTTATAGAACTTTTTTACTAGAAATAGTCATTTTCCTAGGGGTTTTTGTTAGTTTTGGTCTTATACTTGTTGTGTTAGCTAAGTGTGTATTTGTAGCTTCCTTTCCTTCCCTTTAGAACTCGTTTAATTTAGAGAGTTCCCCCCCCCTCCTTATTCCTGTCAGGTTAGCCGTTTAAGTTAGAGGCTTTCCTTCTATCTTTTTTTTATAGACTAGCCATTTGAGTTAGAGGCTTTCCTATTAAAAAAAAAAAAAAAAAAAAAATTTAGCTTTAGTCTGTAGTGTACTGTGTTTTTCTCTTTAGATTGTATTTTGTTTGGTTAGCCATTGTATTTTTTTGTTACAGGATGTCCAAAGAATCCAAGGTGTCTGGGTTCAAGAAGTGTGACTCATGCTGTCAGAAAATGTCTCTGAAAGATGGGCACACTTCTTGCATCTATTGTTTAGGCACTGTGCACCTGCAGGACTCTTGTTCTATCTGCCATGCATTTAGTCCAAGAGTTCTGCAGGAGCGTAAGAATAAGCTTATTCTTGGGGGTCTTTTAAAGCCCCAGGATTCACAGGCCAAGACTCAGCCTGTGAAATCCCCTAAATCTACCAAATCGTCGGCTCCAAGTTCAGAGCCGTCTTTGGTTCAGACTCTACCTGCTACTTCGGTTCCAGCTGGAACCTATAAGAGTATCTCCCCATCTGGTTCATCAGAAACTTCGGAGCCTTCACGGAGCCACAAGAGGCTGAGGTCCCCTTCTCTGGAATCCATACATTCGGCTCCTTGGTCTCCCCTGCTGTAAAGTGAGTGCAGTCACAGATCTTCTCACTCCTCTCAATCCTCTAGGCTCTCGGATCATGATGTGGAGAGAGTGGTCAGTAGGTTGCTAAAGTCGCAGGCACTTGCCAAGATGTTGTCCAGCCCTCCTCAACAGGAGTCGGCTCCGTCCACTTCTGTCGATGTTCCTCCTCCGACTCCATTGAGCTTGGAGCCGGAGTTTGTTGGGGTTCGAGTAGTGGAACCGTCAGCTCTGATAACTTTATCTCCTTCGTTCCGTCATCGGCTCTGATTCCCTCGATAGTGCCGTCCATCGAGGGATCTGGGCGCCGGGGCGAGTGGCATCGGACCCTTGTCCGACCCCGATGTCCTTCATGGATGCATCTGCAGTCATAACAACTGGGTTGTCCTGTCGTCAGGCAGCCCTTCGGTCGGCCGGATTCCAAAGTCCGGGTCCGCTGATGTCGCACTTCACCCGGCGTCATCTCTGCTGGTATAAAGGCATCAGCCGACGCCATTTTCCTCAGTCTTTCTTGCGCGAGCGCCGGAAGCAGAAGCTGTTCGCAAGTGCCGGTCAGTCAGATCCAGAGATTACTACTACCGAATACTGCCGAAGACTTCTAAAGCTAAGTACCCGTTGGGGACTCTTTCTTGCCTCAGCCGATGTCAGAAAAAGTCAATAACTGTTTAACAAACAAATACCTCATAAAGATTTCCACTCTTACTGTTTGCCTTGTTTAGGCCCAGACCGCTGAACAGTTGGATCCTCCGACTACCTAAAAAAAAAAAAAAAAAAAAGAGACCGACACCGGGTCCGCAGTTTCGGCGAAACCATGGTTAAGCAAACGCGCGAGTGTCAAACTGATCAAAGTACAGCGAATCAATGACTACTACTGAGGTTCCTGCTACTTTTGAATCGGCCTCAGAAATTTTACCTACAACAGTGGTTACTAGTGACTTATCAGACACCATCCCTTTGGATGTCTCTACCCGTGGTGCTGCTAGGCCTCCTGCAGCCATGTCTATTAAGGCCTTTGCCAGGGCTAAAGCAGCCAAATCTACTAAATCAGTGCCTGTTAAACCCCCCTCAACTAGGCCCACTTCTAGTTCACAAATGCTTACTCTGGCAGAAGATTTAATATCCTTAATTAGGGGATCTCAATCTCACCCAGACAGGGCCTCTCAGCCCCCAGAAAAGAGACCTAGAGCAGAGCCCCCCGAGCCTGTGTCCTCTGATGATTCTGCGGATGACTCAGATATTAGAGAACAGCCAGAGGCTCCTTTCTCCAATTATGAAGACTCAAATGCTGAAGAATCCATTCCAGCTGCTTCTCAACCAGAAGAATTCTCCTTTGGGGAAACCTTACATGCCATGCGAGAACAATTCCAATGGCAGGAACAGGATTTCTCAGATTCCAGAAAAAGACTTAGGACTTTTCTGCACCTACCACAACACAGGCCCTTAGCTATACCTCCTGTCCTCTCTGTTGTGGATGCATTTAATGATGTCTGCACTGCACCAGATTCCTTACCTCCAGCCCCTGCCAAACCAGATAGATTTTACAGGGTGCCAGACACTCATCATCACCTATACAAGGCCCCACTTGCAGACCCGAAACTATATCCCAGGGGCCTAAGGCAGTAGCCTCGACCACAGCAAAACCCTATTCCTTCTGAAAGGGAAGCCAGGTCTTTAGACAGATGGGGCAAAAAGTTTACACCTCAGCTACTCTCTCAGCTAGAGCTTTAAACTGTCAGTTTCACATGATACAATACCAAGAGTTTATGCTTGATCAGTTAACTAAAAAGCTATCCTCTGATGACTCTATAGATAAGAAATATGTATTAGAAATGGTAAATAACATACAACAGGTTAGTAACCATTCCTTAAAATGTGGCTATGATGCACTGGAGGCTTCATTTAGATCAGCCATGACTGGCACAGTGATAAGAAGACATGCATGGCTGAAGGAACAGGTCTTACCGGATCATGTTAAAGCTAAGTTATTAGATGCTCCTATGGATAAGGCCAGTTTGTTTGGTACACCTGCCCAGCAGGTAATGAAGAAAATGGAAGAAAAGGCAAAATCTGTACAAGCGGTTAAAGATTTCTTGCAGGTTCAGCCCCAAGGTTTAGCAGGAACTGGCCTGCCAAAATTGGTCCTTTCCTGACTCCACAAGATCCCAAAGGGGCAGGAATAGACGTTCCAGAGGCAGAAATCAATCTAGAGGGGGTGCCTACAGAGGACGACAGTGGCATGGTAATAACAGAGGCACAGACACAGCCACTACCACTACAACAGCACAATCACAGTGACTTGATCCTAACTCCGCCTACCAGGGAACAAATAGCAGCACCATTAAAGAACTGGCACTGTATCACAAAAGACAAGTGGATTTTGCAAACCATAGACCAAGGTTATCGGTTCCACTTCCACACTTTACCAGTCAAAAGAGGAATGCCAAACCTGCCCCCAAATCAAAACAGAAGCTCTACAGCAGATAATGCAATTAACAAAGATGAGAGCTGTGGAAAGAGTACCAATAACAGAACAAGGCAAAGGATTCTACTCCAGACTATTCCTAGTTCCAAGAAAGGAAAAAAGTTGGAGACCTATTCTAGACCTGTCCACCTTAAACACATACATCATTGTCCCAAAATTCAAAATGCTGACCCTACAGCAACTTCTATGCTGGGCAAGGAGTGTTGGCTGGTAACTCTAGATCTCAAGGAGGCATACCTGCAATTTGCAGAAGATACCTCAGATTTCTTGCAGGATCAGAGCACTATCAATTCTCAGCATTGCCATCTACTGCCAGAGTATTCACAAAATGCCTGGCATCCAGACTACAGGGAATCCAAATTTATCCATACCTGGACGACTGCCTGCTACAAGGGGACAACAAAAGCAAGCTGACAACAGATTTACAAAGGGTCATTTACTTGTACAAGGACTGGGATACACAGTCAATTTACAAAAGTCAAGGCTGATACCATCCCAAACAAGGACATTCTTGGGCGCGGAATTGGACACAGTAAAACAAATGGCATTCCTAACTACAGAAAAACAAAAAGAACTCCCTCTTTACTTCTTGGCACTAACAAAACAGAACAAGCTAACAGCAAGAAAAGTTCTACAGGCCTTGGGCTTCATGGCATCATGCATAATCTTGGTTCCACATGCCAGACTGCATATGAGAAAACTACAGTGGTACCTAAAGAATTTATGGTCCCAACACAGGCACAGCATAGAAGCAGAAATTCCACTAATCCCATGCCTAAAACAGGAGTTCCTATGGTGGGCTCAAGCATGCCAGTCAAACCCAGGCCTACCCTTTCACAACTATCAAGCAAGCCAAACCATCACAACAGACGCCTCAGACCTAGGAGGGGGGGCTCACATGCTGGACAAATGCATACAAGGATTGTGGACGCAGGACCAGCTTCACCTGCACATCAACCTAAAAGAAATGCTGGCAGTAAAACTGGCAATCCAAAAATTCAGACCGTTTCTCAAAGAAGGCCATTTGATGATAAGGACAGACAACACCACAGTTATGTGGTACATCAATAAACAGGGAGGCACTCATTCATACCCCCTATGCAGAATGTCTTTGGACCTTTGGAATCTGGCACTCAGCTACAACATCCAGTTACAGACAATATTTGTACCGGGAAAGGAGAATACTCTAGCAGACATGTTAAGCAGAACCACCTCGGATGCTCACGAATGGATGCTACACCCGGACATCTTCAAGACCATCTCAAAGAAATGGGGAATGCCACAGATAGATCTATTCGCTTCCCCTCTCAATCACCAGCTCAAGAAATTCTGCACAAGGACATTCCATCCACTTGCATGGAAAGTGGATTCGCTCTCCTTCAGCTGGAAAGGTCTGACAGCATATGCATTCCCACCTCTTCCCTTGATACACAAGGTTTTACTTAAAATCAAGGAGGAACGTCCAAGGCTAATCCTGATAGCTCGAACTGGCCAAGACAACACTGGTACCCATTGCTGAGGAGCATGTCTCGGGACAAAATGTGGTCAATACCCTGATGCCTTTGATGTTAACTCAGAACAACTACAGCATCATGCATCCAAACCTAAAAACGTTGCAACTGACTGCATGGAACATCACATAGCAGCAACTAATCCAGATCTTTCCCAAAGGGTTAAAGACATTATCCTTGAATCAGACCTTCAACAAGAAGGAACTATGCAGGAAAATGGAAAAGGTTTGTCATTTGGAGTGCTGAAAGAGGAAAAGATGTGTTGAATATAGATATTGCTAACATTCTGGAGTACTTGGCAGAGCTTTTACATACAGGCCTGTCCTATTCCTCCATCAAGATACATGCATCAGCTATTTCAGCAGAATACAGCTTTGATCCACCTGTCTTTTCACATCCTCTACTCAGGCAGTTCCTCAGAGGGATCAAGAATGTAAAACCTCCTAGGAAACAACCATTGCCAGCTTGGGATTTGAACTTTGTGCTAGAAAAGTTGACACCTTTTGAACCAGCAACAACAGCAGACCTACAGCATCTATCATGGAAAACTGCTTTCCTACTGGCAATAACCTCAGCAAGGAGGGTTTCTGAACTTCAGGCCCTAATGGCAGTACAACCCTTCCTAATCTTCCACCAAGATAGAGTGTCCATGAGGACTAATCCTACATTTATGCCTAAGGTGGTATCCAGAGTGTCTTTAAACCAGGCAATCCACCTACCTACCTTCTTCCCCAACCCACAAAACAGAGGGAAAGAATGCTGCATACCTTGGATGTACATAGACAGCTACGCTACTACCTGGACAGAACAAAAAGTAACAGAAAAACTGACCAGCTTTTGTAGCCTATGCAACAGGAAGGGAAGGAAAAGCAATTTCCAAACAGACAATCTCCAAATGGATAGGAAATTGCATACGGTTCTGTTACTCCTTCCATGGAAAACCAATTCCACAGAACATAAGGCCTCATTCTACAAGGGCAATAGCCACTACCACAGCCTTCTTGAGGACGGTGGCAACCAAGGACATTATTGAGGCTACTTGGACCTCCGTGCATACATTTGCCAAGCATTATAATCTACCTCTGTATTCCAGATCCCGAGCAGGGTTTGCCACTGCTGTACTGCAAGGGATCCTAACCACACCATAATCTATTCTTCCTCCTCCCCTAGTTGGCTATGATATTCTACCCAGTTGTTATGACTGCAGATGCATCCATGAAGGACATAGTACAGTTTTGTACCTACCATAAATGTAGATGTCCGAACTGGATAGCATCTGCAGTCATTCCCTCTGTGGTACTCTGGGTATTTACCCTCCTAATAGCTAGCTGGTGGGGAGTCTCTTATGGTGTATTTGTTTGTATATATGTACATACATGCTTATTTTTTGTGTTTGCCTTCTATCTTTTGGAAACATTGGCATTTACCCAAAATTTAGCCTTCCAAGAGGGCAACTGGCATCTGGGGCAAGAAACACTGAGGAAAATGGCGTCTGCTGATGCCTTTATACCAGAAGACCAGCAGAGATGACGTCGGGTGAAGTGCGACATCAGCGGACCGGACTTTGGAATCCGAAGGGCTGCCTGACGACAGGACAACCCAGTTGTTATGACTGCAGATGCTATCCAGTTCAGACATCTACATTTATGGTAGGTACAAAACTGTACTTTCTCCCTCTCGGAGCTTCGGCGCAGGTGAGCTCGGCTCCTACATCGGCCTCGGAGCTGTCTCCCTTGGTGCGGAGAAGGATTCCGATTTCCTCGGAACCGGAGCCTTCTCTGCATCGTGGCAGGGACGCCTTCGATGTCATGAGGAGTGTACTGGCCACTGAGTCAGCTCCACTATCGGCCCCATCGGCTCCGTCCCCTGTAGTGCCTGTGCCAAACTCTGCTCCTCCTCCAGACCCCAAGCGTGGCGAACCGGCGCTCCAGGGCACCCCATTGGGTGTTTCCTCTTCTTCCGAGGCCTCCCCTGAACATTCAGAGGAGCCCCCTCGTAAGAAGAAGTGCAAGAGAAAGCACATTGACTCCCCTGAGTCTGTCACTTCGGATACAGACTTAGATGATTTGGAAGGGTCCCTGAGATCCCCCTCTGAAGATGTTTCCTTTTTGGGCATCCTCGAAATGCTTAAGCAGAGGGGGAACTGGGATCCCCTGCCCCTACCGAGGATGAGTCTATATTCCTGGATGCGTTCAGTTCCCGACCTTCCACCTCCTGGGTTTCTCCGCCTTTCGACCCACTTATGTCTATGGTGGCTCGAAATATTTGGTCAGCCCTGGATAAAGTGGAACCAACTCCACGGAGACCTGGCAAGTTCATCACAGCACCCCATGATAAGCAGTTCCTTACCAAAGGTGTTCCTGTTGATGCCATGGTGGTAGCAGCAGCCACCAAAAAAGAGCAGAAACCTCTTCGTCTATCCATCCTCCTAACAAGGAGTCTAGGACCATGGACAGATACGGGAAGCGAATGTTTGCTTCAGCGACCTTTTCCATGAGGTCACTGAACTACTTATGCCATTTTACCCAGCTTCAGAGGGATCTCCTTAAAGAGCTCGGGTATCCCCTTCAGGATCCATCAGCTGAGGGGGCTCAAGCTAAAGTGGCTTCCCAGCTGGCAACCCTTAATTCTGTAGTCAACTCCTCCATGAGGCTCATTTCTTATGCAGCCGATGGTGCGAGTAGAGCCGCAGGTACAGGCGTGGCCCTTAGGAGACATGCATGGATGCGGCTGTGTAACTTTACGGAACCCTTTAGAGCGTCATTCACCAACACCCCCTTTGATGGTTCCTTTCTTTTTGGACCACAGGTGAAAGACATTTTGACTAGGTGTGAACAAGAAGGCAAGACTCTCTCTGCCGTGGGAGTCTGTTTTTCTACTCCTTCCAGACCATACCCCAAGGGTCAGAAGAGTGGTAAAATGTGGTCCCGAAAATCCCAGGGAGCCTCGCCTGACACACTTAGCGATTTTTCCTCCAGGGGCAGGGGGGGAAATAATAACAATAGACGCTGCCCTCGTGGCAGAGGGGGTCCGCACAACCAGGGCAACAGAGGATCTTTCTCCGAGAAGCCCTTTCAGCATCCCTGAAGGGTTGCCCAGCTGCCCGCCTCTGGAGACAGTCGGGGGAAGACATTCACTGTACCCAAAAGCCTGGAAAAATTTAACGCAAGACAAATGGGTACGGTCAATTATATCCGGAGGTTACAAAATTCCCTTCTCTCAACCCCCCCCTACCGTCAAGCAAATCCCTTCCAGATGTTCCACCCAATCTGAGGGACCAAGCAGTCATAGAAGTTTCATGACTGCTCGAAAAAAAGAGTCATCCAGGAAGTCCCGGCAGACCAACATGGATCCAGAACTTACTCAAGGTTCTTTTTGGTACCAAAAAAGACAGGGGACTGGAGACCGATTCTAGATCTCAGCAGACTAAACAAGTCTATTCAAAGAACAAAGTTTTGGATGGTCACGCTACAGTCCATTCTACCCTTTTTGGGTCAGGACAATTGGATGTGCTCCATAGATCTTCAGGATGCGTACTTCCACATCAAAATGGACAGGCGCTCCAGGAGATTTCGTCGCTTCTGGCTGGGAGCCAGTCATTACCAGTTCAGAGCTCTGCCCTTTGGACTCACCATAGCCCCCAGGGTGTTCACCAAATGTATGGCAGTGGTCACGGCTCACCTGAGACGTCGAGGATTCCAGGTGTTTCCATATCTAGATGACTGGCTCCTCACTGCTGCTACCAGGCATCAACTTCTGCAAGCCAGGAACTACACTATCACAATCTGCTCGCAGCTAGGCATTACAATAAACTTCGAAAAATCTGCCTTGTTGCCCTGTCAATCTATCACCTATATAGGAGCAGACTTAGATACAAAGAACATGTCCGCAAGGCTACCTCCAGAAAGGGTGTCTGCAATTCGCCAGCAAGTACAAATTCTAATGCAGAGCAAAGGGATCCAAGTCAGGTTCGTCCTTCAAACTCTGGGTTCCATGGCAGTGGCAATTCTTCTAATCCCACTGGCCCGCTTTCACATGAGGATCCTTCAGTGGCTTCTGTTCCACACAGTGGTCTTTCCAACAGTTACCCATGTCTCACATGACCATGATTACAGAAGCATGCAAAAGGCACCTTTCCTGGTGGATGGTCTCCCCACTAGTGACTCAAGGCAGACACTTCATTCAACCCCCTCCGGTTGCCACGGTGACCACAGACGCCTTGTTGATAGGGTGGGGGGGGGCATTATCAGGGCAGGACAGTCCAAGGCACTTGGCAGCCTCACGTGTACCACTTGCATATAAACGTCCTAGAAATGAGAGCCGTGGTCCTAGCGTTGCAAGCTCTTCAAGACTTTCTCCCTTCCGGGACCATTGCAATTCAAACGGACAACATGTCAGTGGTCTGGTACATCAACAAGCAGGGCGGAACCAAGTCCTACCCCCTATGTCGAGAAGCACTCAGACTCTGGCAGTGGGCGATTTCTTCCCAACGATTTCTGATTGCGACGCACATCCCTGGGAGGTCCATCATAGCGGACAGGCTCAGCAGAGCTATTCTCATGTCTCACGAGTGGTCTCTGAATCAGGTAGTTGTGGATCTGATCTTCCGCAAATGGGGACAGCCTTGCTGCGATCTTTTTGCCACCCCCTTCAACAGCAAATGCAGCAACTACTTCTCCCTTCTTCTGCTTCCAGGTCACACACCCAGAGACGCTCTAGTCCACAATTGGCCTCAGGGACTTCTTTATGCCTTCCCTCTGTTCCCCCTGATACTGAAACTCATACAGAAAGCAATATCGTTGGGTTGCAAAATGATCCTCATTGCCCCCTACTGGCCTCGACAGATATGGTTTCCATTCCTGCACCATTACCTTCTCGATCAGCCCTGGACTCTGGATCCGATTCCAGACCTACTGATTCATCAATCAGGTGGGCTGTATCAATCCCTCCGAACACACCAGCACACAGCTTGGTTGCTCCACTTCCAACCTTAGCCAGGCTTCCCAGCATTTCCCCGGCCGTGTGTGAGATTATTGTCTCCTCTCACAAGTCCACAACTAGAAAGACTTATGCTAGCAAATGGAAACGTTTTTCTTGCTGGGCAGAGGCTAGGAACGTAGATCCTTTTTCAGTCCCAGTCCATGAAATTTTGGAGTTCCTAGCACAACGTTTTCATTCTGGGTCTGCTTCTGCTACATTCAGGGTTCATTTGGCAGCCATTTCTAACTTGCATGTTGGGTTGTCTAATTCAAACATTATGTCTCATAAGCTCTGTAAAGCCTTTTTAAGAGGGACTACTCTCGTTAGACCTCCAGTGAGAGATCTCCCTTCTCCTTGGGACCTTAATTTGGTACTAACCTCCTTAATTATGCTCCCCTTTGAACCTGCAGCATCCTGCTCCATTAAGTTCCTATCTTGGAAAACACTTTTTCTGGTAGCTATTACTTCAGCCAGACGCGTCTCTGAACTTCAGGCACTATGTGTTCATCCTCCATACTTGTTTTTTCATAAGGACAGGGTTGCTCTGAGGACTAATCCCTCATTCCTTCCGAAAGTCTGCTCAGAAAACAATTTAAACCAATCTATAGACCTTTCCGTGTTTTTCCCTAACTATACCAACAAGGCAGAATACAAATTACACCAATTGGATGTTCATAGACAATTGTGTTTTTACTTGCATAGGACCAAGGATATAAGGAAGTCAGACCAACTATTCCTTTCCTACACTCTAGGCAAACAAGGTCTCCCAGTTTTCAAAGTGACCTTATCCAGGTGGTTGTCTCACATTACTTTCATTTATCAATTGAGAAACAATGAGTTGCCTATCAAACCAAAAGGTCATTTTACTAGGGCTTTGGCCACCTCGGTAGCCTTCCAATCTAGGTTGCCCATGGACTCTATCTGTGCAGCTGCTACGTGGGCAAATCCTCCTACCTTTATTTCTCATTACAAGCTAGATATGGCCTCCAGGATCAGAGCTGACTTTGGTTCCACTGTTCTGAAGAATCTGTTCCAATGAGCCGCCCAGGATTGTAGGTGCTCTGGATGCTGTCCAACCAGCAAGAATGAAGGTGAGATAGACAACTTAACATAAAGAAGTTATGTACCTACCATAACGTTCCATGATAGTTGTCTTCATCTCGCCTTCTTTCTTGCGTTCCCACCCTCTGTCTCCCTGTCCTATTGGATCGAGAGGAGTTTTGGTTTCACTGGCTGAGTGTTCTCTGGTTTGTTTCCTCTACTGACTTAGAGAGTATGAGAGGTATGCTGAACCTGTTTGTTTAGACAGGTTGATTCTCTGGCTATGTCTGGGGTTAGCTATTACAAACGAGATCTGGGTAGCTAGCATTAGGCATCATGGGATAAGGGGTAGCCTCAAGCCAGTAAACAGCTCTCGAGCTATAGAAGATGGCTGAGTTGGAGCCGAGGATCGGCTCCGATCCCAACCAGCAAGAAAGAAGGCGTGATGAAGACAACTAACATGGAACATTATGGTAGGTACATAACTTCTTTTTATATCACAGCATGATGGAACGAGTCTCCCATGTAATTAGAAACAGGAGGAACCGAAGGCATCTGAAGAAGAAGTATGGACATGGGAAAGAAAAAGAGATTTAAAATGGTGCAATATTTATGCAAAGGAGAAGGTAAAGTGAATCAGTACAAAAAGAGTAGCACCAAAGATATTTGAAGAGAAGTACGGGCAAAGGCATCCAGATATGGAAATTTTTACAGTACAGAAAATAAGAAAACAAAGAGGAAAAGTAGAAAAGAAGATTAGTAATGGAGAAGTTAAAGAAATAGAAACTGAGGTTATGGATTACCTGCAAAGTGAAGGATTTAGTGTAGAAAATCTAACTCTGGCTACATCACAGTAAGATAGAGTAATGGATCCCCGAATTAAGGAGAAACCAGTGGAGTGGGAAACATCTGATCAGTTGTCATTTGAAGATACTTTGGAACCTTCCATAGGAAATCAGTACAAAAGTTCAGTTGGAGTTGTACAGCAAGAAGAGGAACAGAAGACAGTGTCAACTTTGACGTAGTCAGTGTTGTGGAGTGATAGACCAGTGAGTTCCCATATGAAAGAGCAACGGATGACACAGGATGAAACTAAAGAGAATTTGTCACAGGAAGATGCTCTGAAACTTTCTCAAGAATCCCCACAAGAAATGGAGAACTAAGAATGTGCCCTCAGTTTAGAAGAAAAGTATCTAAAAGAAGAGTGCTTGATTTAATGCAGACAGACACATTAAGATCAGTGAAAGAAAGAGATTACAGAAAGTCAATAAAACCCAAAAAGTTAGAAGATTGATAAAACAAACACAATAATTAGTACTTTTCGCAGAAATTCATGCAGTATAATGGAAGCAAATAGGATATATCACTGTGCAGCTAAATTAATAACAGATAAAGTCTTACCACAAAAACACAGGGCAGTAAGGGAAAGGAAGGGGAGAAATCAAATGTCATCATGGAAGTATCGAATAGAGAAAACTATAAAGCAATTAAGACATGAACTGTCACTGTTAGAACAGTATAGATGAGGGGACAGATCAAGAAAAATCCTCAGAAAGAGAGATGTGATAAAAGCAATGCATACTGAAACAAAAAAAGAAAAATATACATTTTTTGGATAATATATATAAGATATGTGGAACATAACAAAAATAACAAAAATTTTTAAGTAGTAAAAAAAAAAGAGAGAATAAAAGGAATGTACAGGAGGATATATGGGATGGGATGAAGTAAGAGAGATTAAAAACAAAGTTAAAGAAAGCTCCTAATTAGCTGTCTACTTAAGAGATTAGGTCATGGTTACAGGCTGGCTCCCAGACAACAAATGTGTAAAGACAGCTCATCTTCTTTTTGTGTCATTTGGTCTTGATAAGTGACCAAGATTATATATCTTCGGGAGGAAGGGTATGGGGCCTCCTCGATAATGATTACATGTGTAGATGCGGCAATCATAGGACTGCATACATTTGGTAAGCTCTGTTTGGTTTAGCAGAAGCATAGAGGTAAAGGTGAAATGGGAAAAAAATCAAAAAAAAAAGTAAAAAAAATGGGGCAGTGAATATGTGAAAAAAAAAAAAAAAAAAGAATATATAAGAATAGATCAAGAAGAATGCAAGAAATGTGGAAAAGGCATAAATATAGTTGTAAGTACAGAAAACTCCTGGAACAACCCTCATGCTGATCAAGATCTGACACAGGAATGGTTTAGGAGAGATGAATTTAAACTAAAAGATGAAAGGTTTATATTAGCGGCCCAGTATAGTATATTGTGTACACATTGGTTTAAAACGTCCATTGAAAATGTGGGAGGAATAGGCAAATGCCAGGTTCTGTCAAACAGAAATGGAAACAGTCGTACATTTTCTTGCTGGGTGTGATACACTAATGGCAGAGGACCTGTATATTGAAAGGCATTATAATGTGGCAAGACTGTTGCATTGGGGATTGTGCTAACATTACAATATTGAAGAAGCTGAGAAGGACTGGCAATGATGAAGTTTATATTACATGGGATTACCCATTACCAACAGCTCCAAAAATAGATGCAAGAAAACCAGATATAGTAGTCCATGCAAAGAAGACAAAAGTAGCATTGATCATTGAAATTACTACACCCAATGATTACAGTGTCTTGCGTACAGAGAGTAAAAAAATACCAGGATTCACAGGTAGAAATGAGGGCAGTGCAGAAGAAGGATACCCAAACAGTTCCAATAGTAGGAGCAATGGGTCTCATAAAAAAGAATTGTCTTATTTAGATATGCTACTGATCCATGTAACTCTATATGAATTGCAGGAGGAGTCAGTTCTGGTCCCATTGCAGGTGATGTAAAGAGCACTTTCGGCTGACATCAAAGATTGAAACAAAACTAATATTACAGTCTTTAATGATACTTTCACTTAGGAATGGGGTCCTTTCTCTTAATGGTATTAGAAACCCAAAAGACTTGGAGAAATTAAACTGGGAGACACCTGTGACGATGCATGTAACTCTGTATGAATTACAGAAGGAGTTAATTCTGGGCACATTGCGAGAAGAGTACTCTGCTAACATCAAAGACTGAAACAACAATTTCATGAACTCTAATCATACCCTGAGTTAGGAACTGGGTCCATTCCTGTCATAATATTGGAAACCCAAAAGAATTGTAAAAATGAAGCCATGAGAGCACCTCTTATACTTCCATTGTTTGTAAATGCTTTTGAGTTAGCATCTCTGAAAACTGACTCTCAGCTGTCATTACTTAAGACACTGGATAGCCATTATAAGGGTAAATGAAGAGTTCAATTACCTCTATGGAAACCTTGTAAGCAGCCAGACTGTATTATTACTGGATGCTGTTAGTGAACTGGAACGGACTCTGAGTCTGAAAAATGCACCATTTTATTTTCTCCAGGAACAATGTTTATTCCTGTACAGTAAACAATCTAGTACATACATTTCCTTCATCATATGTATGCTACAAAAGCACATATACAATTCAAACAAGGCTGCAGCCTATATAATATTAATACTTGCAATTGTTTTTGCCACGCTGAGCAGCTGGGTTCTTTCTCTCTGTTCCTCCACAAATCCGATATTCCTTCCTTTCTGTCATTCTTTATGGGTAATGAGTTTTGCCAATTGCCAAGATTTGCTTTTCCCTTATTTTTGGGTTTCTGTACAGTCACGTGTTTAAAACACATTTGTGTATATGTTATTGAGCATATTTATCTTCCTCTGGTTTCATCATCATGTCCTACACATACCTCTCAATCTGCAGACATCAAGAATTGGTACAAAGGCCCTTGAAAAGTAGGAGCAGTTAAAAATCTGGACATTTAATTAACGTAAAATTTGAACACCAAATAGTGCAAAACTCTTACCACTGTAGGTATTAATGTGGGATACTAAGAATCATATTTACAAATTAATGAGTAATAAAAATGATGGAAAACATAAGTATTATCAAAGAGAGAGTATAAGATTTGTAGACTGTAATGGACTGTATCGCAAAATGATATTTCAGCATCTAAAGAAGGGACATCTAAGATATGTGTCCTCTTTCTTTAAATTATTGATGGCACTAGTATGTTGATCAGTCATCTAGTCAAAAATAAGTACATCAGGCCTGAAAATAGGTATGTTCCTCCAAATTAGAGACAAATGAGAGTTCTGGTCCCATAAAGCTAAAGTTCTGTGTTCTGGAGTTCTGTTTGTTTCTCTAGCATCTCCTTCCACTTAGGCCAAAAATTTGGCAATTGTATCAGATTTAGTAATCAAAGCTGACACTCATTTCTAGGTTTAGTCCAATGGCTACACGCTTTTTTTTGTTCTGCTGTTTACCTGCTCTTTTGTTTCTCACTACCAGACTAGTACAATGACAGACTAATTCCTTTTCCACTCAGTCGGAAGACTACTGAGTATTTATGTATCTGGTGGACTGAGTTTCCCCTTCCTTCTTCCATGAGCCTCTCTCCTATGGTTGGCTTCACGTCCTTTTTTCCACTCTGCTTTTTGTCCCCTTTTGTATAACTATTTTCTAGCCTGGGGCATTATTTCAAATATGTAGCCTGTATTCTGAATTTGAATTAGGTATAGGTTGTTTTATTATATATACTTTTCATTATACTCAACTAGGATCGCTTGTTTGGGCTTTAATAAAGGATATTCCATTTTTAACTCAATTGTGGACTACCTACTATTTTCTGTTTGATTATTTTATATCATGTATTTTATAGTTATATTTTACAGTTCGATTTTTATTAAGTGAACTAAGTGCATAACATAATTTAGGAGGTGAACATCACACCCTCCACCCTGCGAAGTTTCTTCTTGGTTTGAATTAGTTATAGATAGAGTTGAGTTGAATTACTTGGCTTTGCAGACAGTCTTTTTTATGTTATCTGAACAGCTTCACAGCTTCAGTCATTTCAAGGAGTCTTCCATGCAAGTGGTTATGTTAGGCATCTAGACTAGCCCAATTGATTCAGTTTACCCTAATACAGGCTAGTGGCATATACTTAACATAGAGTTAACCTCTGTCAACCAGTTGGGATTTTAGTCCTCCAGAATTTCAGCTCTGTTGGGCTATTACTCCATCCTCAATATGCATATGTTATTAGATGCACTGAGTTTCATAAAGAAAATAAGACTCCTTCCTAGGGAACCAGTTATAGTATTTGTGAATACCTCTCAACAAATCAAAGAACAATTCTCAACAGAATCAGGGACAAATTCAGAAATATTCAGGAACACTTTTAAAATATTAGTAGTATAAGTTAAGATATTTAATGAATAAGAGAATGTGAATTTATGTACATTTTCTGAAGTAAAAGAAGTCCAAAACTCTAATTATTGCCATTATTTATCAAGTGTAGTTCACTGCCTTTGCTCCAAATGTCACTAGTTTTGAGATGGATTAAGAGAGATAGAGCTAAAATTTCAGTCAAAATCAGGGATTTCCCTGAAAATAAGGGACACGAGAGGTATGTAGCTATGTCCTGGTCTTGCAATACGTCAAGTAATAATTGCAAATAAAGTTAAATAGGTTAAGTCAGCATCATCAACCTCTTTTTTTTCTTTTACGTGGGGTTTGGGTGACCCATCAGCCTTAGTCAGTGTGACCAAATCACCTACAGCCAGTTTTTTACGTATCTGCTGCAAATATTTGAGAAAAGAAGAAAAAGACATAGAAGAGAAGTATTTTTGAACACCTCTCAAGGCTTTCATGATACTGCCTTGATTCCCCTTATGAAAGTACAACTAAGATTCTGATGTACACATTAACTGTGTTAACAGGAAAATAAACCAATTTCTTAGTTTCTGATTCAAAATAGGTTCCCTAAAAATATATATACATATTATTTAAATTACATGTCCACCATTAAATTTTTTTTGTAGTGTGTGGCTTAGATTCCATTATCTATTTTGGTAGCATGCCCACACAAAACTATAATGAGTTAGTTAATTAGTGCATTTCTTCCATATTATCCAGCTTGTTTAAAGCCTTTATTCTTTGTGTGTGCTCCTTCATTTCTCTTTTTACAGAATTTTATGTTGAAATATTTAGAGCGGCTTCACTGGCAGTTTTTCCATTGCTGGGATGCTGCTTGTTTTTTTTTTTTTTACACTGTTGTGAGCTTTGTTCCTGGAAGATAAAAAGATTGGTAAAATGGTCTAATTTCTCTGTACTTTTTTATGACTGGAGTAAATGCACTTCTTTTTCCACAAGTGTGAGCTGAATAGTCATTGTCCAGAAATACCCTGAAAAATAGAGGATATGATTTCAGATGTGAATGTAAATGACAAGGCAATCAAGTAGGCTGAGGTTACCGTTAGAGTGGGCAGGCATGCCATAAGGTGCTGCTGTAATGCTATAGATGCCTGCAGTAGAATATCAGTCCCTGGGACAGTCCTGGGAAGGCTTGCTTGGATACATTTGAAACCTATGCTATAAGATGTAAGAGGATAGCTCTTAGACATGCCTTTAGAGAAGGATCTGCTTTTTGGTCTGCTCTATCAGAGAAAGGTAAAAACAGTGGAGCTGGTGAAAGTAGCTTTTGCACATCTCACTCACTAGGTACAGCAGAAATTACCTAACAAAGTAGTGGCCTTTCTGTAGAACACAAACCAGGGCAGAGCAGTGTAAACAGAAGAAAACATTTGAGAAAGAAAAAAAAAAACATTAATGCCATGACAGAAGTCGGATGGGAGGCAATGTGTACAAGATCGCTTTCTGCACACCCCCCTTGGCCAGTATTGATTGAGTCTTCTTTCCCTTCCTTGCATTTCTTTGGAAACTTGATGTACAGCAGGTGAGTTAAGAGCATAATCTATCTGAGCTACAGGCCAGAATTCAGTGACTTGGTGAAAGAAGTTCCTCTGGGAATGAGGGTTGGGATTTTTACACCTTTTTGTGTCCCCAAGAAGAGTGGACCCTGGAGTCCCTTTCCAGAGCTGTCTATACTAAACTAATTACGACAGATTAGTAAGTTCATAGTACTTACCATTCAGGCCCTTCTGTTGTTTTGTCTAAGAGCCATTCTGGTTATGCCAGACCTGAAGAATGCCTGTCAGCATATTCCTGATCACAAGGACGACAGCTATTTCTTGAGATTCAGCGTGGATGATAGACACTGCTGACATTGACTATGGACCTGAGCAACCTCACCTAGGCTTTATTCACTGAATCTTATGAAGTCCAGCCTAACATTGGAGGCATCCAAGGTCTTCTAGGGTGCTCACCTGGATGCAGTGAATAGATTTCTCTTCTTCAAACCGGTATTTTTATTTGCAATCCCTACTCCTGCTGTCTGCTGATTATCGGCCATCTTCATGGCTAGTCAGCCCATTTATTCTTCTTCATTGGAGTATGGGTCAGCTGGGAGAGGCCATCATTCAGACAGACATTGGTGGATGTTCATGGTCTTTTTTTCTTTTTTGTTTCCCTAGCCCCTATCATTTGCCCCCAACAAGGTGTAGGGGAGTTGCGTGCAATGGGCTGACAGCAGAGTATGTCCCTACATTTGTACAAGGGATTACTCACTATCCTTGACTTAGTGATAAACACAAATTTGCCTTGACTGTGACCAATGAGTGGTGTCTGTTTGGTGGTTAAAATTTGATTTCTCTTTAAAAAACACATTTGTGTTTTAGAAGGTTTTTTTTATTTTAGTTGATGATAAAGGTTTTATGTTTTTCATTGTTTCTTGAGTGTGGCATTTCTGCTATTGGATGCTGATTGCATTTTGAACTGTAGATACAGTTTGTTTAACTGCTTCTGCACGGAGTACTGCATTAGCATTGTTGGAAAAAATTCTCTTTGGAGCTATACATTTCCCTTCAGTTGTTTGACCATGGACTTTGTAGATTTAAAGAAGAGGGGTGTGGGAATAAAGCCTCCATATGGGGTGTAGAAGAGCTAGCCCTTGCAAAAAGCTTTTATTTGATGTTGTTAATCTTCATTCCATTCATCACTGATGGGTTATCGGTTCTGTCCTAAGAACCAAGATGGCCTTATGCCAAGCTCGTGCCAGCCAAAAGCTCTCGAGCTAAGCTTTTACCCACAATACCCTTCTCCCTGTTACCCCAGATCTCGTTTGCCACGTAGCTGTAAATCCACGTTCAAGCCAGCTGTCAGCTAAATCTTTGATATTTTTGATGTATAAGTGCTTATTGAAAAGTCTTGTTAGTTTATTCTTTTTATTTTACTTGTGTCTAGCTATCACTAAGTTTTCTAACCTCTTTTTCAACTTTTTCCTGTCAAACTACCTGTTGGTAATCTTTGCACCATTGCTGGTACACTCCCTTCTCTCTACCCACTGTGATAATCTTCTAGTAGCATTGTTGGTATTTTCCTTCTGGTTTTTCTGCCTAGCTGTGTGTATAATATTGTTTTTGTTCCCTTGTTTTTCTTTGTATTGCTTTGATTGTATTGGATTTGACATGTCTGAAAAAAGGGCACTTCAGGCTTCAAACAATGCCTGAAGTATGGGAGAAAAATGCCTAATAGTTACACTCGTGATGACTGTGTGCATTGTTTGGGAGTGCCTCATCTCTCTGTCCAACTGCCTTGCTCTGTTTGTCAGGGATTTAGTTCCCAAACCTTGAATGAATGAAAGAATAAATTGATTCTAAAGGGCCTTCTCAAATCTCCCTTTTCAGAGGCTCTCTCTGCATCAGAGAGAGCCTCTGAAAAGGCCCTCCTACTAGAAAAGAGAAAAAGAGGCAACATTCATTTCCCTCCTCATCCTCTGGTGAGAAGGAGAGAGAACCTAAATCCAAACTTGCAAAACTTTCCATATCTGACCAGAAGCCAGCTTCTATGGCACTGATTTCGGTACTGTCTACTACTATTGTGTCAGCACTTCCTTCAGCACAGACAACGTCTATGGCACTGACTATGACCAAAACTCAGATTTTGACCTCTACTCTGATCTTGGCACCCAGCCTTCCTGTTGTTCCACTAGCTCAGGTAAACACCCCTCCCTCAATCGTTTCAAAATTGGAGACAGTGTTGCCATTAGGCACTCAAGCACAGACCTGATATTCCCTGTCTGTGGACCATTTCTTGGGGCAGGTATATACCCCCTTCCTTGAGCATCCAGAGTCTACTTCAGGGATATCCTCGAGATCCACCAGGAGCCTCTCCGAACTAGATGTGGTGCGCCTTGTGGACCAGTTGCTGACAGCCTGGGGAATTCCTTCAGATACAAAAACCCAATCCCTTCTTGGACTTGGAAATACTGCTTCAAGGACTCCATCTTACTCTCCTCCTTCGACCTCCTTGCAGGTTTCGAAGCCCACAGCACCGATACCTCTCTTGGCACCCTCAGCTTCAGTGCCAATAGTGGATCTCACTTTGGCCCTGGAGCCAACCCTTTGGCCTTTGGTTCCTTTGGAACCAGGTCTTCCTCAGACCTGGGATTGGACTACAGGCTACTTGGTACCGAGTTCGACACTGACCCTGTCTGCGGTACTGTCCATGGTGCTAGGAGCCCTGTTGGTATCGGTCGAGCTTGAGGCTCCATTCCTGGGAGTGGGCTCAGTGGAGCGGGGTGTGGCCCTGGCTCCGAGGTTGTCCTTCTCGGTTCTAGCCTCACACCCCTCTTTGGGCGGCCCTGTGTTCCAGGCGATGGAGGGGGCCCTTGCCTCTGTAGGCAAGCCTACGTTGTCGGAACCCCAATCATGTCCTCCCCTAAGCTGCAGCTGTCACGGGCCACCGTCCTAGGAAATTGAGCACAGGAGACCCTTTTGCAGGGTGCCATTTCCTCCGGGTCCTCCTCAGAAGCTCCCACTGAGGAAGTTCCAAGGAAGAAATCGTGCAAGAGGAAACACGTATAATGTCCCAGGGAGTCCCTTTCTGATGATACGGATTATGATGAAGGGGAAGGGTCCCTGTGATCAATCCCTGAAGATGCCTCTTTCGGAGACATCCTTGAGATCTTGAAACAGAGGGGTGATTGGAAGCCCAAAAACCCTTCCTCCAAGGAATCTGTTTTCTTGCATGCTTTTTGTGCTTGACCATCTACCACTTGGGTGACCCCGCCTGCAGATGAGCTTGTTCAGCTTGTGGTGCAGTGTGCCTGGAGGAACCCTGATGCTGTTGAGGCAATCCCTAGGAGACCAGACAAGATTCTCTTTCCCCCTTAAGAAAATCCACATTGGTCAAAAGGTTTACCAGTAGATGCGATGGTGGTGACGGCAGCCACAAAGAAAGAGCTTGCTGAGGAGAGCCACACTGTTCACCCACCTAACAAGGAATCCCGAGCAGTGGACAGTCTGGGGAATAGAGTATTTGCAATTCAGTCCTTGAACTACCTGGCACATTTCACCAGACTCCAGAGAGACCTCATCTCCAAACTCTCTGGTACTCTATCAGGATAGGTGTCTGACAAGGTAAATGACAAGGTAGCCTTGGAGCTAGTGACCCTGGAATCAATATAAAATTCATCCATGCGGTTAATTTCACATGCAGCCGAAGGGGCAGCAAGAGCTGCGGGTTTAGGTGTAGTTATGAGACGTCATTCCTGGATGCTCCTATGTGACTTCGTGGATCCATTTAAGTCTTCCTTCCTCAATGCTCCAGTGGAAGCATCTTCCCTGTTTGGCCCTAAAGTGAAGGACATGCTAGCCAGGTGTGAGCTGGATGGCAAGACCCTGCCTGCCAGTGGTGTATGTTTCTCCACTTTTCAGCACTCCTTTTCCAGGAACCAGAGAAGTGGGAAATTGTGACACAAAACGTCTCAGGGTCCTTTTCGTGATATCTAAATGGCAATGCTCAGATCTGCCCTGAGCTACAACAGAATGGTATTAAATATACTGATCCCAAGGATATTGCCAGTATCCTGGCAGATCGATTCAGTGCCAACTTCACCCCCCTCTCACCCCCTAAATGGCCCATCTCAATACCGGAAGATTGCCAAATTCTGGTAATAACGGCCACACAGGTAAAAAACGCACTCTCCAAAGCTAAGAATACAGCATCCATGGGACCAGATGACATCCCGGGCTATGTACTACATGAACTACAAAATGAACTGTCACCCCACCTAAGTGTCATGTTTAATCATACCCTCACCTCAGGCTTCGTGCCCACTGAGTGGCACACACTTACCGTTATCCCACTGCAGAAGGGGGGATCCACCTTGGATCCCAGGAACTACCGCCCCATCAGTCTGACAAGCCTGATCTGCAAGGCCATGGAACATATTATCATGGAACTTATAAGCAAAGACATTGGCATCCTTAAAACATTGGACCCCACCCAGTTTGGATTCGTGAAGGGCCGATCTTGTCTCCTGAACCTGATTGACTTCTCTGAATCAGTCTCCAGAGCCGTGGACGAGGGTAAGGCAGTCCACACAGCCTATCTGGACCTCGCCAAGGTCTTTGACACCATCCCCCACTCTGGAATCATAGATAAACTTACTAAGCTGGGCATTAATCCCTATGTCACTCAATGGGTTGCCAACTGGCTTACTGACAGAACCCACACTGTAAAAGTAGCTGACTCCAAATCCAGCTCCAGACAAGTAACAAGTGGAGTATCTCAGGGTTCAGTCCTGGGACCTCTCTTGTTTGGCATCTACTTTTCTGAAGTACAGGCCAACACTAAGGGACTCTGGCTAACGAAGTTCGCAGATGACTGCAAACTGGGGGCCATTATTGAATCCCCAAATGATGTGGATACTCTACAAAAGGACCTTACAGAAACAGATGCTTGGTGCCAGAGCCATAGGCTCAAGCTCAATGCCAAGAAATGTATAGTTATCCCCTTTGGGAAGAAACATGTACCTGTGAATTGCCACATAGGTGGCAGTACACTAAACACTGAAAGTGTGATGAGAGACTTAGGGACACAGGTGAACAGTGGTCTCACCTTCAATAACCACATTGCCACAACAGTCAGGAAATCCTTCTATGTGGCACACCTCATCACTAAGGGCTTTTCATCCCACTATACTCACCCTTCATTAGACCCATTATAGAATACAACGCCCCATTTGATATGTACCTCTTAAGACATCTGCAACAACTGGAAAGGCCGCAGAAATACCTCACTAAAAGAATCACAGGCCTAAAGCAGATGCCCTATGCTGACCACCTTAAAAAACTCCAGCTGCACTCTGTCGCATATCGTCTACTCCGAGGCGATCTTTGCTTAACATACAAGGCCATGTCAAACCCAGAGCTGTTGGACATGCTACACTTAAAGAAATTCCAATCCCTCAGAGCCACACGCTCCAGGGATCTAAACCTTGTCATCACAATAAACAAAACATGCTGGAGGAATAGGTTCCTGACCCAGGGACTCCCCAGACTCTGGAATAGACTGCCCATATGTGTCAAGCAGAGTGCCTCTTTGTCCCTCTTCAAAAGGAACCTTGATGATTGGATGGGAGAAAGGAAATTCACCTCAGGGATCACGTCAGTCACCCTGCTAGACAGGGTTCTGGGAAGTAAATAGTGTGGGAAGAAATAGCCAGGGAATTGTTATGGCTAGGCTTGTATAAGGCCCTAGGGTCAATAGCCTAGTACCAACCTATGAACATACATGGTGAGTTCATCCCCAGAGGCAGAGGGGGAAACTCTTCTGGAAGATGCCCCTACAGAGGCAGAGGGGTCAGTGCAATCAGTGTTCCAGAGGTTCATTCTCTGGACATCCTTATCAGCGCTCCTGAAGAGCGGCCCAATTGCTTTCCTGTGGAAGCAGTCGGGGGACGTCTTTTTGTCCAACACAATGCCTGGCTATTAATTACCACCGATTCTTAGGTGCAGAAGATAATAACCAGAGGTTACCAAATTCCATTTGATTCCTACCCAAAGCCACCAAAACAAATTCCCGACATTCCACCCAGTCTAAGGGAAGAAGCAGCTCTACAGATAGAAAAACTGTATTTAAAAAGAGTCATCCAAAAAGTCCCACCAGACTATTTCGGATCCGGATTCTACTCAAGATTCTTTTTGGTGCCAAAAAAGACGGAGGACTGGAGACCAATTTTGGATCTCAGCTACTTAAACAGGTTTGTCAGACAAAATTCTGGATGGTCACAGTTCAGTCCATTCTCCCCTTTCTGGAGGAAGGTGAGTGGGTGTGCTCGATAGACATTCAAGATGCATATTACCGATCAAAATGGACAAACGCTCCAGAAGGTTCCTTTACTTCCAGCTGGGTGCCAATCATTACCATTTCTGCACTCTGCCCTTCGGACTCTCTACAGCCCCCAGAGTGTTTGCCAAATGCATGGCAGAAGTGACAGCTCACTTGAGACTACAAGGATTCCGGGTGTTTCCATACTTAGACGATTGGCTCCTCACCGCCCCCACCAAGCATCTACTGGCAACAGCCTTTCACTACACCCTCTCTCTGACAAATCTTGTAGGAATCTCTGTAAACTTGGAGAAATCCAATCTGACTTCAACCCAATCCTTGGCATTTATAGGGGTGAATTTCAGTATCTGTTCATTTTTAATCTCTCTCCCAGATCACAGGCTACAAAGACTAAGGATCCAGCTCTGAGTGATACTCTGCCATGACATGGTTTCAGCTTGAGAGGTCCTGCAGCTGTTCGGGTCAATGGCAGCATCAGTATCAGTAGTACTCCTTGCAAGGCTTCACATGAGACTCATACACTGGCTTTTGTTAACCCAATGGTATCCAAATCACCACCCTTTGTCCTTCAAGATTCGTATAAAAAATCGATGCAAGCAAGATCTATCTTGGTGGATGAAGTCAGAGACAGAACTTTGGAACCGACCCTTCCACCCCCCCACCCCCCTCAGCCCAGCGCCATTGTGACCACGGACACTTCCTTGATAGGATGTGGGGGGGGGGGCATTTTCAGGGAATGACAGTCCAAGGCACATGGTCCGCATTAGAGGTCAATCTGCATATAAATGTTCTAGAACTGAGGGCTGTGCTTTTGCCATTGCAAGCATTTCAGTCTGCCCTTCCATCGGGAACAATTGCTATCCAATCGGACAACATGTCAGTAGTTTGGTATATCAGCAGATAAGGAGGAACTAAGTCCTACCCCCTATGTCGAGAGACAGTGAGAGTTTGGCAATGGGCGATAGCTTCTAGCCGCTTTTTGATAGCAACACATATTCTGGGGAATTCCAGCGTGATGGCAGACAAGTTGAGCAGATGCATTCTCCTGCCTCATGAGTGGTCTGTCAACCCCAATATAGTGGCAAAGATTTTCAGACATTGGGGCCAGCCTTGCTGCGACCTATTCGCCTCCCCGTCCAACCACAAATGCTGCAACTACTTTGCCCTAATTTCCCCACAGGGGTGTCCCCGAGGGATGCTGTAATCCACGATTGGCCCATGGGACTGCTTTATGCTTATCCTCCCATTCCTCTGATTCCTCAATTCGTGAAGACAACTCTTCAGTTGAAAAGCAAAGTGATCCTCATAGCACCATATTGGCCTTGACAGGTATGATTCCCCTTTCTTTGGCCTCATCTACTTTGCTGACCGTGGATCCTGGATCCAACTCCAGATCTGATTTCTCACCCCCAAGGGTTAAGCCACCCTAAATTGACCAGTCTCAAGCTCACAGCTTGGCTTCTCCACTTTCCATGATTGCCAAGCATTGTAATCTTTCCTCTCCAGTACATGACATTATCCTGGCTTCACATAAACCATCCACCAGGAAACTTTATGCTGACAAATGGAAAAGATTTTTAATTTGGTCTTAACAGAGAAAACTAGATCCATATTCTGCACCATTCTCTGCTGCACTCCAGTACTTATCAAACTTCTTTGAGGAGGGTCCTGCAACATCAACTATATGAGTTCATTTAGCTGCCATTTCGAATTTTCATAATGGTTTTGGTGACTCCTCCTTAATTTCACATCACCTAAGCAAAACCTTTTTGAAAGGATTCTATCACTCCAGACCTCCAATCAAGCAGCCCATAGAACCATGGAGTCTCACACTAGTCATGCAGTCTTTGACACGGCCTCCCTTTGAGCCTGCAGCCACTTGTGACATCAAGTTTTTTTCTGGTGGCCATTACATTAGCCAGACACATTTCTGAGCTCCAGGCTCTTTGCATGAAGCGTCCTTATGTGATTTTCCATAAGAATAGAATATCACTACGGACCAACCCTTCCTTCCTTCCCAAAGTAATCTCTGAGTTCTCTGTTAATCAGACTATTGACCTAGCAGTATTCTTTCCTAAATTTTCGAACAAAGGAGAGAGTATTGTTTACATTTACTTGACGTCCACAGACAACTGAGATTTTACTCAGGACAAAAATAATCTGTAAATCAGACCAGTTATTTATATCCTTCTCTGGTCCAAAAATGGGAATGTCAGTTTCTAAAGTAACTTTATCTAAATGGCTTAAAGACTGTATAATTTTCCAGTGAAGAAATCTCGAGGCAACACCATAAACAGCGAAGGAGACTTTATTCACATGAGCACTTTTGCATTCCAAAGAATGCTTCTTCAGACTTAATTACTTCAACAAAGGAACATCCATTTAAATACATACTTAATTAGTAATTTAGCCAATTAGATAGCAGTGTAGCTTTCAAAAAACCAATAATTATAGCATGTAATGTTTTTACAGCTTATGGCATTCCTACTATCTGTTTGAAGCACCTCAATAACTTATATGACTCTTATAATAATACTATATCTAATATTGATAGCAAACATTTAAAAAATATATATTTATATATTATTACAAAATGAAAAAATGAAAATCATTTGCAACTTGATATAAACAATGTGAATACAATATCTTGTTAGTCTAGAAGCTCTTAGTACTTGACTTTTCACTATATTTTGATATATATGGGGGGAATGAATGCTGTTGCAATGTAGAAGGGTATTTCTCCTACAGCTTTTCCTATACAGTTTAATCTGAACACCATTCAAATCTTTGCTAACTAATACGTCTAAAAATTCTATTTCATCCTTAGACCAATTGGCTGTGAATGTAAGAAAGTTAGTTGTGCCATTAATATATTCCATAAATTCTTGTAGTGTATCCACACTACCGTCCCACACCAGAAAAATGTCGTCTACAAAATGTTTATAATATCGTCCCTAAATAATAGATTATTAATTACATATGCAGTACGCCATTACTATATTGGCATATGAATTCGCACTAAGGTGTACACATCGCCACACCATTAACTTGTAAGTAATAATTATTACCATATGCAAAGACAGTCCTACTCAAAATCATTTATATTAACATCATGACCCTCATGACTAACTCCCTAGACATACATTTATTTATCAAGAATAACCTTACATATTCCATGCCTGTATTGTTAGGAATAGTGACCAGCGATGTTACATCTAATGTTACCTAATAACATGTTGAAATATTGTTCTCAGTAAAGACATAGCTTGAAAAAGTTTCAAGAAAGTGCTGAGTATCTCTAATAATGGAGCGTGTTTGTTCTACTATTGGTCTAACTGTTTTTCAACATATATTGACATTGTTTCAGTAAGCCAGCCTTTGCTCAATACTATTGGTCTTATAGGTGGGTTTTGCCTATCTTTGTGTACCTTAGGTAACTCTCTAAAAATGTGAATGGTAGGTGTTTCTCTTCAAAAAATATTTATATAAGTCATTGTCTATTATGTCATTAGAAGATCATATAGCTCACTGTGTACTTCTCTAATTATTTTATTTAAATGTTAGTTTGTCAAATGCTGATAAGTTACAACGTCATTCAACATACTGGTCATTTTCATATCATAATACTCACTATCTAAAATGACAATGGCTCTGCCTTTGTTGACAGGCCTAATTATTATATCATTGTTGTTTTGCAGATCTTTCAATGCTTTCAGTTCCTTGTTATCCATGTTATAAAAGTGATTCCTAACATCATCTCTGTTAACCTAAAAAACTTCTAACAACTCCTTCTCGCAGGCTCTCTCAAAGGCTTCTAATAGTGGGTTAGTGGGGGGTACAAATGTAGATGATTTTCTAAAATTTATGGCTGTGGTGCTTTCCCCATTACCATATATTAGTCCATTAGTCTAAGGCCAACATTCCTAACAAAAAGTTTAATATCTATTATTAAATTAATTACATTCACTGACTTGGATGGAATAAAAGAGTCCCTTGTTTAACAGGGACCTCCCTGCACTGTTTAAAACATAATTAGATTTATTGAAAATTAAGTCTGACTTACAGGTCTCAAAACCTTCTTCTGGAACTCTTAAGTGTTTCCCAGAGGATTTGCGTTTCCTCATTCTGTGTGATGGAGTCTGTGTTTGCTTCTGCATCACTCAAATGGGCTGAGGAAAAGGGTGAGAAATATGTGTCACTGTCAATGTAGAGGGATATGCATCATTCTGCTTATCTTTTTTTCTAATATCCATATTAGCTGAAAAATTAAATACATTAACCATTTTTTTCAGTTAACTGTTCAGTTAAGGCATTACTGTTGCTGCTTCGTATCTCAGCGTCTTCCCTCGGTGCTTCCTGATTCCTTTCTGAGCTTACATTCACTTTCACTGTGATAATGGGCATCGCTGTAGTGTGTGTTCCTCCATATTGGTCTGTTGAAGCCGAATGTGTGGGTGCGTCATTTCTCATTGGCTTCCTCGGCCAAGAGAATACGTTCCTCTTGTGAAAATCTATTACATCTCACTCCAACTTTTTCTTTTTCCCTTGTAACAGTATATTCTCCAAAAAGGTGAGATTTGTCCCCAATTCTAGGTCAAAGGCATTGATTTCTTGCTTGGAAATGAGATTGAAAAGTTCATTCCTTATCTCAGTTATTTCGGCTGTAAGAATCAGTTCAATCAGAGTATACTGTTCAGTCAACAGCTTTATATAGCCAAATTCAACTTCTGCCATTTAGCTAGCTGATTAGGATATGTGGTGCCAAAAGTCAGCATTGTTAGCACACGTAGCCCCCTCGGTATAACTTTAAAACTAAGGCAGGCTTCCATGTGTTTTCTTTGCCATTGTACAGTTTTTAATCTAACAAGTTTAGTTTCAAGCTTCCTTTTGGTCTGTATAATCACAATATTCATTTCCTGGTTTATAGTACCTTCTCCACTGTTACATAAATCAGTTCTCTTGAATTGTAGTACAGGATTGCTTTCCACTCTTAACGAGCATTGAAAAAGATTTTCTTCCTTACCATTGGCATCAGCAGGACCCAAAGTCCTTGGATTGTATGCAAGTTCTATTTCAGCCCCTTCTGCCATGTCCCTTCAGACTTCAAGCACACAAACAGTAGAAAATAGTAAAAAACTCAGTCTTCAGGGTAAAGTGCCTCAGCGATATAATTTAATGTAATCCAATGAAGAAATCTCGAGGCAACACCATAAACAACGAAGGAGACTTTATTCACATGAACATAGAACCAGATAAAAATGAGTGAGCGCTTTCGCATTCCAAAGAACGCTTCTTCAGACTTAATTACTTCAACAAAGGAACATCCATATCAATATATAAATATATATATTTTTAAATGTTTGCTATCACTATTAGATATAGTATTGTTATAAGAGTCATGTAAGTTATTGAGGTGCTTCAAACACATAGTAGGAATGCCATAAGCTGTAAAAAGCATTGCATGCTATAGTTAGTTTTTTTGAAAGCTACACTGCTATCTGATTGGCTAAATGACTAATTAAATTATATCACTGAGGCATTTTACCCTGAAGACTGATTTTTTCCTGTTTTCTACTGTATAATTTTCATTTATCACCAAGAGTGTAAGTCTGCTCTGCAAAACATTAGAACTCACACCACCAGATCAATGGCAACTTCTGTGGCATTCCACTCTAGAGCTTCCATAGACAACATCTGTGCAGCAGCTATATGGGCTACTCCCCATACATTTATCACTCATTGCAAATTGGATCTGGTCTCCAGGGGAAGAGCTTCTTTTGGCTCAGTGGTGCTCAGGAATGTTCTTCCATAAGGTTCGCCTAAGTGACACAATGTAGCTGGGGACTCTGTCCCATCAGTGATGAATGGAATGAAGATTAACAACATCAAATAAAGAAATTATGTCTTACCATAATGTTCCATCTATGTTGTTGATCTTCATCCATTCATCACATCCCACCCTCATTCTCCCTCCTAGAGGCTCCAGGGGGATACTTTGGGTCCATCTCCTGGATTAAGGTTTTTGCTCAGAGACGGCCTCTGCTTTACTAAGTTAGGGCAAATTTGATCTGGGGTAACAGGGAGAAGGGTATTGTGGGTGAAAGCTTAGCTCGAGAGTTTTTGGCTGGCTCGAGCTTGGTATAAGGCCATCTCGGTTACGAGGGCAGAACCAATAAACCATCAATGATGAATGGATGAAAATCAACAACACAGATGGAACGTTATGGTAAGACATAACTTCTTTTTTTCTTTGTTTGTGGCTTTCTATTTTGAGGGTTAAGGGCCTCTGGGCCCATCTCATTTTTTTTTTTTCCTTATAACTAGCCTTTCTTTGATCTCAGCACTTGTTCAGGAATAAAAAAAAAATCATCTTAAAATACTCAATTGTATTTAATCTAGCTTTGTTTTTTGGATTAAGCACTTGGGCAACTGCTGATTGAGAGCCCAGTGTCCAAGTGTATTAGTTCTGGTTTAGCGCTTGGCTTCAGGCCAGTTATTTTACATTAAGAAGGTTGCCCTTCTGAGCTGGTTAAAGGTTTATAGTGCCTGAATATTTGAACTGTATCTCTAGTGATTTCTGCATTGCTTATCAGTTGTCAATCTCCTCTCCGTCCAGCTGGTGAATCTGGGAATCTTGAGGCAATGTTATAACTGCCTCATGTACACAGACAACCAATACTTGTGAGAGATGCAGCTATTTAGCCAAACTGAGGCTGAGCTCTCTCAACCCACAAAACCAGCCTCACATAATGCTACCACTCCACTGAATCAAACACATAAACACACAACATACTCACCAAGAATGATGCCACAATATAGAGACAACTTTAACAATTGGCTTAATGTCCTAAACCTACCACCCCAGAAAAAAAAAATGGAAGAAACTGAGGTGCTGCGCTGCTCAATGCCAGTTAAATCTCAAAAAATGCACGCACTCGAGGCCCTTCAGTATGGAGAACATCGGATGTTCAGGCTAAATAAAAAAACCTGGTTCAAGGCTCCTGAGAGCACCCGGCACTATTAGTTTTTACCTCATATCATGCCCGCCCCGGACCCCATCCAGGTGCAACTAACCATAGGCAAGGCTTTCTACAAATTGTAGTGCATGCTACAGGCCACCTCTCCAAACTCAGGTACCCACACTACACTTGGAAGACACTGGAGGGTATAAATGTATTCCAATTCTCATCATATTGGGTGACTTGAAACCAATTGAATATAGACTGGGAACATTGCTCAAGCCCTAACTTTCTAACCCCGGTTCCTGGAGTTCATAAATTAAAATGCCATGGAACAGAAAATATATCTCATTGTCTCATTTCATGGGGACAAAATGCAAAACACGGACACATTATATCCCTACCCCCATTGGATTGATCTGATATACTACTAATCTCACACAATCATCACATCCCCCCCAACCCAAAGACCATAGTGAAGAACTTCTAAAAAGCACCACACTACACCACTAAGACTGGTGTGGTATCTCCCTTCAAGGCCCCTGAGCCAGAACCAACCACAAAGCTGCGGGAGAAGCCCTTACAAATGCCTTCTATGAACACCAATTTAAGCTATTACAGAACAAAACAAACTAAAAAAGCGGAAGTCACCATTATTAGTAAAAAAAAAAAGCACTCATAAAATCAACTAAGGCTAATTTTGAGAGAAAAAATTTGCCATGGATTCAAAGGAAAATCATAAGGCCTTTTGCTGCTCTCTCTAAAATACAAAATCAATGGGACTGGGGGGTGGCCCCCGGGCTGTGTGTGTGCTATCGAATGATGAATTAAATTAAACTGCAATAAGGCAGCTGTTTAATCTCAGCCTACCACAGATCGTGCCCAAGGAGTGGCGTCTGGCAACTGTGGTCCAGTCTGCAAAGCTATGGAGGATCATAATGGAGCTCATAAACAAAGATAGGGGGGACTGGCAGGCATTGGACCCGACCCCAGTTTGGCTTTGTCAAGGGAAGATCATGCCTTTGAACTCAAACAGTCACCAAGGCCATTGATGAGGGAAAGGCAGTCCATACAGCCTACCTTGACCTTGCAAAGGCTTTCGCCACAATACCCTAGTATTGAAGAAAAACTATGCTTAAATAAACTCATATGTCACAAGATGGCTGTGCAAACTGGCTTAAGGACAGAACCCACAGGGTTGAGTTGCTGGCGCCAGTGTGTGTCAGAAAGTGCGTCACAAGTGTGTGTCCCACAGGTACTAATCCAATGGTACACACAGAAGAGGTGTTATCATCAGGACCCAGGTTGACAGTGACAGTTCTTTTCTTTGACACTCACATTGCTAAAGAGTGGTTAGAAAGACCTGCCACATTGCCCACCTGATCATGAAGCGACATACATCCATCTAGTGAGGTCATTGTTGCTGTGCCTCTGTCACTTATCAGTGGCAATGAAGTAATGCCCCATTCGGGGTATATCTGCACCCGACATCTCCATCCATTGGTCAAAAGTTCCTCTTGAACAAGACCAAAGGTGCAAAATCTGCCTCACATGTGCCAGGATTGAAGTTCCACAGCATAGGGAGTCTCTGGGTGATGAATCTGTCCCTCCAGCACGTTCTATTTATAACCGTGTGGAGGGATAGATTTATCACTCAGCCCTATGCTGTGGCTTAAAATCGGTCCATGTGAGGCATTTCTGCTGTCTCTGTTCAAGAGAAATCTAGACCTGTAATCATATCTGTGTCACTGCTGCTGGACAGCACAACAAACTAATGGGGGCACAGTATTTTCTAGGCTTATAAATGCCTAGGGCAGATAGCCTAGTATAAAATTATTTATATAATAATGTGTTTTTCTGACATAAATCATTTTTATTATACTGCAGTCTCGGTCACATTGATGATTTCCACTTTTTCTTTTGACCTCCCACTTTATTCTTAATGTTTTTGTGATTGATCCAATACTTGTGGTTTCTCTGTGTTACCAGCTTTGTTTTATATGTATACATTGTCATACTAATGTTTATATAACATTTCCTCGGTTTATACCAAATATTAATTGTTGTTCACTTGATGTTCGAACCCAGTAATTAAATGTATTAGTAGTTGCTGGATTTTTACTTCAGCTTTATGCATTTCAGATACTTTTTTTGGCATTTGCATTGTTGTGTAAGAAAAAAGTTGCATCTGGTGTTCAGTAATGTATTACTGTAGAAGCAGGTATGTCACTGGAAGCAGAAGCCACTCGTAAACATTTGCCTATGTCTCCTGAATTTTAATGTTTCAGGTGCTTGTGGGAGCTGGACAGGGAGGGTGGTAGTGAGCCACTGGTGCCAGCTGGCCTGTCCAGGGGGAAAGGAGGCAGCTGTGGCTTGCCCCAAGGATGAGATTTAGCTGAACTTAGGTCTTCACTTTATAGAGTTTTCATCCCCATTGCCATAGTACATTTATACTATGCAGCAGAGTGGAAGTTGGCATGAAGAGGCACACTTCCCTTCTGTAGGCAGCGATTGAGGGCTTGGAGGAACAGACTAGGGTGAAGGGGAATGTTTTCAATGGGAGAGGGGTAGGCCACACCCCAGGACCAGCTGGCTGACTTTCTACTTGCCACCTTCCTCTCAGTGGGGAATGATGGGCCATTTGGTGTTCCTGAGCAGACATGAGTGGTGCATAGGTCACCTGTTTGGAGTGAATGAATGGACCAATTGGGTGAAAGTAGAGGAGCAATCAGACAAGGTTGTGGGGGACAGGAAAAAAAAAGGACATGGCTTTTGAATTTGAATCAGTGTTCTACATAGAGTGAAGATGATCATAAAGTCTGCTATATCAAAAGACTTTCTGTACTTGTGCAGTATTTACACATGCTAGTTGAATAGCTTATCTGCCATTTATTGGTGTGAACTATGTTTAGTCTCACCATAGTTTCTAAATGTACTGATGAGCTGTTTTTCCTTTCCAATAGGGTATCAATGGAATTCTGGCTGATGAGATGGGGCTGGGAAAAACAGTGCAAAGTATTGCCCTTTTGGCTCACCTTGCTGAGGTAAGTTTAGTTTACATATTGTCTGTTGATAATGGGTCTATATTATATAATCGAAAGTGTACTTCAGCGAATGCTTACATGAGAGAAAACGCTGGAAATCGAAAGGGTGTTTGTGGGGTCGTGGTACAGTGAGGAGTGGGATATTTGCCCTTTCCTCACTGTAGTATGATCTCGGAGTTGGAATATATAGTTACCGGGGGGGGGGAGCACAGCCCTCCACAATAAGCAGTTTGATTTCCAGCATTTTCGCTGATGTGAGTGTTCGCTGAAGTAGACTTTTGATGATAATGACTATGTTAAAAACTCAGCCTTTCTGAATATTCAACTTTATTTTTCCCCTGTGGCAGTAAAAAGTATAACTTTCAAAAGGCAATGCATCCTTGTTTTAAAGAGCACCTGAGGAAAGTTAGCAACAAATTATTTTGATCATATATTATCTGCAATTACCCAGCATACTTAAGAGTAGTTAGTACTACTTTTGCAATCTGTTTTACTCCAAAATGGTATGGTGGCTTTTTTGAGTATGATTTATTTTATTTTTCATTCAAAGCTTCTTTTCACACACTGCACTTGGTCTTCCCACATTCAAGAGTGCTAGAAATATTCTTATTGCTGTCCTTGCCTCCTGGTGTTTCCCCTCCACTTCTTGCATTTTAAAATTGTGTATTTCTCTGTAATGTCTATCCTTTGCAGTCTTAAAAGTATGCATACATCATTTTCACTTACTGCCCCCCTAAAAAAGTGAAGTTATCAAAGGAAATGTTAAACAGAGTAATATGTTGTTTTTAGATATTCTCAGATATAACATTTTTTTGTTGATTCTTTGGGATCTACTTTTATTGGTACAGTGTCTATACTCTAGATGTGAGAAAAAATGTCTGGAGAGCTGTTGCAGCAAATATGATATATATACTACACTAAACTGCTTTCTTTCAGAGTTTGTTACAGAAGTTGTTAAATATGCAGTGCATTGATGCTTTTTATGAGAAGCTTAGTGTTTCCAGTTAAATCCCAAATTACAGCTGTTTCCATCCAAAATCCTTCCCTCAATCCTTTCTAGCTCTGAGCAGTTGTATGAAAGAGCAAACAATATCTATAATAAAGACCAATACACACAAAACTAGAACATTAAGTAACCTTTCCCAGAAGTAATGAAAATAATAGCTGGCAATGTAGTGCACACCATATATCCTGTATACAGCTATCAGCACAAGTGCTTGAGGACCGGGCAAGGATGATGAAGGTGAGAAGCTGATGCCAGCTATTCAATTCTTCGGGGAAGCTCAGCTCACTGCTTTGGTGACACTTGTAGGAATGCAGATGTATCACACACAGCAAAGAGCCATGGGTGCCCTTACAGTATAGTAGTAAGCCACTTAGCCTGCTGGTTATACTTGCACAGTAGCAAACAAGCACCTCCCAAGAAGCAGTAGTTGAGTGTGCAGGCTGCTGAGGTGGCAGGAATAGGCAGTCTGCAGAATTGTCAGACTGACCTATTCCCTAACACCTGACTCTCACCTTCACCAGAAAATTAATGATTGAGAGTACTTGCACCAATGGAAGAACTCATGTGCCAGCTGGTGAAAGAAGGAGGAGCCATTTGGAAAGATCCCATGAGCTTGCAAAAATAGAAAAAGTAATTAAGATAATATACCTTTACCTCCTTTTCTGCTGTGCAGTCTTATTGCAATTTGGCAGAAGTGGAGAACTCTTTTTTGTAAGGCAGCCTGCTATTATTTTTGCTGTTAATAATACATAATCTTTTCCTGAATTAGATATTTTATGCATACTCTGCTAACATTTGGGCATAGTCTCTTCTTTGCTTGATATGCAATTGCAGATTGTTGTAACAGAGACTATGATTCCTGAAGGGATACCCAGTTTAAGGCTGAAGTCATATTTGTCCATGCCTTTCAAGTTCTTTTGAATGTCTTTTTAAAAAAGAAACACACCTGCACCACTACAGGGGACATTTGCAATCTCTTTGCACAACTTTTCTTTTATAGCCACAAAGAGAAGGAAGCCAGGAAGCCTCTTCACCACCTATGGAAGGCTTGCCAAGCATCTCTTGATTTTGTTTTATCTTTTTTTCACCTATTCACCAAAGAAGATGATCTTATTAGCCCAAATGTAGAAATCTTAGTCCTCATCTGGGGCTGTGCTTAGTTGGTCCTTTTTGTCAAGCCATACTGGTTTGGAGAACCATCAGAAAAAGAGATCAGAGGAGGTCGTGCTGGGGGCCACGCTGTAGAGTTTTTAGAGTCTTTCCCAGAAAATGCTCTCCTAAGAGACCAAGCTGTCTCAGCATAACTGTTGGTAGAGATCCAGACTAATGTTGAAAGAGGCCATAGTGGCCGTGTGTCATTTGGAATAGGGTAAGGTTCTGAAAAGGGGGATATTTTCCTCACATAGTGAACCTCACCTGCTTCTGGCAACATCTTGGGATTCTGGTACCAACCCTACCTAGTTCTGAAGTAGAAGATGGTTTCTGTCCCTTTACAGACTGGTTTCTTTCTCATTGTGGGTCTCAGTAACTTTAGCCTTCCTCTCTATTATGCCCATTTCCCGATGTTGTTTCTCCATGGCTTCCCATTCCTTATTCTGCAGAGCTCTTAATTAGTATTACTTGGACATAATTGATGCCTTTTGGCACATTGGTTTTCAGAGTCCAGACAGGAATTTCCTCTGCATTGCAAGTGATGTCTATCCACAACAAACCAAAGTGTTGCCATTTGATCTTTCTTCAGTACTCAAGTGTTAACCAGCATGTTAGCTAAACCCTTACATGTGAAGGACATCATTATGATGTTCAGCAGAATCACTGCTGTATTGTCAAGCAGTCATCCATTAGGATGTCCCCGCAGTGGCAGTGGACTCCTCCCACTACCCAATACCTTTGTATGTTATCAAGCTAAAAGGGAAACAGCTTGTACTTTATTCAGATTCTACACCACATAAAATCATTTGTCGGTAAACTTGTCCATTGGTCCCTTCCAGGCAATTTCAAAAGAAATAAGTTTCCATTTTGGGAACTTTTTTTAATTTGTCTTTTATTGTCCTGCTTGTATGTATTTGGTATTGTGTTTTAGTTGCTTATTGTAGCAGCAGTACCTTCTGAGGTCCATAAAGTCCCTAGAAAGTCTGTAACAACTGTAACTGCAGTAGGTAAATTCCACCCCAGGATGGTTGTTTTCAGTGCCCGTTTTACTTGGTCAAGAACTATCAAGTGTCCTTTTGTAAACACTGTATGACATTCAACAAAAAGATGCTTATTTATCAGACTCATACTTTTGGACCTTTTTAGAGCCAAAACCCTTTGTAGAAGAACCCTTGTTTAATTACGTAAAATTTAAGTCATGGCTGAATGAAGAAACACTGTCATAGCAAAATGGACAAATCAAAGAAATGAAAACAAAAACAACAGGGGTCAGGGAGTGAGAGACATTGATGACTCCACCAGGCCTACACAGGCCTGAGGGCATTAGTCCAGGGAAAGTTTGTTTCCTCTACCATGACATTAGTGCCTACCCCCACTATTACATGTCTTAGTACATCCAAAGGCAGACAGTGGGGTGGTATCTTTTATATGTTGCAAGGCATACCCAAAATTCCTGCGATCTCCAAGTGCCAACTATAGATGTCAGTCTTTTGCAATTTTTATATGCAATTATGTTTCTCAGAATTCTTACGTTAACCTAAAATAAGTGCATTCAAACAGTATATGCTGTTATAACAAATTGAACTTCAGCAAAAAGTGCAGGCACCTCACTACATTCAGAGCTGCTCTCCTAAAGTGCACTGACATCCTCAGAAAATACAAACATTACAAGAATTTTAGTAATAAAATGTTCTAGTCGTGTAGCTGAGAAATTTGTTGACATAATTTCCTTGCTTTTATTTCCCTAAGATTTTACCTTTTGTATCTTCCCAAGTTTCTTTAGCTGCCTGTTTAATAGATTTCATTATCCAGAGTCTCCGATTCCTTTTTTCATGGCCCCACAAAATGGGTATTATTGAACAGGGCCATGAGTTCCTTTTTTTTTTCCTTTGTCATACAACGTCCATAAAAATCAGTATGTCACTGACATTTGTGAATCTTATGGCTCCTAATATAGCTGAGTTTTACTGTCTCTCTCTGTCAGCTTTTGCGCTAATGTGTTTGTGATTTTGAACTATTCTCAAAAAACATTTGTCTTAACACTGCCTTTTGGTTATCATTTATGGTTTCTGGATGCACTGTTATTTTCTTATTATTATTTCTGCCTCATTTTTAATGTGGAATTGGAGCTCGCCTTTTGTTTTATTGAGCCATTGCTTTCACTAGCCCTTCCAAGTATGCTGTGTTTTCAACCCATTAACCTCTCTCCTTATTCTAAACAGCCTCTTTAATTCCTTCCATTTGGCTACTAAATCACCATTAGTAGCGAATATTGCTAGCTGGGCATGTAAATGCTCAAACAGAAATACTCTAAATCAATCTTTCTTCAGCCAGTGTAAGGAGAAGCAAGCGTCTTTTTCTGTCATCAAACTCTGGGATCCCCACTTATATTAATATTGTTGCATGGTCTGTCAGTACTATTGGTTGGTTTATTAAACTTCAATATAACACCTCTTCTGTCTTGCCCAGGCTGAGAAAAAGGTATGATCTTATGTCATTTTCATTCACTCCTCAACTGATGGGTATTGGATCTGACTTGGCCACTTCTTCCAGATGCTTGAATTCAAACTCTGTAGCTCCTTCCTTTACCCATAATTTGCCGCCATATCTCTACAGACCACGGATCCTCTCACTGTCGAGCTGCTGGTGCTTTCTCTGAGTTATAAGAGTGAGTTTTTCAATTTTCTCCTCCAATGGGCCATCTGTTGGATTTATGTCACCTTCCTCCCTTTATTCCAGTAATTTTCTTCTTATAGTGACATCTTCTTTTCCTTTCTTTTGTGACTTTAACCAAGACCTCTGTATTTTCTTCCAGTGTCATTGCTGGTACTTTGGCTTTATTTTCTCTGTTCTCTTCCTACCACTTTTTTAATGTATTCTTGACTACCGTTGCTGGTAGTCTTTCTTGCCTCTTCCTTGAAAAAAGTGTTCTATTTAATTTTCTTTCCATACTTGTACTTTTTTCTTTTTGGGCCTTCCATTTTTTAGGTATACACTAGGATGGCTAATAACTGGCTTCAAAAATGTATCTTCTCTAGGCACAAAATACCTAATTCAGATGCCCACAGGGAATGCATTGATTGTTTGGACCTGCCCATTTAGATGCAGATTGTTCAGTTTGTGCCAGATTCATCTCCAGGGTACTCATGGAAAGATGCAGCAAACGTGTTTTGAAGTGCCTTCTTCCTTTATTCCAGCTGGGGCTCAACTCCAACCCCTTCAAAAAAATCCAACAAAGGGAAGCCTGACTTGGCTCTCAAGGATAAAGAGTTTAGAACGAGATCTCCGGACCCTGCAACTTCTTCATCTCCTTTCTCAGAGCCACTCCCAAAAATATAAAAAAAATCAGATCCAGCGACTTTGGATCATACTACGAAATTAAATCACCTCGGATCAAGTCACGTCTTCATTTACCGGATTCGATATCTTCTCGGCTACCTTCTCCATTTTTACAGGAGTCTCCTCACAAGCACTTGAGGCCACCATCCACTAACTCCTCTCTCAGGTCTTCCAAGAGTTTATCCTAGGCTGATGTGGATAGGATGATGAGGAAATTCCTCAGAGCTCAAATCTAGATGGGAGTAATTCTGTCTCCATCTCCCGTTGGATCCGTGAGCCTGCCTTTGACCTGTCTTCCTTTACTTTCTCCTTCTATGATTGGGCCTGCTGTTTTGGAGCCCTCGGATCCCTGTGGTTGTCCTCATCAAATCCAAAGATGGTTCCTTCTTTGACTCCAATCACTTCCCTGAGCCATCAGGCTCCAAGTCTTTCAGATACAGAAGACTCTTGGAGCCAAAGTGTTGGCACCGGATCTGGGGGACCAGGGTAGACTCCAGAGTTATCAGAGCCATCCCTGCCCCTCAGAGCTTCAGCTGTGGAGAGCTCAGATCTGACTCCATCCTTGAGTGGAATGCTTATAGGGTTTCAGGGGTCGTGGGTCAGGAAATGTCTACTCAGCTACCCCTGGCCTCGGTCTCTCCTAGGCATGCTGCCTTCGAGATTGTGGAGAGTGCTTTTTCTTTACCCAGAGAAAGGACATCCCTATCCCCACAAGATCAAATCACTCTACCACCTTCGGGTCTTTGCTCTGAGCCTCCTTTTTTTATTCCACTGGGATAACCAGCCCATTCAAGTCACCAGTCAGTCCCTCAGGACTCCCCTAACACTTCTGATACCTCAGCAGACCATCTGGTCTGATGAGGTCCCTCGGAAGATAACATGTAAAAGGAGATGCTTAGAGTCCCCTCAGGAATCTCTCACTGAGGAAACTGATTTTAGTGAAGGGGAGAGGTCCCCCAGATCTCCACCTGAAGGTGTGTCCTTTGGAGACAGTTTTCAACTGAAAAAGGTGGTTGGTCTCCCGACTAGTATTCCTGCAGGCTTTCGGGTTAGGCCCAGCTATGTCTTTGGTGACCCCCACCCCTTCTAGTGAACTTATAGACCTCATCTCTCACTGCGTGTGGAGGGAACCTATGTCCTTGGATAGACTCACTAAGTGCATTTATACTTCAAAAGCCTTTGCCCTGCTGTCATTGAATTACTTGACATATTTTGCAAGACTGCAAAGTGATTTGACTGAGGAGCTATCCAAATCACTTGTGTTTTGCAGAAGGCCAGAACAGAGTCTCTTTGCAACTGACCACCCTTCAATCTATAGCTAATGCATCCACGAGGTTGATTTCCCACAAGGCAGAAGGTGCCTCATAGGCAGCAGGTTCAGGCATAGCCATTAGGAGACATGTCTGGATGCGCCTATCCAAATTTGTGGAACCCTTCAAGCCTTTTTTCATCAGTGCTTCCTTTGATGGATCTTCCTTATTTGGCCCAAAATTAAAAGAACTCCTCTCCAGATATAGCGAGAAGGAAAGACCTTGTCTGCCATAGGAATATTTTTCTACCCCTTAAAGACCCTTTTCATGGAATGAACAGGGGGGGGGGTAGGAAGATATGGTTCTGCAAATCCCAGGGTCTTTTCCAAGATTTATGAGGAGGTATTTCTCCCAGAGGCAAGGGGGGTGACTCTAACAAAAGGTGTCATCCCCATGGCAGAGGTGCCTATAGAGTCAGGGTTTCTGGGATTCCTCCTTGAGCAAACCTTACCAGCACCCCGGATGGGCAGTCCTACTGTTGCTCTCTGGTGGCAGTCGAGTGGCATTTGTCTGTGTGCCAAAAAGCCTGGGCATCCATCACAAAAGATTTCTGGGTGCAGAGAATTGTATCCAGAGGTTGTATCATACCATTTACAAATTCCCCTTGCAAGAATGAAAAGAATCATCAATGTTCCACCCAGTCAGAGGGAGATGGCAGCATTAGAAATAGGAAAACTGCTCAGAAAGAGTCATCCAGGAGGTCTCCCCCTGACCAGACAAGATCTGGAACTTACTCAAGGTTCTTCTTAATGCCAAAGAATACAATGGACTTGAGACCCATCCTGGATCTCAGCAAGTTACACCAGTATGTCCAGTGGTTCATTTTGCCTGTACTGAGAAAGGATGATTGGATGTGCTCAATAGATCTTAAGGATATATACTGTCACAACAAAAGTCTTCAGGCATTCCAGGAGATATCTGTGCCTCCGATTAGGAGCCAGTCATTACCAGTGCATTTGGCCTCACCACAGCCCCCAAAGTGTTCATTAAATGCATGGCAGTGGTAGCAGCTCACCTGAGACTGCTGGGATTCATAGTGTTCCTGCACTTAGATGACTGACTCCTAACTGCCCCATACAGGCAAGGGACTGCATGCTTCAGTTGTGTCTTCATCTAGGCATCACAGTCAATTACAGCAAGTCTGAAATCACACCCATGCAGCGTCTGGAGTTCATAGGTGCTCATCTAAACGCAATCACACAGATAGCCTGTCTTCCACCTGCATGAATTCAGACACTCAGATCCCAGGTCACGAAAGTGATCTTGCACATATCTCTGCAAGCACATCTAATTTTACAAGCCTTGGTGTCCATGGCAGCAGCTATCACCCTAGTTCCTTTAGCAAGATTTCACATGCAGATTCTGCAGTGGACTCTATCAATACAGTGGTCTATTCTTCAGCAGTCTTTGTCTACCCCTGTCAGGATCACTTAATCTTGCAAAAAAAAATCTTCTTTGGTGGCTTCACTTGGGCAAAGTTTCTCAAGGTCATCCTTTTGTTCTTCCCCTACTCACAGCCATGGTGACTACGAATGCCTCCCAAATGTAGTGGGAGGGCACTACTTGGGAAGGACAGTCCAAGGTACATGGTCCCCAGAAGAGGCCAAGATGCACAACAATGTCCTGGAAATGAGAGCAGTCCTCCTAGAGTTGCAGGCCTTTCAAGATGCTCTTCCCCTCTGGGGTAATTGCTGTTTAGACAGACAATATGTCTGTAGTCTGGTACATCAACAAACAGGGAGGAACCAGATCTTACCCACTATGTTGAGAAACAATGAGTGTGTGATCTCTTCAGGCTGCTTTCTAATAGCAGCACACATACTGGGGAAAGCCAGCGTGATTACAGATATGCTAAGCAGGTCCATTCTGATGCATCATGAGTGGTCTGCCGATGTCACGGTGCCAGAGAGAATTTTCTGATGATGAGGCCAGCCATGCTGCAATCTTTTCACTTCTCCCCTCAACAACAAGTGCAGCAGATTCTTTGCCCTGATCTTTCCAAAGGGTGACTCACAGAGAGATGCTGTAGTTCACGATTGGCCCTGTGGTCTTCTCTATGCATTGTCCCCTGTTACTTCTCATTCCAAAATTTCTGCAGAAAGCATACCGGTTGAAGAGCATAGTTGTCCTCATTGCACCTTATTGGCCTCGTCAGATTTGGTTCCCCTTCGTCTGACCTTATCTTTTACATCTGCTGTAGATACTGGATCCCAATCCAGGTCTCCTGTCTCACCCGACTGGTATGGCTCATCCAGACTTACAAGCCTTGGACTAACCACATGGTTTCTCCAGTTCCGCTGATTGCTAGATAGCCCAGGGTCTCCTCCAAGGTCCTTCATATTTTGCTATCTTCTCAAAAAACATCTAATAGAAAGATTTATGGAAGTAAATGGAAACATAATTGTGTTCTGGGCCTTTAAGAGGGATCTGGACCCCTTTTTGCCCATATACCAGTGGAATTTGATTTTATTTTAGCTTCAATTTTCAATGAATGAGCTAGCTTTTGTACTATTAAGGTCCAGTTGGCTGCCATTTCAAACTCCCCCCTAGGTGAAAATAATTCTTCCTTAGCTGCTTCTAAATCATGTAAAGCCTTTCTTAAAGGAACTTTTTTTTTACTTAGACTTCCACTAAAGGATCCTACTCCTCCTTGAGATTTATCTGTTTTGCTTCAAGCTCTGACCCAAGGACCCTTTGAATCCATAGCCAGTTCATACCTCAAGTTTTTGTCTTGGAAACCCATTTTTCTAGTCATTAATACATCGGCTAGATGAGTATCTGTACTCTGGACTCTATCTTCCAAACCTCCTTATCTGGTTTTCCACAAAGACAGGGTTTCCTTATGGACCAAGCCATCTTTTTTTGCCTAAGGTAGCTTCTGAGTCTAATGTCAACCAGTTCATTAACCTGGCAGTTTTTTTTTCCAAATTTTTCAAACAAGAGAGGGTGCATGTTCCATCTTTTGGATGTATGTAGACAGCTTTGGTTTTATCTCCATAGACCCAAAGATTTCTGGAAGACTGATCAGTTGTTTGTATCTTTCTCACCTTGCAGATTAGGCAAGTCAGTTTCTAAAGTTATACTGGCCCAATGGTTAACTGATTGTATCTTCTTTGTCTGTAGTCAAAGAAGATTGTTCTTGCCTAAGCCTGTAGAGCTCATTCCATGAGGTCTATGGCTGTATCTTCATCTTTTTGGTCAAGAGCTTCCATAGATGACATTTGTGTAGCTGTCATTTGGTCCAGTGCTCATACTTGTATTACTCATTGCAAATTGGATTTGGTTTCTAGGAGCCAAGCTGCTTTTGGCTCCACAGTACTCCATAATATCCTTCCACGAGGAGCACCCAAGGTTCATCTAGCTGGGAGCTCTGTCCTATCAGTTGAGGAATGAATGAAAATGACACAGTCAGATAAAAAAGTTATGTACTCACCATAGCATTACATCTGTGTTGTCCGTTTTCATTCTTGCTCAACTTCCTTCCCTCCTAACCCCCTTCCCTTTGCTCTTGTAAAGGCCTAAGAGTATCACTTTGGGAACTGCTGTTCTTTGTTTGAGCTCCAGCTCCTTTTTCTTATTGTATACCTTCTTGAATTCTCTTAAGGTATTATCCATTGACTTCTGTGAGCAGCAGATTCGATCTGAGGGTATGTTAGGGTGGTGGGGCATTATGGGTTAAGGGAAGAGCTTGAGAGTTTGGATCCACTGATCTGGAAGAAGTGGCCGAGGAGTCCGATCGAAACCCATCAGTTGAGGAAGAATGAAAGTGGACAACACAGACGTAACATTATGGTGAGTACATAACTTTATTTTCTTTCTTCCCAGTGGAGGTTGTTTGAGCTGTAATAACACTATAAATACGTTCATCAATGTTCCAAGACATCTTCCTGTTTTTAGGTATACTGATCTTTGTAGGTCCTGCCAATGCATCTTTCTTTGTAGTTACTGTAGTTCTGTCTCTGCTAACAGATAGTATTCCTTGCTTGAAACTAATTATCTCAGTCATTATTTAGCTCACTCTAATTTATATTAGGAGGTATGTACATACATGGTATAGTTGCTCTTTTTCAATGCCAGTAACCTTTTACCGTTACATAACTATCCTTAAAGTTTTCTCTTCTCTTCAGCTGCATAGATGATTTCATATATATTAAAATTACTACCTTCTCTTTTTCTGCTTCCCAAGCATTCTGCCAATACCCCTTCCTAAATTCTTTTTTTTTTTAAGGTCCTTGTGTTCTAAGCGAGTCAGATGGGTGTCCTTTAACATTGCAATTTGCAGTCATATATGTAAGAATCTCTTGCGGCTTTGCTTGGTTAGTGAGGTCATTTATATTCTAGGACAGAATCCTTAATGTCCCTTCCAGGCTAAAAAAACTCTCTGAAGTATCTCTAATTATTAGTAGCCCACTTCATTCTTGGGTGTTTCCCTATTTTATACTAACTGAATTCTTGCATTCTTAACAGAGGTTCTGTGTCATTTACTTCATGGTATCATAGTAGAATACTAAACTAACAACCCAAGGGGCCATTTTAAGCCTAACCAAGGTCCCTATAAGATAAAATTTGATAGCAATCCACAATCCACAAATACACCATACGATGAACAAGGCAGGTTGAAGAACAATGTGATGATGACTTGTTTGGATATAGATGCCATACATTTACTTATAAGTTTTCCAACATGGAATGATTTCCTCACCACAGTAAAAACATGTTGGTTAAATGCCAAATCTGTCGACATGTGTTCCCAAATCCTTGACAGGGTCTACTCTCAGGAATTTATTATTAATGTGGTAGTTTGGAAGGGGGGGTCTTGCCAAAAGATATTATGATGCACTTGCAATGTGTTTTAGGCCATGACCATGACTTTGGCACTAGTTATTTGTCTGTATCAGGTGCTGTTGGAAGATATTAGTATCTTGGGGGAATCAATGACTGCTTCCAATTTGCAATCACCTGCAAACTTTGCTAGCTAGAGACCCTTGACATTAGCTTCAATTTCAGAAAAGTGTATGACAAACAGCAGTGACCCCAGCACTAAGCATATGGGGACCCTCTAGTAACAGGCCTTTTTCTGTGGAGGCAGATTCCCTAGTCTAACTTCTTGGGTTCTGTCACTGAGCCAGCTGGCTGTCCAGAGGGTGACATATGGGTTAATACTCAATTTAGTGATTGTGTTTGCCCAAGTTAGACATTACGTCATGTGCCTTGATCAGGTCAAGTAAGACAGTATGTACTGATATGTCCTCATACATCGCTTTGGTAACCTTTTCAAAGAAGTTCATCAGGTTTAGCATTCAAAACCTGCTCTTGAAAACCCAAACTGACTAGGGTCCAATGTTTACCTATGTCATCATTTATGATAGCCATGATTATTATCTTCATAGCCTTGCATAACAGGCTCATCAGGCTAATGGATCAGTAGTTTCTGGGGTCCGTGGTTAGTCCGCCTGTGTGCAGTGGTATAAACATTGCAGTCTTCCATTCATTAGGTATGAAACCCATTTGGGCGCTGTGGTTAAATAGAGATTCCAGTGAGACAGTTAATGTTTTATGCTGTTATGGAGGCATCCTGGGATATTATCAGAACCTGTCAATGCAGTGTTCTTGCCTTGAGGACCTGCTCTTTAGTGATGTTAGGGGCAAGATGGATGTCTGAATTTTCCCAGGAATATTTGGGGAGGAGTCAAAGTTTGAGCCAAATTTGTCAGCCAGGAGATCAGTTATATCTTCTGGTTCTGTATAGGTGACATAATTTACAATTAATTATGTACTGAAGAAAGTCTTGTGGTTGTCCTTCACCTGGGTGCTATTTTAACACAGATTTGGATTTTGTGGGCTTTATTAACTCTGAGTTGCTTGTTTATGGTTTTAAGGGAGCTTCTACCTTGCTAGGTATTGTCCCTCTTAATTTCTGCCATAAGTCTTTCCTTTTTTTGTATAGCCCATTAATGTTAGAATTCCACCAGGATGGCTTGCTATTTATCAGTAAGAAAAAAAAAGTACAATTCCATCCACTAATTTTCACTTCTTTTTGAACAACAAACTGAGATAAGAAACCTAAGATAACAATCTATATAAAAAGAAAGCTTTGAGCAGAATAAGTGTTATTGATCACATCTGGATCTTATTTGCAGTGCCAGTGTCTCTGTATTACTTTAAATGGTTGTTTTTATTTTATATGTTCTGCCTCAAAATGTCATAAGGGTTGAGCAGGTTATTTCCACAAAAAATAAGTAAATAAAAATAAATAAATACATAAACTCACGATACCATTTTGTCTCGATCCTCTGTTTTTGTGACTACTTTGCTACCACTAGTAACCAAAAATCTCAATTTATGTAGAAAAGAATCAGAAAACTTAACATGCAACTGTGGGTAACAGCCGCATTTTGTTGATTGTATTTAAGTGCTTTTGTTCCAAATATACAAACAGAATGTAATCAGAATTATCCAAACTTCACCTTCTGTGATTTAAATGTTAGGAAACATTTTGTCATGTTACACAATTACAATATTAACATACGTTGAAAAAACGTATAAATGAAATACATTTTTGTACAAGTATTTGGAATTAGTGAAAATGTGTATAAATTGAAATTTGTATCAATGCAGATAAAAATAAGGATTAAAAAGTAACGTTTAATAAATAGTATGAACCTTACTTTAAAAATCAGTATGTAGGTAAAAATAAATAAATGTACTTGTGTTCAAGTTAAAGTTTTGGTTATCGTAGTGCTTAAGCACTGTCGATAGAATTATTTTGTTTTCATTTAGACCAGGTAGGTGGTGCAGCTTTCAACAATGTTTGCCAACATAACTTTCAATGTTCAAGATGTTTCCCAGTTACCTCCCCTAAAGAATACAAATATGGAAAAACTTTAAGTAGTCCTGTGCATTATTTAGCACATTCATAAAGATCATCTAGATGTATTTTCGGAAATAAGATCCTTTTCATTCAGTCCATCTGATCCAGCTTATGGACTCTCAAGAAACTTGTTTTATCTGACCCATCAAAACTAGTGCTGCATCCTTTAGCTCCTTTAAGAATTCTTTTCTTGTCATGCACTGTTGTTGTTGTTGTCTTTCGGCTTTTCCTGGTTAGGGTTCGCCACAGCGGAACTCCGGTCCGCTAATGATTGGCAGTAGATTTTCACGAACGCCGAGGTGCCAGCTCGACATTCAACCTTCAAAGAAGGCACGCCCATTTACGCATGTCTTTCAAACGCCCACCCAACCGCGGGGAGGACATGCAGACTCCACACAGAAGGCACTCTACGCACTCCAGCCGAAAATCGAACGGGAGAACCTCTTGCTTTGAGGCAACAACACTACCGCTGCACCACCGTGGAACTAATATGTAGAATTACCTCAGCTCTCATTTGCCACCATTGCAACCGGGCATGGATTTTGCCCTCATCAAGAGCTGAGTGCTCCTCCTTGGCATTTATTACTCTAAAACTACTTATTACTCCAAACCTATTTAAAAGCTTATTATTACTGTTTCCTAACTCTTTAAGGCCATTCCTACTCTTGGGAAAGTCCTTTCTTTTCCCTTCTCTGCATTGAACACCTTTTACCATTACCTTTAGCTTCTCAGAAAAAAAATGGACATACACATACACTTTTTTGGTTGTAGAGTACTGCTAAATATGGAATGTTCAGTTATTTTCTTGCGTAACACTTGGGTACTAGTTGTTACTTCTAACTTCTGTATGTTGCATATTTTTAGTAGCTGATAATGGATAAAGATAGAGAGGAGTTTTAAAAAATGCTAAAAATGTTGCCAAAAAATTGCACCTCCATATACATATAAGTTGTGTGTTGTGCTTGGGAGTGGAACATCTGTCTGAGGACTGCCTTGTTTGTACGACTCTTTGGATCTAGAGCCCTTTCGGACAGGAAAAATAAATTTGTAATTAAAGAGCTGCTATGTGAGATCCCGAATCAGAGTAGTCTAGAATGTCTTTTAAAAAGGAGAAATACAGTTAGAGGACCAAGTAATTAGATTCTAAAAAAGAAGACCCAAAGAGTCAGAGCAGTCCTCAGTACTCTGTAAGTCTCCAGGACACTGTTTATCTCTGTGTCAACTCTAGCATACTCACTAGCTACAGCTCTATAGTTGATTGAGCCAGTACTAGTCCCCAACAAGTCTTTGAAATAGCTACAAAACACAAATTCGTCTGAAAGAGAGTTGCCTAGGATCCTTTTTCAGCCACCTTCCACCTCATTATTCTGATACTTCAGGTCTTACAGAAGCATATTAGTAGCAGATCTGGATCACATGATAAGTACTTTTCTTAAGATGTAGATTGAGATAGAAGTACTGCCATTCCTTTTGGTGTCGAGTGGATAGGGTTAGTCCAGCATCCTTCGATACTAGCTCATTCCCTGGTGTGGGTCTTTGCACCAGTAGTTTCTGAGCCTGGACCCTGAGGTCTGTCTCTTCTGTAACAACCACAGTGTCCTGCTTGATAATCAGTAGGTCTGAACTGATGCACTAGACTAAAAGACTTCGGCACCTTCTTTAAAACTGTCTCATATGGTACCCTTATTGTTACAGACATCGTCTTTGAGTCTTTAGCTCCAGTCCCGTCATCAAAACCATTTGCCTTTTCCACTTCAGAAACTCCATCTTTTGTACCACCCACTTCTCCCCCAGTATGGGAAAATCCAGTTACTGAGACAATTTCCTCAGATCTGACTGAGGGTGGTACGACTTTTCATGTTATGGAGAGGATTGTATAATTTCCACTGAGATAGATAAGCAGACTTCTACTGGGTTAGTTCCACCGTGCAACTCCCAGTCTTTTGCACCTTAGTCCCAGCATGCATCCATGGATCAGTTGGTAACTTCTGACAGACTCAAAGGAGTATTGAGGGTTCCCCCAAGTCTTGTTCAGAAGACTCCATTTCTGGCAAGATTTTTGAGCTTGTATGCAGCAGTGGGATTGGCCCACAGCCCCCCCCCCCCCAGATGAAGAGTTTTCTTTAAAGCCTAAGGCTAGACACCCTGTCTTTCTTGTGAAGTAATAATGTCAGTGGCTGTAGCCATGAGGATTTACCTGGCACATTCATCACCACCATTAAGGAATTTCTTGAGCTCCTATGAAATCAGGGAGAGAAGACTTGCAAATACAGTAAAGCCACTAAGACCGTGTATCAGCTCAAAAGGAGAACCAGAATCTGATGGTGCTGAATGGGAAAGTTCAAAATGCAAAAACAAGAAAAAAGTTGTTTTTGCAGATTCAAAAGGATTATCCCTAACAGCCATCCATGTGTTTTCTGAATTTGAAGAAAACTCTGAGCTTGATCTCCAGTTTGCTATTGCTGACCTCACAGCTGGCCTGAAATTACATGATGAAAGGAACTTGATGCTTGGGTTTTCTCAGCCTTCGGCAGATTATTTGGAGTTCAGAAATCGTCTTCAGAGGATTTTTGTTTGAGGAATAAAGTGTGTTCTTTCAAGATTTGTGGATCACTTCTTGTTTGTTTTTTGCTTTATTCGTTTGCTGCTTGTTGTTGTACTTGGTACCCTGTCTTTCTTGGTTGCTTCTAGGTTCCACTCCATGAGCTAGAGGTAGCAAAAACAGGTTTGCTCTTTGATTCAAAAAAGAACTGTCTTAAGAGGTCCTGCCAGATCAGACAGGGTCAGGTTTTACTCCATTTTGTTTTTTTTTTTCATTCCAAAGAAATAAAACGACCTCAGACCCAGTTTGGACCTCAGTCAGCTCATGTTTACAGCCTTATTTATATAGATTACATCCTGCAAAGAATACAGTAGACAGCTTCCAAAGCATCAGGGCACTTTCCACACACCCAAACTGTCGAACAGTGGAAGCTGAGCTGACTAAAAGATAAGTATGGGCACCAAGCCCTTCAAAACTTCACTGCTGCTGAAGACTAATCTCCTCTGAGGCGTTTGAGGATCGACTGTTGGCTTGTGCTGTTCCTGTACTGGGCAGACAAGTCCCCTTTGGGGAAAAACTTACTATTTAGTAATCTTTGTTTACTGTTAACCCTTTCCTGTACAGAAAAGTTATTTTAAAGGAAAGCATTTTTGTTTTAACAGAATGTTCCTAAACTGTACTATACTTCTAGTTGGAGCTTTCTTTTTTCTTGTCAGTTTAAAGAAACCGAAAATCATTTTTTTCTGTGAAGAAATTGTGTTTATTTCACTTTGTGGGGCTGGCAAAGTAATTTAATTTTTTTTACTATGTCTGTAAAAAAATTACTTTTAAAGACTTAGTCTTTAGTAGCATTTGCTGCTCGTTTTTTCCAGGAAAAGGCACTATTTTCGGCTTGACCATGGAACAATTGTGTCGGCCTTGTGGCCGGTCCTTCTTCCAGCCACAGAAAGAAAATGTTAAGCAAACAGCCTTTACCATCACAGCAGGCAAACAATTTGCCTCAGCTGTAGGTGGGTGACTCTCATCTTTTACCCCAGATCCCTCTGGCGTAGCACGTACAGCCACTATGGACTAGGAGTTAAACACATCCTCTGCAGCTGTTTGGGTCCACTCAATGGGCAAGGGAGAGATGGTGTTGTCAGTCCTGGGAGAAAGAAAAGGGAAGACTTTCCTGTTTTGTCAGAATGTTGTGCCCATCCCTGGGGAAGGTGCTTCTGCCTTTAACAACACTGTTAGTCCCATTTTGTCCTGTCAAAGAGAAACCAAAAACTAAGCATGTATCTACTCCTCAAATTTCCTTAGACAGGAATAGTTTAATGGGTGTGTCTCAGGGTTTAATTCAGACTATTGATTCTTTAGTTTCTGGTAAAAGAAGGATGGATACCTCCTTTCCTGAACAGATTCAAGATTTTGAATTTTTACAGGAGGATGAAGGAACAGATAATGGGGCATTCTCCTCAGATTTCTGATTCAGACTCTGGTTATATTTCTCTGAGACCATTTCTAGAATGTGCCAGTGTTTTCAGTAAGAGAATACTGAAGTTTCTCAGTCCCTCAGAAAATACTAAGAGCTGTTACAGAACAATTTCCAGAACCTGCAGCCATTCTTCCTGTTCTGTCTGCTTTAGAGAATGCGTGTAATACTGCTTGCAGTTTTCCTGATAGTCAGCAAGCTGCTCCTAGAAAGGCAGATAGGATGTATAAAGTTCCTCAATCTTTTAATATTCCCAAACCTGACCCAGCAGCTATAGCTTTAGTTGATCTCACTGCCGATAAGCACTTTGTTAATTCCAATCCTGCTCTTTCTATTAAGTGCATACTTCTGCAACTTTCATTTTCCGAATTTTGTATTGTCAGGCTCATATGTTAGTTTGTCCTGACAAATTGTGAAAAACATGAGGAATGTTTTATCTGCAGTTTCTTCTTGTGAGGGAAAAATCTACTTTAAATAATTTAGATCTGATGTCAGTTTTCATTCATTCCTCTACTAATGGGTTTGGATCTGATCCTCAGATCTGACTTTGCTGTTACACTAGGTCGTGGCCACCAAAAACTCTCAGCTCCTTCCCTACCAATAATGCATCAATCCCTAACATCCCTCAGATCTTGTTTGTAGCTTTTGTGTGTAGACGTGGTCTCCTTCAGCTCTCAAGTCATAGAGTAGGAGATAATGTTTTTATAATCTATTTCATTTTCAAAACAAGTTTGTTAGATGTATATACCTTTTCTTAATCTCTGTATTACTAATCTTCTTTTGTACACTTGCTAGTGTAAATTTTTACCTACCGTTGTTGGTAGGCCTAGTTTTCCTTCCAAACCCCCTTTGCACTTTGTGTATTTCTAGGTTTGCTATTGTTGGTATAATTGTATTTCCTTTCTATTACATCTTATGTAATTTCTTCAGTACCACTGGTGGTACTTTATCTACTCTGTTCTTTCCTAGTATTTATAAAAAAAAAAAGTTGTATATTTTAGTTTGATAACTCTTTTACAGGATGTCTGAAAAAGGTTCTTCGGGATTCAAAAAATGTAATGTGTCAGCACAAATTGTCTATTTCTGATGCCCATTTTCTTTGTGTCTATTGCTGGGGCCCAGATCATTTAAAGATAGATTGCAGCATTTGCAATTAGTTTAACCCTTGTGCTCTTGCTGACAGGAGAAATAAATTAATATTAAAGGATTTGCTACCCACCTCTTTTTTCTGAAGCCATCACTGGGACTCAATCCCCAAATCAGAAAACTAAAGACTCATTGATGAGGTCTAAACCTATGAGCCTTCTGCCTCTTCCTTGTCAGAACCTCCAAAGAAAGTACAGAAATCGGATCCAAAAATTAAGATCTGACCTTCTTCAAATCTGACCAAATCTATATGGGATCCTAGTACCTTCCCTCTTTTTTAGAAAGGGGCTGTAAATCTCCATCCCTGACATCTCATTCCTCCAGGAGTCTCACTGAAGCAGATGTGAAGAGGAAATTCCTCACAGCGTAAATTCAGATGGGAGTTCTCACTGCTCCTACCCCTTTGAGTCAGAAAGCCAGATTTTCCACTACTGCACCAATTACAGCTCCTTCTCTAGTCCAGCTGCTTGTTGCTTTAGTGTCCTTGAATCATTGCCTTCTGGGTCCATCTAGTTCAGATCCGAAGAAAGCACTTTCTTTGGATCCGAATGTTGCATTGAGTACACCGGCTCTGACTTTCTCGGAGCCAAAGCATCCCTGTTGGGTCTGAGAGGTTGGAGTTGACTTGAGGTTTGTGAAGCTATCCCTTCTGTTGCGAGTGGGTTGTTTACAAAGCATAGGGAGGTGGTGGACCAGAAACTGTGTTCTCTGCTCCGGTAGGACTGATGGGTCCTACCCCCTTGGATCCACCCTCTACTTCTAAGAGGACTTAATGTTGTGAGCGTCAACATTCTACCCCACAGGGACAGCCAGCTCAAAGCTTCTAGACTTTCCAGAAGGGTATCCTAATCTCTTCTGATACTTCACCAGACCATCCCACGGAGGAAGTCCCTAGGAAGAGAAAGTGCAAAAGGGGGCACTTGGACTCTCTTCAAAAATCAGTCACTGAGGATACGGATTTTGATGAAGGAGGGGGTGATAGATATTGTGTAAATTAAAATGCTTTTCCCAAATATACTGTGTGTACAGTGAAAGGAAATGTGCAAGGCCAAACAGCAGTTTTCAAAATAATATGCTTGCTTTGCAAGAACAGTTATATTCAGCTTAGATATTAATAACATATAGCTGTGGGCAATACTGTAAATGCATCCTGTTATAGAAAAAAAGAAAGTTGACTTTCTTGGCTTTCAGATGCAGAAATCAATAAATAATATGCAGATAGGTCAAGTGACGCAAAGATGATGTGGAGAGACTTTTGTGAAGTCTTCAGATACAGCGAGAACCAAAAAAGGGCATGAAATAATCATGGACTTTTTCATGACACAGACAGAAACCAGAAGAACAAGTCACAAGGACATTAAAAGTAACATTGGTTGAAAAGAGTGTATAAGCTGGACAGTATGTTTCATTCGGGGGTGACGTCTTAGACTAAGTGTGCCTTAGTCTATTCATCTGTCTAGCTGTGTTATAATAGACTTGAAATAGCTCTGACAGAATTAACTGTTTGGCAAGAATTTGTTCTGAGACAAGTAAAGAATAACAGATACAGCAGTACAGAGTTTGTCTGGTCTACTTTTGGACATTTCTTCAGTGACATTTCTTCAGAGGCAAAATAAAGACCTCTACTTGACATTTCTTCAGAAAAGAAAGAGATACATTCTTCAGTGGATAAATTTTTTCAGTGGCGAGCCTTGGCCAGTGACTGTGACCATATATCTGTTACCAGCAGTTAATATTACAGAGGGATCCCTACTACTTACTACGTTAGTTCAACAAACTGACAGTTCCAGTGCTTTAACAGAGAAACAGTTCCAGTACTTCGTTGGTGAACACAGAGCACCGCCGTGGAAGCTGTCCTGCGTCAGACCACCTACAATTCATCTGTAGAGAAACACCGTCCTTTTCCAGATTGACTTCAGCCTGATCACCTGCTTGTCTTCTGAATAAATTGTGGTACTTTCTTCACAGTTATGGGACTTCCGCGGTGGTGTAGCGGTAGCGTTGTTGCCTCACAGTAAGAGGTTCTCCCGTTCGATTCTCGACTTGGGTTGGGAGTCTGCATGTCCTCCCTGCGGTCGAGCGGGCGTTCAAAAGACATGTGTTGAATGGGCGTGCCTTCGTTGAAGGTTGGGCGTCGGGCTGACAACTTGACACCATAAAAAAAACAACTGCCAATCATTAGTGGACCAGAATTCCGCTTTGGCGACCCCTAACCGGGAAAAGCTGAAAGACAAACAACAACTTTCTTCACAGTTATAACAGGATGCAAGTACAGACAGTTAACTTTACAGTGCCCACTTATTGTATGTATAAATTTTACATGGTTCAACCTTCTGTGTCAGACAAAAAATGTAAATCTAAAACGTTTGATGTTCACACATTAGATAACAGTTGTGTTTGTAAATGTATAAATGGCTATAATCCACACACAAAATGTACATATGAAAGTAACTTTCCTAACTTCTGTCTAGTTTGTCACAGGAGTTTAGTATGTAAGCTACACCATAAAATATATCCTATTCTGATAAACAATCTGTTTGATTCTAGCGTTGTTAGTTCTTCACATATACAACAGTTAAATGTACCTTCTGCAGTCACCTAAATCTCATACAGTACAAGTGTATGTAATTATTGTCAGTAATGTAATAGACTACATAAAAATGTTATTTATAGTAAATATTGCAAATGCACAAACAGAAAAATGTTCTAACATAGTACAGTGTGCTATCAATATTAACCTTTTAGAGAAAAGGTTTTCGCAGCTTTTCAAAATTTCCCTAGAGACAGTAGTAAGGGACAGTAATGCCTTTTAGAGAAACAGACTCAGCATAGCATTCAGACTTTACATAATGACATTTCTGGTTTAACGTAATAATCAGATAGAGCCCAACAACATTTACTAAGGGCACAAACTACAGAGGTTAATCTGACAAGAAAGTTAGAAGAAGCCCAGCAAGGTTTACATTGGGCAGGGTTCAGCAGAAATGACAGTTATTTCTCCTGCTGATATATCTCAATAGTCTTGTTTATTACAGACTCTGCCTCAGTGGCAAGACAAAAAAAAAACATAATTTTGTTTCAATATGTTGGCATTTAAACAATGGTTGGCATACACTGTGTGGTCCATTTCAAATAATGCTTTATTAAATTTTTTTTTTCATTTACACATGCCAGTTTAAGTCAGAAGGGGAAAGGAGAATCGACAGTGTTGGCAAACCCCTAAAACATGCTCCAGTACGATAGTTATGGGCATTAATTCCCAAAATGATTTACAGGGAAAGTTTAGTATTGTCAAAATCAAAGCACATAAAAAATATACAGGAAAGGCTACAGCAAATGCTTTGGCAAATGGCAAAGCAAGCAGCTAAAATAGGTGAGTGTCTAGACTCACGTAACTGTTTTACAGACAGTCTAAATAGCATGACAGAAAAAATAAAAAAATGTTTTAGTCAGGCAAGATGTTATGTTAAAGCAGTTCCGTCAGACAGCTAATGAAAATCAGTTTATGCCTGACAGACAGATACAGACGCAGAGATTAAGCCAGGGTGCTAGACAGTTAAAAAAAAAAGTATGCAGTATTGCAAATGCACATAGCAAATGTGCAAAAACAGCTTGTAGATTACGTGATGAAAGGAAGGGGATGTAAACACAGGGGGAACACGAGCAGCTTCTGCTCCATCAGGGTTACAGACAGACAAATACACAACAAAGTTCATAAAAACAGGCGATATGTTTTATTTGTAAGAAAATAGGTCACATTAAACAAAACTGTCCATATTGCAAAAGATGAAAAAAAAGTCAAATACAAAAAGGGTATCTATGCAGATAATAGTGCTTCTTCAAACCCAAAAATAGGGAAAAAATCAAGATAAAAAAAATACATTAAGAAACAATCAGTCACTGGAACAAACACAGAGGGATACATAAAAAATAAAGTATACCCTATAAAATACCAGATCATGGCAGGCAATAGGCATTAAAGCAATAAATTAACAAAATACAGATTATCAGTTGACAGCAACGTACAGGGATCTTTTTAAGCAATGGAAGCCAATGTTAGTATACAAAACTCAATGTTAATTAAACAAAGGGGACAGTAAAAGACAGAAAAATACTTTACTGGTTTAATAAGCCAGGACAAATTCAAAATAAACACATACATAACCTACAGCCATACAGATTTAAAGTAAAGTTAATACAAATAAACAATGCAATTAAATGTTGGGTATGCAAGTCCACATCTACATCTGGAAATGGAGTAACATTTAAGGCAGTACCTATGACAAATCCTAAATGACAAAAGGTTCTATAGTAATGAGAGGGTAAACCCCCCCACATTAAAAGTATAGTATGTCTCCAAAGGCACCTTATGCATACAGCAAACAGGATCAATATTGGTAAAAAACAGTGACTGTAATGTCATATTTTCAAAAGAATGTACAGCAAAAACATCATAAGTCAAACTGGTGTAACTGCCATCCGGGTAATAATACACAGCAATACATACAGGTAGTAAAGTACAGAGTCATTAAAACTTAGACAAATAGCATTTTTCAGCTAATAAAAATCCAAGCAAAACCAGCACACCATGTTGGTTCATAAAAATCGGTGTAAGTTAATAACAATCAAACAGTATCAGTACAGTAACAGTCTGTTAACAGTCTTACAAAAGTTTAAATCTGTTTCTATAATAGCAATCTATAAACGGAACAAGGCAATCTATGCAAATAAAACAGTTGCAAAGAAAAAATGGGGAGAGATACTCGGATATAATAAATCATGAGAACTGGGACATAATTGGATACCTGATTTCAGTACATTTTGGACATGCAAAATTTGTTTGCAAAGGCATGTGACAAGTCAAATTGTTGGGTTTTTAGCCACATTCCTTTCAGAGGGAAAAATGCCATTACATGCAGTCCCTGTAGAGGTTACACATACAGGTTTTATGTTTAAAAAATCTTATGAAAGTTGAGTTGTAAAACAATCAGCCATAAAAAAATTGACAGTTAATAAAAATAGGAAAAGGGGTACTGTTTTCAAAAGAGCTATGGTCATGTAAAAAAACTTGAGTATAAAATAAAAACAGCATGGGAGTTAACACATAATACTTCTTTTAAGGAAGAAATGAAAGAGAAGAAATTCTGTTACATAGAGTATGCAGTTCCACTAATGAGAATTACTCACACATTACCAGAGGACATGGTAAAAATCACCAGAAAAATTGGGAGGTTCATGATAAAAATAAAGATTTTAAAACAGTTGGACATAGGAAATGGTGTTATTTCAGAAACTGAATTTTTCACTGGTATAGTGCCACTAAGGCAATATGGAAAGTTACAAAGTTAACAGCAAATGCAACTTATGGAGCTATCTCAGATATAACAGAGCAGATGTGTTATAAAACTGTCAAACAAGTAACTGTTGTGAAGAATTAAGAAAGGCTATTAAGTACAGAAGATCACATTTTCCTGTAAATATTATTTTCCCAAAGCAATAATGAAATTATGCAATGCAAAATAAATATGCTTGTTTCTAATACAAGGTTTTGCCTTGGAAAGCAAGGGTTAACTTGACAAGATTTTGAAATGCTTCTGTGTAACTGCAAGACTGACAACTTGCTTAAGTAAGCATAAAAAAGTTAAAAATAGATAAGTAATAATGGCTATGTGTCTATGGTGGGGTACTACAACTTCCACATTAATTGCTCTTATTGTCATTATAAGATTTGTGTTAATAAAAGTATTAATCAAGTAACAGCCGTTGGTAATGTAACACTCTTAAAAAAATAGCATTAAATGCAAGGGATTCGTATGTTGCAACAGACCAAGGGATTCAAAGTACTAAAGATTGTATTCTGTTGTAAATTGTCTTACAATTTTCATGGGTCTTAAATAAAAAAAGTGGGAATTGATAGATATTGTGTAAATTAAAATGATTTTCCCCAATATACTGTGTGTACAGTGAAAGGAAATGTGCAAGGCCAAACAGCAGTTTTCAAAATAATATGTTTGCTTTGCAAGAACAGTTATGTTCAGCTTAGATATTAATAACATATAGCTGTGAGCAATACTGTAAATGCATCCTGTTATAGAAAAAAAGGAAGTTGACTTTCTTGGCTTTCAGATGCAGAAATAAATAAATAATATGCAGACAGGTCAAGTGACGCAAAGATGATGTGGAGAGACTTTTGTGAAGTCTTCAGATACAGCGAGAACCAAAAAAGGGCATGAAATAACCATGGACTTTTTCATGACACAGACAGAAACCAGAAGAACAAGTCACAAGGACATTAAAAATAACATTGGTTGAAAAGAGTATATAAACTGGACAGTATGTTTAATTCGGGGGTGATGTCTTAGACTGCGTGCCTTAGTCTATTCATCTGTCTAGTTGTGTTATAATAAAATTGAAATAGCTCTGACAGAATTAACTTTTTGGCAAGAATTTGTTCTGAGTCAAATAAAGAATAACAGATACAGCAGTATGGAGTTTGTCTGGTCTACTTTTGGACATTTCTTCAGTGACATTTTTTGAGAGGCAAAATAAAGACCTCTGCTTCACATTTCTTCAGAAAAGAAAGAGAGCTATTTTTCATAGGGGTCCCCAAAATCACCACCTGATGACATCTCATTTGGAGACATTCTTGAGATCCTTAAGTAGAAGGGTGGCTGATCTTCCCTAGACCCTTCTCTGGAGGAATTAGTATTTCCGGAGACCTAGGAGCAGGCCCTTCTACCTCCAGGGTTACTCTACCCACTGATGAGCTGATTGATTTGGTCTCTAAGTGGGCGTGGAAGGAACCTGATTCAGTTGAGCCAGTCCCCAAGAGACGAGACAAGATTTTGACTCTACCAGTAGGAAGGGAATTTTGGGGTAAATGGGTGCCAGTAGATGCCATGGTGATGGTGGCAGCTATAGAAAGAAACTTGATGAGCTGAGTTCCACTATCCGTCAGTCCTAACAGAGTCTAGGGTGATTGACAAATTTGGGAAGTGTGTTTATACTTCAGCAACTTTTGCACTCAGATTGGTGAACTATCTGGTATATTGTATGAGAAATCTGCTGAATTATCTTGTACATTTTATGAGAATTCAAAGCAATTTGATTAAAGAGCTATCAAAATCTCTTTCTGGAACTGAAACTGCTGAGGCTCCGTCTTCAGTAGTCTCTCAGAGTTGGCTGCCCCATAAGCAATATCTAATTCATCCATGAGGCTCATCTTGCATGCTGCATAAGGCTCCTCAAGGGCTGTGGGTTCAAGTATTTCCATCAGGAGGCATGCCTGGATGAGCCTGTGTGATTTTATGGAGCCCCTCAAGTCCTCATTCGTCAATGCTCCTTTTGATGGCACTTCTTTGTTTTGCTGCACAGTAAAGGACACACTTTCTAGGTGTGAGAAAAATGGACAGGCCCTCTCTGCAGTGTGTTTTTTTTTTTGACTCCTCAAAAGGCCTTTTCCAGGAATCAACAGGAGGTCAAAAAATATTTTTCATGAAGTCCCAGGGTCCTTTCAGGACACACTTGGAGATAGTTCCCCAAGAGGCAGAGGGGGAGCTATAATGAACGGTGACACCTCTGTGGCGGTGGAGGCCTGCAAAACCAGGGGTCTACCTCCTCCATTGTTAAGAAAATTTCCCAATGTTCTGCCCAGTCACAGGAAAGCAGCAACACTAGAAATTCAAAAGCTGCTAAGAAAGAGTCATCCAAGAGGTCCCACCAGACCAAATAAAATCCCAAACTTACTCATGATTCTTTTTACTGCCAAAGAAAACAAGAGCCTAGAGACCAATGTTGGATCTCAGTGTATTGAGCAAGTCAGTTTGACACACCAAGTTCCGGATGGACATGGTTCAGTCCATTCCACCCAAGCATGACTGAATGTGCTCGGTAGACCTTCAGTATGTATACTATCACATAAAAAATGAACAGACAGTCCAGAAGGTACTTACACTCCTGGCTGGGAACTAGTTGCTGTCAATTCAGAGCACTGCCCTTTAGCCTCACCACAGCCCCCAGGGTGTTCACCAAATGTATGGCAGTAGTAGCAGTTAACTTGAGACTGCAGGGATAATGAGTGTTTCCATATCTAGACAACTGACTCATTACTGCCACAACCAGGCATTGACTGATAGAAGCACATGATCAGGTGCTACAGACTTGTTAACATTTTGAAATAACCATAAATTATGACAAGTCTCACTCACAAGAGACCCAAAAATTAGCATTCATAGGAGCTGTGTTCAGTACGGTATCTATGGTGGCTTCTCTTCCTCTTTCAAGAGTACAAATGATAAGGACACAGGTCAGGAAAATAATTTGCAGTACCAGAATTTCAGCCCAATTGATTCTGCAAGACCTCGGGTCAATGTCAGTGGCAATAATTTTAGCTCCTTTGGCGAGATTCCACTGCCTAATTCAAGCAGAGAACGAAGACACTCTTCTAAAGCATCTGGCGTTTGTAAAAAGATTACTAATTGGCCTAGGGTATACAGTAAACAAAAAGAAATCAAAACTAGTGCCCTCTCAAGAGATAATATTCCTGGGTGCAAGCTTAAATACAACTGCCCAGATGGCTTATCTCACGCCAGACAAACAAAACAACTGACTACTTACTTCAAGAAATTGGCAACAAAACCCCACTTATCTGCAAGAAAAGTTCTGCAGACCTTGGGTTTCATGGCATCCTACATTCTACTAATTCCATATGCCAGACTGCATATGAGGAAACTACAATGGTATCTGAAAAGTGTTTGGACTGAGCATTGCCACAGCCTGGAGACAGTAATTGCACTCATTCCCTGCCTACAACAGGAGTTTCGATGGTGGGCAGAAGCCTGTCACCACAACAAGGGTCTGCCATTCAGTTTACCCACAGCCAGACAGACACTGACAACGGATGCATCAGATTATGCCTGGGGGACCCATATGGCAGGAAAATGTATTCAGGGCGCATGGCCTGCAAACCAGATGCATCTTCACATCAATCAAAAAGAGATGCTAGCTGTTCAACATGCCCTGACAGATTTCAAGGACCTGCTTCATCCAGGACAATTACTGATAAAGACAGACAACACTACGGTCATGTGGTACATAAACAAGCAGGGAGGTACTCATTCCTACCCCCTCTGCAGACAAGCAATGACCTTATGGGACACAGCATTGGCCTTTCAAGTTCACCTGCAAGCACAATTCCTGCCAGGAGAAACAAATACTCTGGCAGACGAACTAAGCAGAAACCTCATGGATCCCCATGAATGGAAACTGGATCCACAAGTGTTCAGGATGATAATAAGGAAATGGGGATGCCCAGACATAGATCTATTTGCCTCCCCTCACAGCTGTCAATTGCAGAGATTTTGCACAAGGATTTACCACAAGCAAGCATGGAAAGTGGACGCCCTATCATTCAGCTGGAAAAATCTAACAGTATATGCTTTTCCCCCACTACCTCTCCTTCCCAGAGTACTCCTAAAGTTCAGGCAAGAGAAGCCAAAAATTATTCTGATTGCACCAGACTGGCCACGCCAGCATTGGTACCCAATTCTGAAGAGCTTGTCTCAAGGTCCAGCATGGATATTGCCTCAAACTTCTCACTTGCTGACCCAACAAAACAATCAGATCCTGCACAGCCAACTCAGGACCTTAAATCTGGCAGCATGGCAGATAATGTAGCCATTCTGAACACTCCTCTTTCTAATTCCACCAAATTCTCACTTTCTGTGGGATCATCACTGTAGATATCTGCATTGCTTACTTACTTTACTGGCTTGTTCTTGTGACTTGAGAAAGTTACTTGTTTGTCGTTTTGCATTTAGTCACTTGTAACACATTGCACTCAAGTTACCTGGCACTTGCTCACTAAAGCAATTATATAAGCCAGCACTAAAAATTAAAAGCACTACACCCTCACTGCCCACTGGCCTACAAATTGTAGCATGCCTATGGGAACCCAGGAACCACTCACAGGAAGACCACACGAAGACACTGGAGGAGTAAATAAATGTACCTCCAAATCACCATCATATTGGTGACTCTCAACCAACTTGATATAGACTGGGAACATACACAAAAGCCCCACTTTCTCCTGGAGTTCATAAATTTAAATGCCATGGAACAGCTAGGACAGTCACTGTTCCCACGAGAGGAGAAGGAAAATATACTAGATCTCATTGTACAACATGGGGACAAAATGCTCCACACGAGTATATTCCTCCTTGGTGAGATCTGATCATAAATAAACTAACTTTCACCATCACATCGCCCCCACCCCAAACAAAAAGACCATAGTGAAGAACTTCTCTAAGCAAACTTCACACTACTTCAAGACTGGTGTGGTATCCTTCAAGGCCCCTGGTCTAGTCTGCAAAGCTATGGAGAGGATCATAATGGAGCTCATAAACAAAGATATAGGGCTGACTCTGTTCAAGAGAAATCTAGACTGTGGGATGGGAGGTCGGTTTACCCCAGGAATCATCTCTGTGTCACTGCTGGACAGAGGCTAGTATGAACCTATGAACCTAAAAGCTGTTATGGATGTTATCTTGGAGGCCAGGAGACCCAGTACCAGAAAATCTTATGCAGAAAAATGGAAGAGATTCTGTGCTTGGAACCAGGAACAAGGCCTTGACACATCTGCACCAAACATTCCTCAGATTTTACAATACCTGACTGAGATACTGAACAAAGGCCTTTCTTTCTCATCAATTAAGATTCATGCCTCTGCCATTTCTGCACAGTACAATACGGAACCACCTATCTTTTCTCACCCTTTAATAAGGCAGTACCTCAGAGGGGCCAAAAACATTAGGCCTCCTAGGAGAGCACCAATTCTGGCCTGGGACCTCAATTTTGTTTTGGAAAAACTCACACTGCCTCCTTTTGAGCCAGCATCAACAGTGGATATTAAATTCTTATCCTAGAAAACAGCTCTGCTCCTAGCCATTACCACTGCAGGGCGAGTCTCGGAGTTACAAGCACTCATGTCTGTGGAACCTTTCATCATTTTTCATCCAGACAGGGTTTCTGTGAGGACAAACCCTACATTTATGCTGAAGGTGGTGTCCAGCATGGCCCTCAATCAAACCATTCACTTGCCTACCTTTTACCCAAATCCACAGAACAAGGGTGAGAAAATTCTGCATTCTTTGGACATACACAGGCAGTTACATTTCTACTTGGGCAGAACTAAAGCTTTCAGAAAGACTGAGCAACTTCTAGTATCATATACTGCAGGATCACAAGGAAAGGCTATCTCAAAACAAACTATTTCTAAATGGATAGGCCATTGCATCTGTTTCTGCTATTCTCAACATGGCAAATCAGTGCCTAAGGCCATTAGGCCTCATTCCACCAGAGCAGCAGCCACTTCAGCAGCCTTCCTCAGGGGAGTACCAACCAAAGAAATCTTAGAGGCTGCAACTTGGAGTTCAGTCCACACCTTTACAAAGCACTACCACTTGCCTCTCTACTCTAAGTCCAGAGCAGGCTTCACCACTGCAGTTCTGCAAGGCCTCATAGCCTCTTCTAATCCTATTTAGCCCAGCCACCCTTCCTCAGCTTTGGGATTCAACCCAAGAGTAATGACTGCAACAGTGAAACACGATGAACATAGTACAGTTGTGTACCTACCATAAATGTAGATGTTCGAGTGTATTCACTGTTGCAGTCCAGGTTACCCACCCACCATCCCCCTTCTCTTTTCTGGGACTTATCTGCACTTCTCTATCCTGTACAACCTTGTTGGTGTATTTGCTTGTAGATGAAGGAAATGTTACTTTTCTGTATGCATTTCTTATTGATATATTTTTCAACCTACCTATTTGGGGCACCTGACATCTGGGGCAAGCAAAACTGAAGAAAATAACGTTGGCTGATTCTTTTATACCCCTGGCGCACTGACGTCAGGGAAGAGGCGACTGCAACCGACGCCAGACCTAGACTTTGGAATTCTGGCCGACTGAGGGTGGCCTGCCAGCAGGATAACCCAAGAGTAATGACTGCAACAGTGAATACACTCGAACATCTACATTTATGGTAGGTACACAACTGTACTTTCCCCCTTGTCCCTCCCTGATCCAAAGCAGTCGGTCAACACTGATGCTGTGGTCTCTCCTTGGAGAGCAATTTCAGAAGGGATAAAAGTGCAGGGATGCGGGACAGTAAGTACTAATGCAAGCACATAAATATCAAGGAGATGCTTGCCATGATCAAGGCACTCAACTGTTCACGTGGTTACAGACAGTACCGCAGTCATGTGGTGCATCAACAAGCAAGAGGAAACTAAGTTAGACCTCCTTTGCATGACTAACCTTGTTATCTTGGGCTATAACTTCACAGCGCAGTCTCACTGTGCAGACATCCTGAATTATGTCAGAGCAAAACTGTGTGGCAGACAAGCTGAGCAGGATCAGGGCAGACCTTCACAAATGCAAACTAGATCAGGTGGACTTCCAAGATTTGATATGACTGTGGATAGTTCCTCAGGTAGGTCTCTGCCTCCTCTCTGAACAATCAACTGGTAAGACTCTGTCCCAGGACTCCATGCAAAAAGAACTGGAAGACAGATGCAGATGCCTTTTATTTTCCTTGAACAGGAATGGACCCTGTATGCTTTTCCACTAATATCCAGGGCAATTCTGAAGATTCAGAAGGAATTCCCAAGTTAATTGTGGTGACTCCCTTTTGGCCTAGACAACTTTGCTTCTTCCTTCCTTTGGAAATGGCCAGGGGCAATTACCACGAGCTTCCACACAGCCTGGATCTGCTCACATAAGAACAGGCGTTTTTGATACACTTCAACATCAGTCATCTTCAGTTGACTGCCTGGATGATGGGTCTTAATTCCTTTTGGCACCTGTTTACTGAGGATGTGCATAGGTACTAATGGAGACAAGAAAGCCTACTACTAGAAAATCATGTGTTAGCAAATGGAAGAGGTTTTCTAGCTAGTGCCAAAAACATAACCAGCACCCATTCAAGCTAGCTGTTTTCCGTTTCTGCAATGTTTGTGTGACTTACTATCCTGTGACCTTTCTTAGTCCTCTTTCAAGATGTATTTATCAGCTATTTGAGCATACCTTACCCATGGATCCACCCCTTTCAGTGCAGTGTCATGTCAAATGTTCTTGAAAGGGGTTTTGCAAGAGAGTCCTCCAAGAAAACCAGTGGCCCCTCCTTGAGATCTTAATTTTGTTTTAGAAAATATAACACTTGTTCCATTTGAACTAGCTAATCTGGCTGACTTGAGGTTCTTAACATGGAAGCAAGTTTTACTGATTGCTCTGATCTCTGCAAGAAGGGTATTTGAGTTCCAAGCTGTTATGGCAAGTCAACCCTATTTAATTTTTCTTCAGGACAGAATTTCTTTGAGAACTAATCCTCTTTTTATGCCTAAAATGGCATCCAAGTTTACTATCTTGACAGAACTAATCTGTCAGATCTTTGGATCAGTTAATTTTTTGTGAAGATAAGAAGGGACAACCTATGTCAAAACAGACTATGTCCAAGTGGCTGTCAAAGGCCATAACAAAAGTATTACTGAAAGGTCAAGGCTCACTGTACTAGGGCCTTGGCTTCACTATGCCTTTTTAGAAAGAGTTGGAGTCTGTAAGTATTCTAGAAGCTGGTACTTTGTCCTCTGTACACACTTTTACAAAGCACTATAAAATTGATTCCTTCTCTAAGTCCAGATCAAGCTTTCCTAGGACCATTCTTCAGTGGCTCCTAGACTCTTCTCCTTCCACCTACCACATGGAGTTAACCAAGGTGATGTACCAGTATAGCTAAGGCTACAGCAGCACTGATCATTATGATAAATATAGTACAGTTGTAAAAATTAAACTTGCCATAACAGTAGATGTTCAAATGATCACTGCTGCAATAGCTGCTGTCTTTCTGCATCCTCCTTGTTTTTTGTTGTGTTTTTTATGCCAGTGTGTGAACATTTTTTTTCATTGTTCCTAGCATTGTCCATCCAGGGCTCAGCCTCCCTCTATTTGCTGGCAGGAAGGCTCAGAAGAGTCCAAACTTGTCTTTTGGTCAGTCCAGCTCAAGATACTGCAGTAGTGATCATTCAAACATCTGTTGTTATGGTATATTTAACTTGCACAACTCTACTTTTCTAGTATCACTTTAGCATCAGTATCTAGTATATCAAGCATTTCTTTCCTTCTAGCATCACTGCTGCTTGAAGAGTTTCCAAACTACTGTTTCTGTTTTGTACAGTGCCAATCCCTTCTCTCTCCTCAAAGCAGTTTGAGACAGACATGAACCAGCTGATTCACTTACCAGTCTTTCTCCAAATCATTCCAGTAAGGGTAAATATATCCCGCATGATCTGTATGTTCATAGGCGGCTGAGATTTCAACTTCGTAGAACTAAATCCTTCATGAAAAACTGACATCTCATCTCCTTTGCAGTTAAACTTGGATCTTGAGTGTCCAAAGTCAGTATTTCGAGGTGAATTTCAGATTGTGTTTCTTATGTGTACTAAATTAATAATTACCCCTTATCATACAAAGGCTCACGCCACTCTGTCTGTTACCACTTCAGAAGCATTTGTTAGGAATTCATTGAATGAGATTTGTGCAGCAGCTACAGCATCTGCATTGCATACCTTTATTAAGCATTACAGTTTGGTTGCTATGCCCAGGCTAGGACACTTTGTATCCAGTGTCATCAAGGGTTTCCTGTCATGATACCCTCCAAGTGTTTTGGTAGGTTGGGATTCTGACCCATAAGTCTGGTCAGAAGGATTGAATGAAGAGGATACAGCAGTTGCCATCCACTACAACAACCCACATTTCCCCCTTCCAAATGGTCACTTTGTAAGATGTGAAGGATATTTCCATTCTCTGCCATACTCTGCCCTTATTTTCTCTTCTTGTTGATGCAAAACTTGATCTAAGGTACTCCCACACACTAAGGCATGATGGGGAAGGAATTCTTAAAGGGCTTGAGGTTGGAGCATTAGATGTTCATCGTGCTGGTTCAGATCAGACAAGTGTCTTAAGGACCCATAAGTCATATTGGATGAATGTGAATGAAAGGGTCCAGCGTTATGTTAAGTACATAGTTTTCATTTATATAAGAAAAACGCATGTTTTTGCAATATGTTGAACTTGAACATATATACATTTATTTTTATTTACATATTGATTTTTAAAGGAAGGTTATTATTTATTAAACTTATTTTAATCTTTATTCTTATTTGCATTGATACAAATTGTAATATATACATGCATGTTTTTACTATTTCCAAATACTTGTATGAAAATGTATTTCATACATCTTTTCAAAATATGTTTAAATTGCTTTGATCGTCTGCGTTACATGGCAGGAGGTTTTTAATATTTTAAATGAGAGTAAATGCAGTTTGAATAGTTCTGATGTAGTTCCATTTGTGTATTTGGAACAAAAGCACTTAACTATTATCTATGAACTGTGGTTCCTACCCAGGTCAGCCTATTTGGTGTTTTATGACACCTTGCTACCTTCAGGGGAAGAGAACAGGGCTGTAAACTGGAAAGCTGTTCATCGGACAAACCATCAGTGTCTGGGATCCCAATTAGGGGAAAGAAGATAGCTCAACTCCAGTATGTTCAAGTATCAGAAACTGCAGGCTGAGAGTTTGAGGTCATAGTAACCTCTCCATTCCTGGGAAGGAGGATTTTATGCAATCCCAGACTTCTGAGAGTTCAGACAAGAATCTCCACCTTTTCTGACCCCTTTGGAGCTGGACAGAGGATTTCTTTCTCTAGCTGCTGCTGTTACAGAGGAATGACATGAATCTATTCAGTCGTGTGCCAGACAGTGGGTTCCATAGAGCCCTTTAAAGATGTCCCCATTCCTCCAAAGATAGCATCTCCTCCTAAACTTCAAGAAAGAGATGATATTGCTACAGTTTTAATTCCCCATTCCAGAACGGCTGTGCACTACCATTTCTCAGTTGGATGTTGGGCCAATCTTTCCCTTTAGGCACTACAGTCTCCTTGGCCACATCTTTCCAGTTTGATTACAAACAATTTGCAGAACAATATGGGGCATGTTGTCAGAGGATCAGTCTTTTGCTGACACAGCTTTCTATGTCGAGTCCCACCACCCCTCAAAAGAAAAGGAGCTAACTCTCCCACTTCTTATTTCTTAGCACAGAACTGAAGGGAGAGGATTTCAGTTACTTATCTCAAATGGTATGAGCCATGGATTATGTCGCTGGTGACCAAGAAACAGTGTGCTTTAACACTTCTTATAAAGAAGCAAGCTACAGGTATCCATGGCAGTGTTAAGGAACCACCCCCAAGTCAGGCTTTTGCCTTTACCCCAAGATGTTAAATTACTTTTTTAGAAGCTCATTTAGAGAGACAGTTTCTTTTTGCCTCTAGTAACATCCATAATCTTGGAGGATCAGGATAATACTTCAACTAAGATGGTTGAGTAAGTGTTTCACCCCCTCACTACTAAATATTATTGGAACTCTCCCAGTCAATTGTCATCCTTGTGTTGAAAGTAAACAAGGGCAGACAGTGGTTTTAGAAAAGAGAGAGGATTGTTGGGGTGTCAGAGTTTATGGGCAATAGCAAGAGATAAATCCTACATGGAAAACTCCTAGGTAATACTGGCTATACCTTGCCCCTCTCTCTCCCCTTTCTTTCCTTCCATCCCTTTGTTTGGTGGCAGACTGGCCTTGTTAATGGAAACACATGGTTCCAGTTAGTATCCAACCAATGAGTAGGATCCATTGTTGGTCAAGGATACAGAGTAGAGTTCACTTACAAACTTAACTTTACAGGGATCGCACAGTCCCTGCAGGTCACTTCGACGTTTCATTGGAGGGAGGGGCTGTAGCTGTCCATGGGTGTGTTGAAGGTAGTTCTCTGTTCATTATTGTTTCTGATGTCATACACTAAAAATGCCATTTTATATGCTTTGCTTTCTGGACCTCTACTGCTGTGGCATTTTTCGTGTATGTATTTCGTGCTTTTGGACTTAATTGTTTCTGATGTCACCGAAGGATTCCTGAATGACTAGATTTCTAGGAATGAAAATGTTCAAAATACTAGTAATATGGATACTCCTTCCACTGCTTTGCAGCTATACCTTGCTGATTAACTTGATCTAAAAAATGCTTCTGTGCAGATTCCAATTCATCCAGATGACTGATGGCTTCTCAGGTTTTTGGTGGAAAACAGCCTCTTCTATTTTACCTCACTCGCCTCTGGACTTTTTATGGCAACAAGGATAGCTGCAGAATGCCTATCTGCATTATGCAGCTGCCCAAAAACAAAGGGAGTGCATATCTGTCCAGATCTGGATGAGTTTCTGATTCACTCTTCATAGGATATAGTTACAGCAGTGGTCACTATAATGTCCATCTAATCACACCTGGTATTTACCATGTATCTTATCCCACCTGGCATTTACCATGTACATCCCCAAATCTAGCATTGAATTAGAAATGAAAATGTTTTAGGGATCCTGCTGGATACTGAGGGGGCCTAGCTTTTCTTCCTCAGGGAGGACTTCCTTGTGTTAGACAGTTTTCCTCAGCCTGGTAGAAGCAGGAGGACTGCAGACAAGGGAGATGTTGAAAGTCATTTTGATGGCATCACAAACCTGACTGCATATGAGAAAAATACAGTGGTACCTGAAGAACATCTGACTTCAAGACTGCCACTCTCTGTCCCAGTAGATTTAGCTTCTGCCTATCACAAGGAAGTAGTTCACCTGGTGGGCAGTTCATTTAGAGAACAACCAGAGTTCAGTCCAGCACCATCCCTTCCCCAGTCTAACATCACAGATAATTGTAGTGTGAGGAGAAGAACTAGGGTATCCCAGGGTCAATTGTTCCTGGGACAGAAGCATGCACAAAAAAATAAAAAACACACAAAAATGTGAGAGAGATGATGACTGTCTTACTCCTCCTAAGGACCTTTAAAATGAGCTCAGGCCAGGCACTCTTAATGAAGTGACAGACAACAGCACATGTGTGTGACATGTTAAGCAAGGAGGGACACATGTACCACCTGTGTAGACTGGTGATGCTGGTATGGGGTACTGTTATGTCTGATTCTACATCTACAAGCCATTAACGTTTCCTTAGGGCAAAATCTCATCGAAGATTAAATTGGTCATGTATCAACAGTTACAAATTAAGGCTGGACCCATGAGCTTTCAGGACTGCTTCAGAAGCTGTAGAGAACCCACTGGTAGATCTGTTCAACCCAGATGGCACCCATCGACTTAACATCTTGTGCTTCTGATTCCAGGGTCACATAGCCTTGACCGTAGATACTTTTGTTGTGAAGTGGAAAAGAATGCATTTATCTATGTCTTTCCTTCCTTTCCCCTCATTTCTAGAGTGTTTCAAAACATGAATGTAGAAGTTACAGAGCTCATCGCACTAACTCCATGTTGGCCCATACAACCTCAGGTTTTACCCTTGTGTATGTAGTATAGTAGGAATCCCTGTTCCTACCATAACATAACACTGTGTTAATGCAACAGGTTGATACTCCAGTGCATCCAAAATTCAGAACTCAAGGGTTAGCTGTATGGATCATTTAAGTCTTATTCCTTTCAGGTGCAGATTTTCTGATGAGGGCATTAAGGTTTTGCTGGAACCCAAAAGACCAGGCACCAGAAAATCATACCTGAAAAAATATAAAAGATTCTCCATATGGTTTGACTGCAGTGATACCCTTCTCAACAGCCAGAGTCTGTCTATACATAGAAGAACATCTGACCAAAGACCTTTGCTACTCTTCAAAGTGCACTTCTTGGTAATCTCTTGTATGCCAAGGGACACACTTCTCTCTGCACATACCTTAGTTTTTGAGGAAGGTCTTGCATATAACACCTCAGAGAAAAAAAGATCCTTCATTTTTGGGGCCTGCATTTTATGTTGCATCAACCTGCACTGACTCCATCTGATTCCAGTGTATCAGTCCCTTTTAAATTTATTTCCGAAAAAACATATGCTGGTGTCATTCATATCAGCCAGAAAGATGTCTGAACTTCTGACCACTCTTGCACAAAAGATTATATGTAATATTGTGTGAAAGCAGTGTTAGCCAGAAGTCTAACACCTTTATTCCTAAGATGGTGTCGGTAGTGACCCTCTGTCAAACAATGCAGTTACCTCCTTTCTTCCCTAACCCACAGAACAAAGGAGAAGCATTTTACATCTCTTAAATGTCTGCAGGCAGTAAAGATATTATACTGAGAGAACCAGAGAGATGGTGGAAATGGGAGAAATGAGATTAAGTCTTTGTGTCCTTTAAGCTAGGTAAACATGACCTACCAATAACCAGGTAGATGTTCTCTAAATGGCTGGTCATTTGTAAAAACAAATCTTTCAGCAAACAAAAAAGTAGATGCTCCAATGTTAGTACACTCCACCATGGTAATTACCACTGTGGCAGCATTCTTTAGTAATGCTGCATTCCAAGACTTGTGAGGCAGCAACATGAATGTTGGTTCCTACCTTCTCCAAATACTATAAACTAGACATTGTTTCAAGAACAAGGTATCCCCTAGCCTCTTCTGGTTTGCAGGGTCTTTTTTTAAGTGTAGATGTCCTTGCCTTGTCCTTATCCTCCTTAATATATACTGAATCATGTCCACTACCCATTCCTTAAATTATTTTCTTTTTAACACAAGTAGAAAGTCAAAAGTACTTCATTTTTAAATCCTTACCCTGCCTCTTTACCATAGTTTTTTATTGGTACAGGATTTGAAAATGTTTATTGGATGGATGTCAAACCTTTCAGTTATACACATGATCCTATAAATTATAATTTATATCCAGTCTAACCTAGTTGTTATGTCTTGGGAAAAACATGTATATTTTATTTGAATTATTGCTACTATATTCACATATTCCATACAAGATATTCTGATATACATTTTCATAAATCTCCCATTTTTGTAATATTTTCCTTATAAGTTCCATTTATATATCTTTACTATTGAAAATTAAATCCCACTCCTTGCCCATAAATAATAATCCCTGCTGAAAGCTGCTTATTTATCCAAAAGTCTTCTAAGTTCCATAATAGTTTATAAATGCACACCATCCTCCTATACTGCCAGTATTTTTTTACTACAGCAAATCTACTGTTGTCCTTTTCCCTTGTTCTATCACTATTGGAGCCCCTCCTGTAATCGGTATTGCTATTCCTCTTTTTCTTTGTCTCTGCCACCCTGTTGAATATCTATCCTGAAATCTTTTTTTTTTAAAACAAGAAACAACTTTATTAAATTATCAGGTGTGGCATAGGCTGTCATACATTTATATAAATGAAAACAAACCATATTGACATACTTTTAGTTGCAAACATCATACATCCCTAACCATATTGACACCATTTTACTTGCAATCGTTATACATCACTTATAATCTATCCAATCATTGTCAGCCAGATATTGCATAGCTCATTCAAATCAGGCCTTCTTTTAGACCTTGTTCCTCTTCTGCATGTATTGTTCCCACAATTCCCGTTTTCCCCATGCAGTTTGCTTCCACCCTTTTCCATAGATCAAGATTCAAGATGTTTTATATCTGTTACTACATTCACTGCTTGGTTGGTTTAGACTTTGATTTCCATTTTCTAGCAATTGCTTTTTTGTCAAGCACCATAATTAGACTCAGCAAGGCCTTACTATGTCTAGGCAGTTCCAATTCTGTATCATAGCTCAAAAAATCATTTCCTTAGTTACACAAATTTTCTCACCCAGTATCTCTGACAGAGCATACTGCAGGGAATCTTTAAAATCTGTCCACTCAGTAAACTCCCAGAAGATATGTTACCAATTACCTCTTTCTTCCCCATCACAGCTCCAACATTTGCTGTCTACCTGAGGAAGAATAAAAGGAAGTATAAGAATACCTATGTAAACACTTCCTAGCAAATATCCTAATTCTTCTACACTTTATTGCTTATTTGGGAGACATACATATATCCCCCATTGTTTCTTTGTGAATTGCTAATCCAGTCTCTCTTCCCAATTCATTCTAACATCCTATGATTGATTCTTATAGTTATGTGATATTTTGAATGCTGCACTAATTAGTCCTTTTTTAACAGCAGTGTCTGTTCTAGATTCTACTAAAAACTCTACCAGTGCTGGTCTTTCACTTAGGATCCCCCCATTTCTTTCTCTTTGCCTATACACTGATATCAGTCATTGACAGGGAAAGCAATTTCTAGCCTGCATTCCAAATAAATTCTTGGCCTCTTCCCATTCTATTACATTTCCCTTCTCTAATTATTTTCTCCTTATACCTTGGTTCTTTTGCCAGTTTTCTTTAATAAATTCTAACCCCCTCTTGTCTATTGTCTGTATCCCTAAATGCAGTCATCCTTTTGGCAGAATCTCCTTTCTCCATTCCTGTGTTGGCTTAGTTCTTAGAATACTTTCTGCTATTTTATGAATATAATAATCAGTATACTTATTGTTATTTTCCTTAAGGATCTGCATCCAAAATCCCAGTCTTTCCCTGTTTCTTAAGCTTCCACCCTGTTTCATTATCCCTTTCCGCTTTGAGTTATAGGCTTCTGCTTGTGCTGTGTATAGGAGCCTTAGCCATATAGCACTGAAATATCCTGTTAAAGTAATCCCAGACTACTTTGTTCAGCTGGAAGAATCAGCTTATTGCACTTTAATCTTGCCATATTCCCTCCCAGATAAAATCCTTCAGCTCTTTATTAATTGCTATCTACAACTTGCCTTCTGATTGATAAAAAATTGCCTGTCCCATGTATAACACTAAAGAGACTAAAAACATTTTAACTGCTTGTATCCTGCTATCCATATCCATATAACAGAGTTTTCAGTTTCTGAGTTGTCAAATCCTTTTTGTCAAATTTACTTGCTCACGTCTATTTGTTTCTCCTGCAACTTATTTGCACTCTAGTCTTAATATAATTCCGTACTCCCTGATGTTCTTCGTGTTCCACTGTTGCAGTCGTCACATTTGGGTTATCTGCTTGCAGTAGCCCTCAGTCGGCCTGATTGTCTTGGGTCCTGCATCGGTTGTTGTCTCGTCTTCCATGACGGCAGGTAGTCTGGGGTATAAAGCATGCAGCTGACGCCTTTACATCAGTCTTTCTTGCCTTGCGGTGCCCGAAGCAGAAGCAGTTCGCAAGTGCCGGTCGGCTGACTCCTGAAATTTTCGTTTTCAAGTTTCAGAACTGAAGTCTTCAACTAAAGCTAAGTACCCCGTTGGGGAAAGTTTTTCTTGCTCTAAACCGATATCAGTAAAAGTCAATAATTATATTTCTAGTGGAAAGCAAATACCTCATAAAGATTTTAATTCATACTGTATTCCTTGCCTACGTCATGACCATGACATACCTCGCTGTCGGTTTTGTGCCTTATTTAAACAACGAACTATTCGTCATCTGTATATTTATGCTTCTAAATATTTTGGTACTCGGTTCAATTACCCAGATATGGCTTCTGTAAGCCACCCGACTACCGACTTTCTGAAAAAAAAACGCAAAGATAAAGACAGAGACAGGCCGCCTAGGTCCAAAGCTGTCGACGATGCTTCTCCTAAGCTAGTCGCCAGTTTGCCGGTACTCAGTGAGGCACTTTCGCAGCCCCTGATACCTGCTACTTCAGATTTGCAAGCCTGTACTGAGACCCATTTGGAATCCGGTATGCCGCGAGATGCTTCAACTGTGGAACCTGCGGATGTCTCTACCTTGGATGGGTCCAGAGCTGCTGTGTAGGCACCGGCGAGGGTGTATTTAGGCCTACTGAATTTCCTGTTAAACAGACGCCATCTTCTTTTTCAAAGCCTAAAACTCAATCCATGCCTAGAAAACCAATGCCTAGACCACATGGTCAGGCCTCTTTGCCTAAAAAACAAATGATAAGAATGGCTGAAGACCTTATTACTTTAATCATGGGAAGCCAACCTTCCCCCTCTAAGAGACCGAGGACTGAATTTGCTTATGATTATTCTGATCAGGATTCTGAAATTTCTGTTTCCTCTGATGACCAGGATTTACCCTTATCTACCTATGAGGATTCTGATGCAGAGGACTATATTCCCTCTGCTTCCCCTCCAGAGGATTTCTCTTTTGGTGAAACCTTGCATAGTCTTAGGGAACATTTTCACTGGGAAAGCCAGGATTACTCTGATTCTAAAAAGAGGCATTGGGATTTCTTACTCCTGCCCCAACATAGGCCTTTAGCTATCCCCCCTGTACTGGACATTGTTGATGATGCCTTTTTGGAATCTAGCTTGGCCCCAGACTCCTTACCTCCTGCTCCTGCTCCTGCTCCTAGAAAACCAGATAGATATTACAGGGTTCCTGACTTTAACAAGTTCCTCTTTAAAAATCCTACTGCGGATCCTGAGACCATTTCACAGGGACCAAAGGGCATTAAGGCTACTACTGCCAAACAATCCTACCCCCTCTGATAGAGATTCCAGGGCATTGGATAGATGGAGGTAAGAATGTATACACTTCTGCAACCTTGACCATTAGGGCCTTAAACTGCCAGTTTTATATGTTAAAACTGTGCTGAAAATAAGGATTTACAGGAATTAATGCATTCTGCTGAAGAAGTTGAAAAACATACTTTGCAATGTGGTTTTGATTCACTAGAGACGTCTTGCAGGGCTGCTGTCACTGGGTCTGTACTTAGAAGGCATGCTTGGCTTAAGGAGCAGTCTTTGCTAGATCATGTTAAAGCTAAATTGCTGGATGCTTCCCTAAACCAGGATTGCCTGTTTGGCAGCAAAGCAGAAGAAGTACTTAAAAAGATGGAGGAAAAAGCTAAATCTATGCAAACTGTTAAAGATTTCCTGCAAGTACAGCCTCCAAGATTTAGTAGGCATTGGCCCTCTAAGAATTGGTCCTTTCCTGCCTCTTCCAGGCCTTCTCAGTCCAAACCCAGAATCAGCAGAACACCCAGGCTTCAGTCCCAAGGTACGCACAGGACTAAGTAGTGGGGGGTTCCCACTTCCAAAGCAGGGAGTAGTAAGACTCCCCCCTATGGTAAACTGTCTCAGTGGCTTAATTTTAAAACTTCCAAACCCTTCTCAACTGACTGCTCCTTTAGGGGGAAAGATTGCACTGCAGGCAAAAAACTGGGAACTCATTACTCAGGACAAATGGGTTTTAAATATAGTTTCCGAAGGATATAGATTCCACTTCCACACTTTACCAGCCCCAAACGGTTAGCCAGATCTACCCCCAAATCAGTTGCCAGAGGCTCAAAAGCAAGTTGTCTCTCTCTTAAGTATAAGGGCTATTCAAACTGTCCCAGAAGAGGAAAGGGGACAAGGTTTCTACTCGACTTTTCCTGGTGCCCAGAAAAGACAACTCCTGGCATCCTATCCTAGATCTCTCTATCCAAAACACTTTTTTGGTGATCCCAAAATTCAAGATGCTAACTCTTCACCAGTTGCTTCCTTTGCTAGGCAAGGATGCCTGGTTGGCAACACTGGATTTAAAGGAAGCCTACCTGCACATCCCAATCAGGGAATCTTGCAGAAGATACCTGCGCCTCAAAGCAGGCTACATGCACAGTCAGTTCTCTGCACTGCCCTTTGGCTTATCTAATGCGCCCAGGGTATTCACAAAGTGCCTAGCTCCAGTCATTGCATTTTGCAGGCAAATAAATATTCAAATATACCCATACTTGGACGATTGTCTAATTCAGGCAGAAAGCCAGGACATAACTTTTGATTCATCTGGTGTTTGTACAAAAGGTCAATGAACACCAACAAAGGTAGCAACGAAAAGAAATCACATCTTGTACCCTGCCAACAAATTGTATTCCTAGGAGCAAGCTTGAACACAACTTCCCAGATGGCTTTCCTCACGCCAGAGAAACAAGTCCATTGGACAGCTTACTTCAAACTAATGGCCACAAAGACCCTGCTATCTGCAAGACAAATACTGCAAGCCTTGGGGTTCATGGCGTCCTGCATTCTTCTAATTCCATGTGCAAGACTGCATATGAGGAAAGTACAATGGTATCTAAAAAGCCTATGGTGTCAACATTCTCACAATCTAGAAGCAATGATTCCCATCATACCTTGCCTACAGTTAGAGTTCCTTTGGTGGGCAGAGGCCTGTCACCAAAACAAGGGTCTGCCATTCATTCTACCCCCTGCCGCCTGAACCCTAACAACAGACGCATCAGACTATGCATGGGGGGCTCACTTGGCAGGGAAGTGCATTCAGGGCAAATGGAACCCAAGTCAAATACACCTGCATATCAATCAAAAAGAAATGTTAGCTGTACAGAATGCTCTGACAGCCTACAAGGACACATTCTTCCAGGACAATTAATGGTAAAGACAGACAACACCACTGTTATGTGGTACATAAACAAGCAGGGGGCAACCCACTCATACCCTCTCTGCAGACTAGCCATGGCTCAGTGGAGCACAGCCTTGAGCTACCACGTGCACCTACAGGCTCAATTCCTGCCAGGAAAGCTAAATGCACTGGCAGATGAACTAAGTAGAAATCTCATGGACTCACACATGTGGAAACTGGAACCAAAGACATTCAACATGTTGATAAACAAATGGGGGAGCCCAAATATAGACCTGTTTGCCTCCCCCCAGAACTACCAATTGGACAAATTCTGCACAAGGACTCCCCACAAACAAGCATGGTAAGTGGATGCCCTGCCCTTCAGCTGGAAAATCTATAAGTTTATGCCTTTCCTCCTCTGCCTCTCCTCTCCAAGGTATTACTAAAGATCAAACAGGACAAATCAAGGACGATACTGATTGCACCGCACTGGCCATGCCAACACTGGTACCTCCTCTTGCGCAGTGTGTCACTGCTGGCACCATGGCACCTGCCTCAGACCCCTACCCTGCTGTCCCAGCTGGAGGTCTAGATTCTGCACCCTCAGCTTCAAAGCCTGAACCTGGCAGCCTGGCTAATTACCTGATCTCTCAGTTACCATCCCTCAGTAAACAAGTGTTGGATTTCATTCTGGAGACAAGGAAGCCTAGTACTAGAAAATCTTATGCTGAAAAATGGAAAAGATTCTGTTCCTGGAACCAAACTCAGGGGATGGGCACAGCAGCACCCACTTTACCTCAGATTCTTCAATACTTAACTGAGATGCTTCACAAGTGCCTTTCCTTTTCCTCCATCAAAATTCATGCCTCAGCCATTTCAGCTCATTACAACACAGAACCACCCCTCTTCTCTCATCCACTGCTCAAGCATTCCTCAGAGGGGCCAAAAACTTAAGACCACCCAGGAGAGCCCCAACTCCAGCCTGGGACCTTAACTTTGTATTGGAAAAACTCACTCTCCCTCCTTTTGAGCCGGCTGCAAGTGCAGAGTTGAAATTCCTTTCTTGGAAAACAGCCTTCCTTTTAGCCATCACTTATTACAGGCCCTTATGGCAGTGGAGCCTTTCATCATCTTTTGTGTAGACAGGGTGTCCCTCAGGACCAATCCCTCTTTCATGCACAAGGTAATATCCAGTGCGGCTCTTAATCAGTCCATTCATTTGCCAACCTTCTTTTCTAATCCACAGAACAAAGGGGAACGTATACTGCACTCCTTAGATGTACACAGACAACTTAAATTTTACTTGGACAGGACTAAACCTCTCAGGAAATCGGAACAGCTGCTGATGGGATTTGATGCAGGGACAGAGGGAAAGGCCATTTCAAAGCAAACCATTTCTAAATGGATAGGCCATTGCATTCATTTCTGCTATAAGCACCATGGAAAACCTATCCCACAGGGAATAAGACCACATTCAACCAAGGCTGCATCTACCTCTGCAGCCTTTCTCAGATGTGTCCCTACTAGGAACATTCTAGAAGCTGCTACCTGGAGTTCTGTACATACTTGCACCAAGCATTACCATTTGCCAGTTTTCTCTAAATCCAGAGCTGGCTTTGCCACTGCAGTCTTGCAGAGCCTTATAGCTGGTCCTAATGCTATCTGATTTCCTCCTCCCATCCTTAGATTTGGGAATCTACCCAAATGTAATGACTACAACAGTGAAACACGAAGAACATAGTACTGTTGTGTACACTTACCATAAATGTAGATGTTCGAGTGTATTCACTGTTGCAGTCCTGGTTACCCTCCCTCCAGCCCCCTGACTTCTTTTGGCTGTACCTCTTTTCCTTTTTACTAGGCTTTAAGCTTTTTGGTGTATTTTCTTTTTTGTTGGATGTGTAACCTTGTATTTATATTTAATTGCTTCCCATTAGGGGTGCACCTGACATCTGGGGCAAGAAAATCTGATGTAATGGTGTCGGCTGCATGCTTTATACCCATGACTACCTGACGTCATGGAAGATGAGACAGCAGCCGACACAGGACCAAAGACTTTGATAATCAGGCTGACTGAGGGCTACTGCAAGCAGATAACCCAAATGTGATGACTGCAACAGTGAATACACTCAAACATCTACATTTATGGTACATGTACACAACTTTACTTTTCTTGTCTACACTTGTAAAGCCATTTACATTCCACATTAATTTTGATAAGTCAGCCATTGTGACTGTGAAGGCTGCCAGCCTAGTTAGATAGGATTTTGTAGATGATTTTGTCATTTGTAAATATTAATGTAAGCCACATGCTTGTTCTCATAAATGTAAGAAAATTATGGTAAATGTTGAAGTTCACAAATGTAACCACATTGCACTCTGCTGGAAGAAAGCTGATAAGTCAAGCATTGTATAATTGTTTGATCTCAAAACTTGGAGCCGAGATGTCTGAATGAAGGAATTCTTCCTATTGTTTTGAGGCCAGAGTTAATGGCTAGAATTTACATGTATAGTGTCTTTTATTGCTCTGGCTTCCTGACGAGCTACAAGATGAAAAGGGCTGTTAAGCTCTGAGTTTCTGTTAGCCTGGGATCAGAGAATAATGACGTAATCTGAAATTAGTCAATGGTACTGTGTTATCAATTTAAAGACAGAGAGAGAATCAGAGCATTTTGCGTTTGTTTTCAGAACCGACAACATCACCAGCACTGTCTTGCTCTGTATGCAAGTTTATTTTAGAACTGTGTTTGCTCTTAGATATAGATAGGAAATAGGAAGTCTAGTCAAGCTGTTTTCTGTATTGATGTCAGAACTTTGCTACTGTATTATTTTAAGCATTTCCCTGTGATCTCTGAACTCTTGACTAGCACTGTGTAGTAAGAAGCATTGTCATGTGTTCTTATTATTTATTATTAATTTTTTTTAAACCTTTCAACTGTGGCTGTTTTCTGTAGAGATAATTTAAGCTCTAGAGTACATTGCATGTATATAGTGATGCTGCACAAAGCCACTCCAAGTAAGTCTTGCTGCTCAGTCACACTTACCATTTGGATAATAATATTGCACAGTACTAGTTGGGCACGCTTTGGTAAGGGCCTTTTTAGTAGCTAAGCAAGGGTTCTCATGGCAGTGATTACTACTTTATAGCATGGACAGAAGGGGCACAGCTCATGAACCTGTGCCAGCCTTCCCCAGGAGTGTCTGTGTGGTTGTATATAAATCATATCTCAAAGTGTGTGTGTGTGTGTGTGTCAGCTACTTGGGCAGGGACACGAAGCACTGGTTGGACAGAGAGAGTGCTAGGAGGACTTGGCTTGCGACCCTGGCTAAGGACCCCGCTCTGCAGCTGTGCCAGTGGGTAGTCTTATTGGAGATCTGGAGAGAAAGGGAGAAAACCAGCCCCAGACTGACTGTGATTTCTGTGTACTCTTAAGTGAAATTGTACTGTACTGTGCATGTACTTTTGTTATCTTTACCAATGTGGATGCCCCTCACTGGTGTTAGTGGTGAGGATTGAGGATCCTTGATTGCTGGACCAGTGCATAGGCGTCACATATTTTTGGCATTGGTGGGATATCCACACCACATATTAATTGGTTGGCACATACTAATTGGATTGTAGTGGTATGGATAGTGAATTCCTGTAGCTTGTGTACAGTGATCATTGAAGGTGTTTTTGTACTCTAAATCAGCCACACAGTGAATATTCAGAGTTCATATCACAATTGTTTTATTTCTTTTGTGAGCTTAGTTAGTTGGGGAGAGCAGGCAAGCATGTCAGCAGAGGAGTATGAAAAGCTGATAAGGAGCCAGTTGGCTGAGATGTGCCAGGCTAAAGGACTGGTGCAGGGAATCCTGACTAAGGCAGACATGATTGCAGCTTTGGTCACAGATGCATCAGAAAACAGCAACCAGGAGGATGATCAGACTGACTGTGGACATGTACAACACTCAGGGAATGGACAGCTCAACCTTAGTGCAGAGGACTTAAAACACCATCTGGAGCTAAAGAGACTGGAGTTGGATGCCAGGCGTTTGGAAGTCGAAGCTGTGGAAAAGGAGCAGCAGAGGCAGCATGAAAATGAATTGCTGACTATTCGCCAGAGTCATGGAGGTAATGGGGAAGGGAGTAACCGGACCCCAGAATCACAAAAGGTCAATACATTTCTTCTGCACTTTACAGAGGGGGATAATTTTGATAGTTTCATTCATATGTTTGAGAGGGTATGTAAACAGTATGATGTTGACCAAAGGCCCTGGGTATAGTTCCTGATCCCCTCACTCCATGGTAAAGCTGTAACTATTTTGTCCAAAATGTCTGATGTTGACTGTTTTGATTATACTACTGTTAAGAATTTCTTGTTAGAATTTTTTAAGCTAACACCTGAAACTTATAGGAAAGTTTTGTGAGCATAGACGCAAGGCCGATGAAAGCATGTGTGGATATGTTGCTGAACTGAGCACTTAATTTCATAAGTGGGTGAGTGGATGTCAGCTCGCCACTTTTGAAGGGCTAACAGACCTTTTGGTGAGGAAACAAGCCCTTAGCACTTTGCCTAAGGACATGAGGATCTGGTTAGCTGATAGATAATGTGCTACTTCAGAGGAGTTGAGGAAGAAGGGAGACCCATACCTAGCAAGCAGGGCATCCCTGCACAGGAAAGGGACCTCCACTACTGCTCATGGGTCTAAAGGAACCCATGGTGGGCAGCCCAGACTGCCCCAGCAGAATCTTCCAGAAGCAGGGGAAGCCACTTGTCCAGGTACACGTCCAGGACGTAGGGTTAAATGTTTTGAATGCAACCAGTGGGGCCATGTGGCATACAGATGTCTATGGAGGCAACCTGGGGAATAAAAGGTGGGTGAGCCAGTAAGTGGGAAAGACAAAATGCCAGTAGTAGTCTTGAGACAACAGGGTTACTGACCTATATCCTGCAGATGTCCTGATAGGGACAGATTTTGATGAGACAGTACCATGTGTTTATGCAGTTACATGCAGTCAGGCTTCGAGACAAGTATGTGGGTCTGGTAGCTTGGGGGAGACCCAGGCAAACCACATACTTGCAGCCAGGACTGGTGAGGGGGTTACTTCAGGGAGGGAGCTACTCTGTAGCAGTGAGAATGAAGGTGAGCCACAGCTGCTTGTGAGTACTGATGTTCCCTTGGACAGAATGACTGCAAAGGTAGAGGTGAGTAGTAGTACCCATGTTGACAGTGAGGCACCGCTGTCAGAGGATGCCAGACTTCCTGTGAAAGTGGATCAGGGAAGGGTTACAAAGAGAGAGTTGAGATGGGCTCAGCTCTTAGACCCTACATTGCAAGGCCTGAGGCAGGTAGCTAGTGAGGCACCTGATTCTCAAGGGAAGGGGAAATCTGTATACTGGGACAAGGGGTTACTGTATAGAGAGTGGACCCCTGATGGAGGGGTAGAATGTGAGAGAATACAGCAGTTGGTCGTGCCTAGAGCCTACCGTCTGGCACTGCTAGCCATAGCCCATGATATTCCCTATGCAGGTCATATGGGCATAAAATGTGCAAAGAGACATATTATGCAGAACTTCTATTGGCCTGGAATTTACAGAGATGTAACTGGGTACTGCTGGACCTGCGAGCAGTGCCAAAATGTAGACAAGGCAGGAGACAAGGTGAGAGCTCCTTTGATGCCTTTGCCTGTGATTGAGGAGCCATTTCAGAGGGTAGCTATGGATATTGCGGAACCTCTGAGTACCCCAAATTCCACAGGGGAAAAGTATATCCTAGTGGTAGTAGATTTTGCTACAAGATGCCCTGAGGCAGTGGCATTGTCCTATAATGAGGCAGAAAAGGTGGCAAATGCTTTGGTAGAGATTTTCAGCAGGGTAAGTTTCCCAAAAGAAAGACTGACTGACAGAAGTGCCAATTTCATGTCAGACCTGCTGGCTTATCTGTGGAAGTCCTGTGGGGTAAAACATCTGAAGACCACCCCCTGCCATCCCCAGAATACTGGTCTTGTTGAGAGGTTAAACTCTACACTTAAGTATATGCTACGGGCATTTGCAGACCAGTTTAAGAGGGAGTGGGAGAAATATTTGCCCCATCTGTTGTGAGCTTACAGAGAGGTTCCCCAGGAATCTACATGTTTTTCACCCTTTGAGTTGTGTGGGCATAGGTTGAGGGGACCTCTAGATTTAATTCATGATGAGTAGGAAGGTGAGTGTGAACTCTCACAAGGAGTTTGTTGTGGCATATGTCCAAAACCTCAGGACAAGGCTCAGGGAACTCATGGGTTTGGCCCAGGAGAACCTGGCAGAAGCCCAACAACAGAAAAAGGTATGGTATGACAGGAATGCTCAAGCTAGAGAGTATGCTGTAGGTCAGCAGGTAATGGTTCTCATTCCTGTAAGACACAACAAGCTGCAAGCAGCTTGGAAGGGACCCTACAAGGTAGTAAGAAAGGTAAGCCTTGTTAACTGCATGGTGGAACTGCTAGACAGGAGGCAGAGGCAGAAGTTGTACCATGTTGACATGATGAATCCATTTCTTGATAGGGAAGCCCTTGTGCTGAGTTTCTGCAGTGGATGGCAGGAGGAGTCTGAGGGAGATCTGGTGACTGATCTCCTCAGTGAGGCTCAGACTGACACCTCAGTGCAAGGGATAGCAATGTCCCAGCAGCTATCTCATATCCAAGTTTGAAAATTCCAAGCAGTGTTACAGGAGTTTAGGGACATGTTCACTGGGAAACCAGGGTGCACCCACTTGGTGCAGCACCAGGTGGATACAGGACCCCAAAGGCCTATTAGGCAGGCCCCTTATAGGGTGCCTGAGACAGTCAAACAGACTCTAAAGGAGGAGATACAGGAAATATTGGAACTAGGGGTAATTAAAGAGTCCCAACAGTCCCTGGGCCTCCCCAGTGGTGCTGGTGCCAAAGCAGGATGGCAGCACCAGGTTCTATGTTGAATACAGGAAATTAAATAGTCACACAGAATCAGATGCTTACCCCATGCCTAGGACAGATGAGGCCCTAGAGCAGCTGGGTGGGGCCAAGTATCTTACAACCATTGCTCTTACCAAGGGTTACTGGCAGGTGCCCTTGTCTCCCAGTGCTAAAGAGAAGTCAGCCTTTGTGACTCCTTTTGGTTTGTATGAGTTCACAGAGATGTCCTTTGGGATAAAAAACACATCAGCAATGTTCCAGAGGCTGGTAGATCACATCCTAGCAGGAGTAGGAGGGTTCGCCCTTGTTTATGTAGATGATATTGCCATCTACAGCCCTTCTTGGCAAGAGCACCTTCAACGTGTCAGGGAGGTGCTGAGCAGACTACAGAGGGCAGGATTGACCATTAAGCCGAGCAAATGTCCAGTGGGTATGGCAGTGGTCTCCTACCTGGGTCATAGAGTGGGGAGTGGTAAGATAAGTCCAGAACCTGCCAAAGTGGAAGCCTTTCAGGCATGGCCTGCACGTGTTATCAAAAAGCAGGTAAGGGCATTCTTAGGGTACTACAGAAAGTTAGTCCCCAGTTATAGTACCATAGCTGCTCCCCTCACAGACTTGACAAGGAAAAACAGGCCAGATATGGTAGTGTGGACCCCAGCATGTGAGCAGGTATTCCAGAAGCTTAAAGAAGCTTTGGGAGGACCCCCTGTGTTAGCCAGTCCAGATTACAGTAAAGAATTTGTTGTGCAGGTTGATGCTTAGAACCATGGGGTTAGGGCTGTACTTAGCCAGATTTCTTCAGAGGGAGAAGAGCACCCAGTGGTTTATCTCAGTCGTTGGCTCCAACCCAGTGAGGAATGCTATGCAGCTATAGAAAAGAAATGTCTAGCCATAGTGTGGGCACTGCAGAAACTTCATCCTTATCTGTATGGAAGAAAATTCACTGTAGTATAGGCCACAATCCCCTAACATGGTTGCACAGAGCCAGCCAGCAAAATGCCAAATTGCTAAGATGGAGCCTAGGGTTGCAAGCATATCATATGTCAGTGCAGCACCGCAGTGGGATTAGCAATGCCAATGCAGATGGGCTCTCAAGAGAGGGAATGGGGTAAAGTAAGATAGACCTAACCCTGTCAAGCAACGTTTCTCAAGGGTCACTTGAAATGCCAGCCTAGCTAGATAGGATTTTGTAGATAATTCTGTCATTTATAAGTATTAATGTAAGCCACATGCTTGTTCTCTTAAATGTAAGAACATTATGGTAAATGATGAACTTCAAAAATGTAACCACATTGCACTCTGCTGGAGGAAAGCTGCTAATTAAAACTTGGAGCCAAGATGTCTGAATGAAGGAATTCTTCCTGTTGTTTTAAGACCAGAGTTAATGGCTAGAGTTTACATGTATAATGTCATTTATTGCTCTGGCTTCCTGCCCAGCTGCAAGATCAAAAGGGCTGTTAAACTCTGAGTTTCTGTTAGCCTGGGGAAATGGAATAATGATGTAATCTGAAATGAGTCAGTGGTACTGTGTTATCAGTTTAAGAACAGAGAGAAAGAGAGAATCAGAGTATTTTGCATTTGTTTTCAGAACTGACAACATCACCAGCACTGCCTTGCTCTATATGTAAGTTTATTTTAGAACTGTGTTTGCTCTTAGATATATCTATGAAATAGGAAGTCTAGTCTAGCTGTTTTCTGTATTGATGTCAGAACTTTTCTGTAGTATTATTTTAAGCATTTCTCTTTGATCTCTGAGCTCTTGACTAACACTGCATAGTAGGAAGTATTGTGTGTTGTTATTATTATTAAATAGTTTTAAACCTTTCAACTGTGGCTGTTTTATGTAGAGATAATTTAAGCTCTAGAGTACATTGCATGTATATAGTGATAATGTACAAAGCCACTCCAAGTAAGTCTTGCTGCTCAGTCACACTTACCATTTGGATAATAATATTGCACAATAATAATTGGATGCCCTTTGGTAAGGGCCGTTTTAGTAGCTGATAAGTAAGGGTTCTAGTGGCATCGATTACTGCCTTGTAGCCTGGACAGAATGGGCACAGCTAGTGAACCTGTGCCAGCCTTCCCCAGGAGTGTCTGTGTGGATGTGTATAAATCATATCTCAAAGTGTGTGTGTGTGTGTGTGTGTGTGTGTGTGTGTGTGTGTGTGAGCTACTTGGGCAGAGACACGAAGCACTGGTTGGACAGAGAAAGTGCTAGGAAGATTTGGGTTGGGACCCTGGCTAAGGACCCCACTCTGTAGCTGGGCAAGTGGGGAGTCTTATTGGGGATCTGGAGAGAAAGAGAGAAAACCAGCCCCAGACTGACTGTGATCTCTGTGTGCTCTTAAGGGAAATTGTACTGTACTGTGTGTGTACTTGTTATCCTTCCCAATGTGGACCCCCCTCACTGGTGTTAGTGGTGAGGATTGAGGCTCCTTGATTGCTGGGCCAGTGCACGGTCATCACAGTGATAAAACAAGTTATGTGTTCATATTATAATGACAGTTCTTTTGAATATATGTTTACAGCTTACATACCCTCATTAATGTTTTACAGGCTGATCTTGTGTGCAGTTGCTTCTTTTCTTCTGTAAATGAGCCCATGTCACATTTTCCCAAATGTTTCACTTCAATAAACAAAAAAACTAAACATGTTTTCAAAGTCCCCAATCCCTTTTAACTTCACTGCAACCACACAAAACTATGTATACATTCCAAAAAGGAAGTTGAACTACTTTGGGCAGTGGCTAGAAATTGACAATTACACCCACAGGCTGTACCTACAGTAAAGTTAGGGTTAACCACGTTAAAGCAAATTTTAGAGCTTGTGTTCCCACTTACTCAGACTGTTGTCTTTTATTGTCTTATCTGAAAGAAAGCTTAAATGCTTTTAATAAAACTTCACTTTTTCTTTTAAAAAAGTGCAGTGGCTTACACTTAAGTGAATAATCCAACGGTACACTGTTTCATTTAATGCAATAAAGTGCTATAGCTGCTGGGGAAGCAAGTACTTAACATATTTAGTCACTTCCCTCAGTTTCAAACTCCATTTCTTTTCAGTGAATGACTTTCCAGTTTCTTCTTAAAAGTTAATTTTATTGTAAACTTATATATTTCCCTCAGAACACACTGTTCAGAGCGGTCCTGATTGCTTGCACCTACAGACTCGCTCTTTTAACTAAAAGCATTTACTATTGGGGTAGAACAGATAGTAACTTACAAGCGTAAGAAAGAACCCCTGTAGATTTCACTCAGAACACAGTATTCAGATCTTTAGTGTTTAATTAAAACTTCATTGAAAGTATTGATGTGCCGAGGTGCTAGAGATATTGTAGAGAAGTGAATATATCTTTCCCTTTTTGGACACTGGTTGGTCACATTTTTGTTTCGTCTGCTTCTATGTGTTGTTGTTGGCGTTTCGTTAATGTTTTGCTTGCACCTGTAGATTCCTTGTCTCTAACAAAAAGCATGTGCTGCTTGGAAAATATGTTGTTACTTTGTAAGTGCAATAAAGAACTATCATTTGTCATGTTTTTTTTTTTCATTTCTCTTGTTTTCAAGCTTATTTTTAATTGTGTTTTTCATGACCAGATTTGTCTCACTGGCCTCTCTTCAGCCCCAAGGTGGTATTCATACTGACTAGGGGAAATTTGGCCAAGGTACCAGGGAACTTCTAAAATCTTTTTACATTAAGTGTTGTGGGAGCCTTTACATCTACCTGAGCTTCCAACTCGGGTAGATGGGACCAAGGTTTAGCATCTCTTCTGAAGAACAGATGAGATTCGCATGCTTTTAGTAAGCTTGAATTTTTAACCTTAAGTGCAGTGGCTACCCTTAAGTAAATAATTTAATTTGTGCATAGTTGTGTTTAATGCATTAAAGTAGTAAGTCTGTTGGTGAACCAACTCCTTAGATATCTGTGTACATGATTTCATACTTCATTTGAAATGAACATTTGCCTCTTGACATTATTCTGGACATCCACCTCTACAAAAACAAGAAATTATTACCTTTTAAGTCTTCATATGATATGATCAATACACTTTTTATCATCAGTAGAACAATATCACATTATATTAACTTGCTTCTTTTCAACCTTTCTTCCTTGTTGCATTGTAAAGCCTGAAAACAGTACAGTTAAGAAAAATTACTTTCTTATTTTAATATGACTGACATATACTGCAGTCACTAAAACTCCTTCTACCTTATAATTAGTTACCTCTGACTGCATACTATACACAACTTCTTTACAATGTAGCATGCAAGTTACATTATGAAGTTTTTGTACCAATTTGAGTTACATTTTTTTTATTTTATTTCTTCATCCCCTTGATGGGGTTCTAGGCAATAGTGACTTAAAATGGTGTTTATGCTTTATAATTCACTTCCCGTAGTTTAACAGTCAGCAAACATCCAGTCTTTTTCTGCTACTTCTTGCATAAACACCTTTTACATGTCTACTTTCTATGTAATGGAAATGAGTATTACACTTATGCCATTTATTTACTAATTTTATGCTGCTGATAATCACCTTAACTGTTCATCCCTCTCTCCTAACACCAGTCTCTACTTCAAGTCCAAGGTACTCCAGCTTCATTTAGTCAGCTTCTGTATTTTTTCCATCATTCAGGATTTTTATCTATGGAACAATGGAAAATGTTTAGTTGGCAAAGTCTCAGTATGGGTATTGTTATTGTCAGGAAAATGAAAAACTGAGTTATTTTCAGTTTTCTGGCTCTCTGCTTGTTAGCTAAACTTTATTTACTCTTTAGCATGTACTGCATCCAAAAATATCATTGATCCTCCATGGAAAAATATTCTGGATACAGCAGCCTGAATCTCACAACTGCCTGTCAACATCTTCTGATTGTCTGGTTAACTTTTCCTGTCTTGTTCCTGAGGTAGAGTGAATAATCATTTTCCATAAACACTCTGCTGTCTCCAGTTTTTAAAACTTTTCCCTTCTTTCACCGCTTTGTCAGAAGCAGCTCCTTCTGCTAGTATGATAGCATTTTTTGATGCAAGTCTCTGCTACTTTCTGATGACCAAATTTAGAACATGTAGTTGAGGTGCTGTCTCAGTTAACAAATCCTGCAGTGAAATACCTGTTCAATTGTTTATTTGTACTTTCATAACATTAGATTTTCTCTACTTGATCAACTTATCACTTTACTATCTTTTTGAAACAACTCTTCTTGACATACCTGAAATTCAGATAATTTCCTTTATTTCAACTTCCAATTTCTGCAGTTTTATCAGCTTCTGTGAATAGTTAGAATTTTTTAAACACCTCTATTAAATTAAAACACACATGACATAGGCAAACATCCTTTAACAAAAAAGAAAACAAACCATAGTAACATTTTTTCATTTACGTACATTATATATCATACATCTTTTCTTTCTTTGTAACAGTCATTTGTCTAGCATTATATAAATTGCAGAATTCCTGCTTTCCCTTGAACCCACTCCTCCATTTTTTTAGTTTTGTGTATTCCTCCAATATCTTATTTTAAAGTGAAACTTGAACTACTTTTTGCTCTCATTACTAAGGGTTTTGCATCCAGGAAGAAAGAGGTCATTGTCTCCCTCTTGTCTTCCCTCATTAGGCCAATCATTAAGTACAATGCCCTGTTTGGCATGTACCTCACTAGACGCCTGCAACAACTGGAGAGGCCACAAAAGTACCTCACAAAGAGGATCCTAGGCTTTAAGCACTTGTCCTATATGGACTGACTCAAAAAACTCCAATTATTCTCTGTCTCATATCACCTACTTAGAGGTGATCTCTGCTTGACTTATAAAGCCATGTCTGATCCAGCTCTGTTAGAAATGCTACATCTAAAGAAATCCCAATCCCTCCACACCACACGCTCCAGAGACCTCAACCTCATTACCACATTCAATAGAACATGCTGCAGGGAGAGGTTCTTAACCTAGAGACTGCCCATGTTATGGAATAGACTTCCCATACTTGTCAAACAGAGCACCTGACTGGCCCTCTTCAAGAGAATTCTTGATGAGTGGATGGGAAATAGAAAATTCAGCCCGAGGATCACTCAAATGGCTCTGTTCGACAGAGGCACTGGAAACTAAGGTTGGGTGGTATGATGCCAGGGTAATCTTATGGACTAGGCTTGTAAAGGCTCCAGGGCCATTAGCCTAGTACACACCTATGAACCACTGCAAGAGCCTTCCAGCCATAGCTTTTTCTGGCTGATTTTCTCTTACTTTTCTAAATATCTTATTTTTAGGCATCCGAGCATTATAATTAATTCTAGCTAGTAACTGAATTTTACCCAAGCTGACAATTTTATTGACTTTAATTAATTCTCTCGTTCTAAAAATTTATCATTCATCTCAGATTCTTATTATTTAGTTCAGGTTTATTACTCAGTTATTCATATGAATCAGGTTGTATGTAAGCTCCCATCCTTATCTACCATCTCATTTCCATTCTTTCTAACTTTCTAAATCTCCTTTTCTCTTATGTAGCTCAGCTCTGTCCATGTACTTTCTTCATTCACTGTCTTTTTGTTATGTCCAAGTAGAGCATTGCGTATCTGTTTTCGCTTTAATTGCATAAAGATGATCTCTCACTGTTAACATTAGTTTTCCAACAGGTTGCCCTATATAGAATGCCTATGCATGCATCACACCTTGCAATGTACACCACTGCTGTATTATAGTTGCAGGACTCAGTTGTGCCTAAACATCATTCTGTACCTTCTGGTATTGTATAGGGACTGTTAGCCAGAAACCAGCAATATCTGCATTTTAAACATTGGCTAATCCTGTTTTATCCACATTCATTTCTAGTTCTGTTTCTCCTTTCTATACAAAATTTTATATGTGAACATGGACCCCTCTCCTACAGTGTTCAAAACTAAATTATAGCCTTTAAAAATCTTCCAATCCGAACATACAGTTGTTGACTTAATGTTCGAAAACCTTTGTATGTTTTTTTTATTATTTTTGTTACTACCGTCAGTACTTTTGAAAAAAAAAAAAATTCTTTAGATCCACTGTAGGTCTACATTTTTCTTCCTTGCTATTTATTGCTTCCTCAGCTACTTTTTTGATTAATTAATTTGGGTAGCCTGTGTTAAGGAATCAAAAGCAACACACAGAACTGATGTTGTTCCCAGGAATCGTACACAAGCTGAAAGTTTTCCCTAGTAAAACACAATCAATAACACATCTGAACTTCGGCACAACTCTTTAATAGGTGGTTAAGCGCTACCTATGAAGAGCTACCATAAAACACTATTGACACTAATGTATGCATCCAACATTGCATTACATGATCAAGTTACATCCAGTAAAATTCCACAACAGATTAAAAATACTATAACATCTCTATATAATTATGCTAGACACATATATTAGTAAATATAGGTATTAAAATATGTAATACTAAAATAATACAGCTAAAACTGTGCAGCACACAATTTTAGTGCACTGCTGATGGAAATATTGCCAATTATTCATAGATAGTTCCCTGCATTAAGCCTAATTTTCCACATGAGGTCATTGTATTCTAACTAAAGCTTCCATGGGTCCCTCCTAGGTTTGATAGTGATTTGTTCTAGTACTACAAACAAGACCCATGTAAGTTTATTACTCACTCTGGTATGTTTATACAGTGCATTGCTCTCCTTAGATTTTTTTGTCATAATGCTCATTAAGTGTCACAATTAAGTTTCTGTATGAACCTAAAATAATGTTCTAAACTCCCTGTGTTTTAATTTAGATCCAACATATATAGATGAGCATTGTGAACACGTACTACTACTTCAGGAGCTTACAAATATGTTATTTTTGTTTTTCTTTTTTTTTTTCTTGTAAATGTGGTATTGGTAGTTATTTGCACTAGCTCCAATTTCTCTTTTATATTCTTGCTCCTTTTATAAATAAAAGACAGTTCATCACCTGTCCTAGGAAATGTGCTGTCATAACAGGAAAATATTTTCCAATTCTGTTCTATTAGCTGTCTAATGTTAAAAAAATACCTGGCTACATTTTAGTACCATAGCCTTATTAAAATTACTTTTATGTAAAGAATTTTCCAAAGATCCATCATTTCATAACCCATTCTCCAACATGGCTTATGCTTAGTATTTCTTTATTTAAGAACTTGTTCCTTGATGCCATTGACATGTGATAATAATCTCACTAAAAGTGCGAACTAACCCTTAATTAAGCTTTTCTTCTGATCTGGTGGGTGATTAATATTATACTGTAAATGTGTATTGGAGAAGGGAGGTTTGAGAAACAATGGACTTGAATTTTCTTCGCTCTTAATCTTTCTCTAAAGATGCATCAAGGTACTTAATACTAATGGTAGAAATATTATAGGTAAACTTAAAGAAATGGCACAGTAGTATGAATGTAATCTAAATACATCTGCAATTCATTTGGAATACTTTGCCACATAAAAATATTATCCAGGTATCGCTGGTATAAAGTAAATTTGGATATGAAAAGAATACATATATATATTCTTTCTCCCAGTACCACTTTTATAAAATTCGTAAACAAGGGAACACAGGCAAGCCCTACAGCTACATCACTGATCTGCAAATAATATTCACCTTTATAGAAGATTAAATGTTTTTTAAGAACCATTGCTTTCAGTGTGGTTACTATAAGAACTTCCTGATTACTGAGAAACTCACACTGACGTGGTATTTCCTGAAAGTATAACAAGCCTTCATTCGTAATGAGGATTTTTACAATATTGTCAAAAACTAGATGTTTAGCTGTAACTCTCAAACTCCAAAAGCTCCCTTATTTTACTCTTAGCACTTGCAATTCTTTTGTTACTGATTTGTAACTTCCCCCTCCTCTGCAAAATTTTAACTTTTTCTAAGTTATGTCTTCTTTTCCCTTAATTCCACTGTACATTTAAAATCCATCTTCATTTGTTCCAAGCCATAGCCATTCCCTCTGTAATGATGTCTGTCTGTCCTAACAACTCCTTAATTTTATTAATCACCCAATTCCTAACTTTCCCATTTTTAATGTGTTAGGAAACATCAGTGCTTTTCTTGTATTTTAGTTTCATGCATCTTTATCTTAATTTTTATAGGTGCATAGTCCTATATCATTATTAATGGGCGTCAGTACTTTCAAATAAATGCACGTGCTCCTGTGACATATAGTTTCTGTCCAGCCTAGCCCAATTATTGTATCTTGGGGAATTATATGTAGACGCTACAAACTAAATTCCAGTCACCAGCTAGAAATACAGTGACCTACTGGAAACATATCGTTTCTCTCAGAATCCTTTTAAGCTTCAAAATTGCAATTTTAGGAGGTAATTTTCTTTCCTTGTTGGTATCCTTTCACTACCACAAATCTTCTATTATTGCCTTTTTCCCCTTTTCTACCACAATCAGATTACATTTTCTTATCAGTATAATACTGCTGTTTTTTGTCCCTTATATTAATCTGAAAATTCACACTGAAATCCTATTTTTATTTAGCTGATATGTTCCTTTTGTAGCCAAATGCATCTCCAGCAATATGACAGCTTGCATCCTACATTTATTAATATAGTTCAACATTCTTTGCTTACTCTTGTGCCCATAAGAGCATTTACATTCCATGCTAATATTGACAAAGCAGTAATTCTGTTTATTGAAAGTGATAATCACTTATGGTGCATGTCACTTCTGGTATGGGTGTGATATTGTTCCTACTAATAGTTTATGTATATTTTCTAATACTTGATTAACATGACTTTTACTTATATGCAGTTTCACACATTTGTTTGAGTTGTCAAAATTTTCCAAACAGTTTACATTTACTATACCCTTCTCTAAGTCCCTTTAACAAACAAAATAACAAAAAGACATTTATACAGTTGAAAGAACAAACTCCCAAGGGACCTCAGGTTCTTCATACTGACATTCAGCACCACAGCCCACTGTTAAAATAAGGGTATATGTGCTACAGTGCAGCCTATGAGGGCACTCACACAAGTGTGTCACTGTTACTCCAAATGTGATTATTTTGCTCCCAGGTATAGAAAAGTACATTTATTCAAGTTATGACTTAAAAAATAAAACACTGACTAGCATTGCAAAAGAGAAATGCCTCTGTGATTTTATATTCTTTGCATTCCAAAACTAAAGCTGCTGGATAGAGAGTGAATTTTAACACTATTTTTCCTGTATTCAGTTTTCCTTTTTTAATACTGTTCACTCAAAAACTTGCCATTATTGGCATTCAGTATCCCTTTAAAAAATCCATTGAAGATGTGACAGAGTGTACACTCTGAGCATCTTGTAACTGATGTTTTTGGTGAGTGCATCACTTCAGCTGTTGTCAGTTACCACTTAAACCAGACACCTGCCGTCTGCTAAAACATCTGATTAGGGAAAGTTCCCATAGACTTTAGTTCATTGTCAATATTTGACAAAAGATGCCTATTTTACAGAATTGAAGGAAAAAGTTGCCCTTAACTAAGTTTGTATTCCCATACTCAAGTGTTGTAATATACAGTTTGCACAACAACATTATTTGACAGTACCCTTCTAATTCTTTTTCTTGTTTTATACTACAGTTTAATGGTGTAAGCAGTAAGACATTCATTTAACTGGCTTACTGTTAAGAGTTAGCTACCACTCCAGAAAACTGGTATTTCTCCTTATATACTGTGCTTCACTGTACTTATGCCCTCCCCCATGTACTACCTTTTATTGTATTACATGTCAGAAAAGAGCTAAAAATTCAGCACAAAATGTATAAGTGGAAAGCTACTTTACTTAAATTTATTTCTTCCCCTTCATTTTGCACATTTTAAAATAAACCGCGTAGAGGAAAGTTAAGAGATCCCCCACTACCTAGCAAGTTCTCTTTTGTATTAGTCCTCTGCATATTCCTCACCCTCTCACCATGTCAGCATCCAGTTCAAATCCTACCGTCTTGTGACTGGTAAAAAACAAGACTTGTGTTCTTCAGTCTTTCCTGTTAGTTCAAGCAACTCACAATGACATCAATATTCTCCATTTCTAACACTGATCCATAAGTTATCTTCATCATCCGTCCACTTCCTTTTCCTCACCTTCTTGAAATACTGGAATGCTGTTTAAATCCACTCTACTGCTAAGTCTTTTTTCTGGCCCTAGGCATATCTCGATCACATAAGCATATTTTTTTAAACAAAGGAAGTGGTTTCACTGGAATAGTCTGCCATACAGTTGTCTTAGTTATGTAGAGTCCAGCAACATAATTCTCTTCACCTTATTGATTGGAGATCTGTTGTCTGCACTTTATCTTCTCCAAAGCAAGATCTGCGGTAATATATGTTTTTGACTTACCTGGAAAAAATGATCTAAAATCTGCTAGTGATTGCAGTTTGAATTTCACCCCCAGCCTCACGGCAGCTCTTGATGACAGGAATGAACTTGCTTCTCTTTTGCTAGTGTAAAGTGAGTAATCATTTTCCATAAATACTCTGGCATCATGAATGTTCAATACTTTTCTCTTTCTATAGTTTTACTTAAAACATCTCCTTCTGCTGGTATGACTACATTTTAACAAATATAGGTTTCTGCTTCTTTTCTGAGTTTAAATTAGGAGCAAATACAGTACATAGTTGATTATCCAAACTAATTGGGACCTAGGGTAGTTTGGATAATCAAAGATATAATTAAACCGGATAAAAATTTCTAAAATCTTGTTTTTTCTGTACTCAGGGAATACACTTTTCAACCATTCATTGATTCCATTGGGCAATAAAGAATATTTTTCACACGAGTGGGCTACAAGCTCAAAAAACACACACAAGTGAATAACGTATAACATTTATATAGTCAGACTTAGATTTTTCCACTCCAAAAACTTTGGAAGGCTGTGTTAGGATACTTGACATTTCAGATAACCGACTCTCTACTGTAAGTAGTATATCATCTTAATTAACAAATACTCCATTGGCATACCAGTTCATGTATTTATGTATACTTTTTTTTTAAAGTTAATACAGTCTACTCCCTCCATCTACTTAGGTACTGCAGAAAACCTCAGGTTTTCTCTTCTTGCTGTATCCTCTAGAGGTACCATTTTATGAAACATTTCTTCATTTAATACCTCACCCTCTGTCATTGTTTATTTCATTTTATGGTTCTGACCTCTTCAGACTTTGTGATTCATCAGATTGACTATTTAATAATAGTTCTTTTTTCAGCTATTTTTCATTTGTTTTTATATAGTCTTCCAATGTTCCACTTATTTTAAATACTTCAGATCTGATCTATTTCTTTTCATCTAGTTTACAGGAAGTCATCTCCTGCATTAATGCTGCATGTAAGTCTACTTCCTGATGATGATCCTGAGGTTCTTCTCATCCAGAACTACTACTACTCTTTTTCTAGTTGACCCCCCCCCCCCAGATTTTCCTTCGGCTGACATTCAAACATTGTATCTGCTAGTCAATGGCTGAGTTCCAAGTTTTTAACTTTAACCAGAATTTTAAGACTTTCTCAGATATCTCACTGAGAGAGTTCTAGTTAGTGTACTTCTCAACCAGCCACCATCTTGGGAATTTCAACAAAGAGTAGAATTATTTTGGCAAAAGATTTGGATGTAAATTTCTGTAGTGACTAAATGTTTCCAGTGCGGCAAGGCAGCAGGGGTAATGAGGTCGGCCAGAAATATTGAAAACATCTCTGATGGTCTGCATGGCTGCCAATTAAGATATGAGGAGATTGGCCTTAATAACATAGACTGACTATGACAACCACCATCCCCCTGCTCCAGAATGGACAAGCTGATATAGGCCACTCACTCCCATCCTCTCCTGTTTGTGTTCCAGCACTTGAGCTGCTATTTGATCTTGAGTTATCTAGGTTGTAGTTAGGACTCCATCCCTGTATACCACAGAGGCAGGCTTGTGTTAATTACAGTCAGTGAAAGACTCACAGGCAGAATTCATAGACATAAGCTCAGTACCTCTGCTCAGCAAGCACTTTGTTTCCAGTCTGTAAAATCCAGGTAAACTACAAGAGGGAAGCAAATTCTGACTGAATGGATGAATTTTCAACAGTTACCGTGTTCTCTTGCAAGTCACATTATTTGACCATTGTCCATAGGGAATATCTGGAACAAGTCATCATCATCAAGTATTCCGTCAGCGCTGTCTAGTAAAGCAAGTGTCCTCTTTGCAGTTAGTAATGGAATTTAGATTCTCCCATTTCTTTTAGGATATCTTATTTTCAAATATAAATATGTCTGAAACATTTTTCTGCGCTAAAAAATTTTCTTTTCCATTTATGGCTGTGTAGTCTTTGACAAAATAAATTGAAGAGTTAGAAGAAAAATAAATCTCTACTTTGTCTGTGTCACCGTGAAATCAGTTTCACTTCCACAATGTTAATTTCTCCAAAAAACAACTGCATAATTTTTTTATAGAATTGTATATTTCTACAGCTTTGCTGGATGTTTTGTTACAGGTCTTGTATTGCTTTTACATGTTTTCTGAAAAAAAATTAAGTTTAACTCTGCTTACCAATCCTTTTTCTACAGTGATAAACATTGTTGGGGTGTCATAGACAACACACCTTTTCACTGTGGCATATAAGGCTTGGATATTAACTCTGGACTGGCAGACTGAAGTAGTGGTCTCCATTGTTTGAAAAAGGGAGAAAATGGTGTATTCTTATGACAAATATTTCCCAGCTGTCATCATTCCTAGTTAGCCATATGCCAGGGTGCTGAAAAGGAGCCTTTGTCCTGTAATTGAGCCTCTGATTCAGAAGAAGTAGATCAGATTCTGGTTTTGGTCTTGAATAGTGGATCAACTCTTGTGCTTGCACAAGTCTTGATGGGGACATGGAATTTTTGCCAGTACTGTCTATATCAGTGATGATTAACGTTTTTGGGTTTGGTGTGTCAAACATTCGGAAAACGCCTAACTTGACTTTGCTTGCGTGTCACCCCCCCAACAAAAAAAATGAAATAAAAGAAATTAAATAAATAAAAATAAAACAGCATGGCTCTCAGTAAATCAGGGATAAATCTCAACAGAATCAGGGACAAATCTAGAAATTAGAGACATGGACAGTTTGGAACTACTAGTACTATTAATTTGAGACACTGACAAAAAAAGAACATGAATTAATATACATTTTCTGAAGTAAAATTAGTCTATAAATCTAATTATTGTCATTATTTATTTATTTAAATTTGTTGCCCGGGAGAGTCCGACTGGATGTAGGTCCATTTTCAGCGGAGCCCGGGGAGAAAAGCTCCACAGTAAAATAAAAGACAGTAGTTACATTGGATTACATAGCGATTGACAATTTAACATAGCAGTTACTTACCACATATTTACAGATGAAGAACATAGTACATCAGTAGACAACTAGAATCTTTATCTGTGAAGTACATAATAGACATTAACAAATGTTACAATGAGAAGTTCCTGCTGTATAATAAGTACTAGGCTTATGAGCATCTGAGCTTGCTATAATCAAGGTAGTTAGTGGAGTGGAGAGAAAGTTAGTAGTTGGATGGGGTGGATGATATTAGAGTGGGAGTTGCAAGGGCATAACCAGCATGTTTTTAGGTGTGCTTTTAGTAAAGTTTTGAAGTGGGTGCATGATGGTACGGAGGTAATTGTGGGTGGGAGTGAGTTCCATAATTTGGCTATGGCGCAAGAGAATAGTGCTTCACCAGCAGAGTTATTGGCTTTAGTGATCTGCAAATGATTTTTGTTGCTGGATCTTAGTGGTCTGGTGGTGCGATAGGGTTGGATTAAATTCTGGAGGGATGGGACATTTAGTGGATGGTTTACTAGTTTGTGGGCGAGTGAGAGTTGATACCATTGAAGGAGGTGAGGGAGTTCAAGCCAGCCCAGTTCAGCAAGTGAGAGACAGTGGTGACTACGGTAGGATGCCCCTGTGGCGATTTTGTTGTAGCAGGTCTCTAGCTTGTTTAGATCGCATTGCCTTAGGTTGGTATATATTGGAGAGGCATAAAGTAGGGTGGAGATAAGGTGGGAATTTGCTATTGAAATCTTTGCTGCTTTGGTGAGAAGTTGCTTATTTCTGTATAACGCTCCTAGTTTTTTGTGGACACTTTTTATGGTCATGGATATGTGAATGTCAAATTTTAGTTTATTGTCTATTTCCACCCCTAGCAATTTGGTATGTTCAGTTGGGGATATAGTGGTGTTGTCTTTTGCTGTGATGTTAAAGTGAGAGTTGTTTTGAGTATGTTTGGTGGGTTGGAAGATGAGTAGTTTAGTTTTGTTTGGGTTGAGTATTAATTGGGCATCGGATAACCATGTTTCAACAGAGGAAAAGGCTTCCTGTGTGACTTTTTGCAGTTTGGGTAGGGACTGGGCTGAGCAGATGATGGTCGAGTCATCTGCGTATTGTAAGGACATGCGAGTGTGCCATGTTTGGTGGCAGAGGCTAGATTATTGGTGTAAACAGAGAAGAGTAGGGGTCCAAGGATGGATCCTTGGGGAACCCCTATGGAGACAGGTAGTTGGGGAGATATGTCATTCTGCCATACAATGGATTGTTGGCGGTCAGACAGGTAACTCTGAAACCAGTTGGTGACTGATTGTGAGAAGGATAGGTTATTGAGGACAGAGATAAGTTGTTTGTGTGGGACCATGTCAAATGCTTTAGATAGGTCTAGGAAAGTAGCAGAGGAGAGATAGCCATTGTTTTTATACTGAAGGATAGTGTTAGTAAAGGAGAGTAAGGCAGTGGTGGTGCTATGGTTTGGTCGGAAACCATGCTGAGTACTGGAAAGGAGGTTGTTAGTAAGTAGGTAGTCTGAGACCTGAGAGTGTATGCATCTCTCTAGTATTTTGGAGAGTGGAGAGAGAATAGCTATGGGGCGGTAATTGGTTAGTTCTGCGGAGGGTCCACCTTTGTGGAGGGGAATTATATGTGATACATGTGATTATTAAGTTTAAAAAGTTGCCAGTTTTTAGGGATTAAGAGGGACAGTTGAGAGGAATGTAAAACAGCACACTCCTAGAAATACAGACTACATGCCCTTTGCAGAAGTGTAACCACGAAGAGAAAACAATATCAGCACTGCCCTTTGCAGACTCTGTTGAGAAAATAGAGTCTATATTAGATGAACGAACACTTAAAATATCGAGTATGACATGCTGGACAGCTTTTAAGCTAACGTTCATCCAAGTGAAACCCCAGAATGTCAAAACAAGGGGTTTCGAAAAGTTATATTTGGCCAGACGTCAGGTAGCCAACGGCTGATGGCTAAAATGTACTGTACACCATTACAACCTCAAAAAAAAAAAAAAATCGACAAAATAAAGTGGGGGGCTTCGCCCACCAATCCCCCCCAATGTGGGGGCTATGCTGCCCACACACCCCATAGTTACATATACCAACTCTGAGATTGCACTACAGTAGGGGACTGTCATAACATTACACAGGTTGAATGTCGAGACCGCACCACAGTGGAGGACTGTAAGAATGGCTAGACAGGGTAAACATTTTGATGTCATCCGTTGGCTTCCTGACGGCTGGCCAGCTATAACTTTTCGAAACTCCTTGTTTCGACATTCTGAGGTTTCGCTTAGATGAACTTTTGCTTAAAAGCTGTCAAGCATGTTGTACTCGACATTTTAAGCATTCGTTCATCTAATAGGGAACCGAGAAAGTTGTTGTTTGTCTTTCGGCTTTTTCCCAGTAAGGGGTCGCCACAGCGGAACTCCGGTCTGCTAATGATTGGCAATAGATTTTTACGAAACGCCGAGGTGCCAGCTCGACGCCCAAGCTTCAATGAAGGCATGCCCATTTACCAGAATCGAACGGGAGAACCTCTTGCTGTGATAACAACACTACCGCCATACCACCGCAGCATCAGGGAACCGAGAAAGTATTATACCAAAATAGTCTTTGAGGTTAATCACTTCCTTACCTGTGGGGCAGTTGTTGTTGAACTGGCTCCTGACACAAAATAATTCAATGCACTTCACACAAGCAACAAATGCAAAAGCAGTTTCTTTGGTAACTCAGGTGTTTGCAACTGCTGGTGTGTCACCCAAAATGTTGTGGAGTGTCACCTTTGACATGCATGTCATAGGTTCACCATCACTGGTCTACTTCTATTTTGTGGATTTGGAGAAAGCATATGACTATGCATCCCAATGCCGTTTGTGAAGCACAGCAGTAGTACTGGATCCCAGGGCCACTGCTGCATGCTGTTCTGTGCCTGTATTTGAGGATTGATGGTTGTGCCCACATTCCTGGAATGGAATCAAATGAGAAGAAATGAACAGCACGTAGGTAAACCAGGCAGGATACAAATGCAAAACAGTAGTAAAAAAATCCAAAGCCTGGAAACGTTAAAGTAAAATGCAGCGTTTATTCCAAACAGGAAAAAATCACAAAGCTTTCGGGATCAACCATTCATCAGTGTGTTAACATTTTATCTATATATGTGTCTTTAAACAGAAGTGCTTAATACAACTGTGTGATGTGATTTGTTCTTTGGTTTGAATTTACTATTTAAATGAAGGCATTTGATATCTTTTTTTGCACACTTGTTGAGCCCGAAAGCTTTGATTTTTTTCCTGTTTGGAATAAACACTGCATTTTACCTCATTGTTTCCAGGCTTTGGATTTTTTTACTATTGAGTGAAATGAGATCAAGATTTCTGTAGGACTCCAGCAAGGGTGTATATTGCCTTCTCTCCTACTTTTAGTTTTCATCTCTAGGATTTTTAAGGTGCAGCTAAGGTTTAGAGAGTAGCCAGAAAGGAGATGTGAGAGTTGCATTGTTGTAGATGATGTCCTCATCCTGAAGCGACTGCATTTCCTAGTGTGCACTGGAGTGCTTCTTTACTAGTATGTAGCTGCTGTCATGAAAAACTCATCACTTCCAAATCAGAGGTCCTTACTCCTGTTCAGAAAAGAGTGGGTTGCTCTCTGCATGTGAGATCGACAGCTACCTCATGCAAAAGATTTTAAATATTTTTGAGACTTGTTCATGGGTGAAGGTAGGGTGGATAAGGAAATCGTTCAACCAATGGGTGCAGTAGCAGTACTAATACATTTGCACTGGACTGTGATATGATGTGAGGACTGAATTGTAGGACAAAGCTATTGGTTTACTTGATAATCTGTGCCCCCATTCTCACCTGTAGTCATGCATTTTGCAGACAGACTGAAAACTGAGATCATGGATACAACTAGCAGAAATTAGGTTTATCCTGAGGGTAGCTGGACTGTCTTTCCTTAAAAGAGTGAGGATCTCAGCAGTCTGACAGGATCACAGACTGCCGCCATTACTCTTTAATGTTAATAGTATTCAGTTTGGCCAGCTTACGATGATGTTGGTTGGGCATCTCCTTTACAGAGAGTACCAGGCATGGCCCATTAGGAGGGCATGCACTACAGGGAGGCACTGTGTAGTCCGGCTTACCTGGGAACATATGAAAACCCACAGGATAAATTGATGCTCTTGCTAAGGCCAGGAAAGTATGGTCTGCTCTGCTTAGCTTGCTGCTACTTTAACCCTTATCAGGACTGGTAATTAGAAAAACAAATGAGTGAATGAACATGAGATATTTTTCCTAAAAGTGTCTCATAAGTTGGCCCTTAAAGCAAGAACCTTTCTCAGAACTTTGAGTTACATGTCATTCTCCATTTTGATTTTACCACATGCCAAGCAAGGGTATACTTTGAGTTATTATATATGAATGTACCATGCTGCAGATGATCTTGTCACTACCAGTGAACTTTATATTAAGTTGAATGTTACTTTAAATGTTTATTGCAGGGAGGGGGTGGTTGCACCCTGGGATTTGGGTGCTGTATCATTCAACCCTCAGTCCTCTAAGTGTACTGTTGCCAAGGTTTCATTGCCTCATGGAAAAGGGAATAAATGTATTACCCTTTCTTCCAAGCTGGTGTGATTTCTGAGGTAGTGTTTGTTGAGACTGGGGGTGCAGAGAGGCACAGTCCCCTTACAAAAACACTTTAAATATTTTAATGATTATATATCATTGATCAGGTAAATTGGTAGGGTAGTTAGGTCAAGCTTTGGCAAGTTTGGCATTGGCAACATCAAGGTGACCTCCATGCTGCATATAAAAAAACAATCATTAGATTGTCAGAAATCTGTGGGAACAGCCAAGCCAATTCACACAGCCAGAAACCTTAATGATCTCAGCCATTAGACATTGGTAGTCCAATTAATCATCAATTCCAGCCATATTTCCTAGTACCAGACCCAACTTAGGAAGTTTTTAACAGGTATCTCTGATCTTACAGAGGAGCCTTAAAGAGCTAGCTTAAAGTTCAGGATACTTAGCCCAGTGATCTGAGGAACAGATACAGCAACATCAGTTTAAAAGTTAGATAATAGCAATGCCTTATGCCCTCAAAGCTTTCCATTCAGTCACAGTCAGGAGTGATCAAGTTAGTGAAACACAGCACTACTGTCATGTGGTACATCAACAGTCAGTGAAACCTACTGCTGCCACCTTTGCAGACTAGCATTGAAGTTGTGGGACCTGAACTTTATGCTGATTATCCAGCTTTAAGCTCATGATGCAATATGTTCTAGCAGAGTATCATAGCAGGAATGTAAGCAATTAGCACAAATGTGGGTTAGTGAGGGCAGTCAAAGAGATGGTGCACACAAGAATTAGACCTGCTTGTATCAAAACTCAGCCAACTGCTACTGTTTTTTTTTTTTGCATTCATCATTATGCACAAGCTTGGAAAACTAAGTGGCATGTTCATCTGGATGAGCAGAGGACTTCTCTTTGTCTTCCTTCCCATATTACTTATCCCAAAAGTCATGGTCAAAACAAGGAAAGGAAAGAAAAGACAAGCCTCATTCTCACAGCGCCTCAATGACCAAAGAGGTTATGGTTCTTTCAGCTGGTACGTATGTCACAGGGGGAACCTATTTCCTTTTCCCTGTACTACAGTATCCTGACCAAAACAGTGATTCGCCCCAGTCTTAATTTACTAAGGCTGAAGGTTTGGAAGATCTCAAGTATTTTCTTCTTGAACATTTGTTTTCTGCAGGAAGTCAGAAAACCCATTACTAGAAAATCATACCTAGGAAAATGGAAAAGTTTCTCCTGGTTGTCATGGTATAGTTGTGCAGTGCATATCTTCCAATATGTTTTGAAACTTTAAAACCAAAGGCTTGCTTTCTCTTCAGTTAAGGTGCATCTGTTAGCCATTTTTGACTGCCATCAAACCCATAATTTTCCTCCAAAGTCAGCTGTGAAATTATTCCTCTGGGGCACCATTTATCTTAAGACAACTTGAAGATTTGTCTCTCCTTCTAGGGATGTGAACTTTGTAACAGACATTTTTAATAGAACTGACCCTGTTTACCTTTCACCCAAACAGCTCAGGGAGTCTACCTGTTTTTAGTAGTTATCACCTCAGTAAGAAGGATCATTGAGCTGTAAGGGTCAGTGTATACAGTCTTCCACAATGACAGGGATCCTTATGTAAACCAGGCCTTCATCCCCAGGATGGTATCTGAACTTAAGCTTAGTCAGCCCATTCAGCTGCCAGTGTTCCACCCTAACCTACAAAATAGAGGGGAGGTGAGTTTGCACATCATGTTGTTCATTGTTCTTAACATATTCTGCCAGCAGTTTCAAGGGCCTCAGGCCAACAGATCAACTGTTTTTTTCCTTTCTTTCTTTCTTTGTTCATGCTAGATAAATAAGGCAAACAATTGTCCAAACAAGCAGTCTATGGATGACTGAAAATTGCATTACTGTCTTGGGCAAACTCTATCTATCTATCTATCTATCTATCTATCTATCTATCTATCTATCTATCAGGGCCTGCACTTAAAGAGCAGTAGCTACCATAGTAAAGTGATTTCCAATAATGAATCTGCTCTTGGGTCCTGATGTCATCACATACAGGGATGAACCCCCTGACTGCAACCCAGGTGACCTGTGATTGACTGGTGGTACAGGTGCTGGGAGGGAGGGAGTGGGGAATATGAACTTAAGTGGCTGACACCAGCTGACTCATTCTGGAGCAGGGTGGCAGCTAAGACAACCATATTAGGTAGATGCTTGCTAGTAGGGGAGACCTGGTAGGCTCATACTGCACAACTTGTATCACTGAGATGAGGAAGGAATGGACTGATAAGGCTTCCCAGATGGGAATGAAAGGGCTGTAGGGTTCTCACCATGTTCAAGGAATCTCTGCTGGAGGAGATTGAGCTGAGAGGGCACAGAGTAGGGAACCATTGGGCAAGTCTCAATGAGGGCATGAGGGGGTTAAGGGAAAAGTGTCTACTTAGATTATATGTGAAGCTGAAGTGTAGACCTTTATCAATTCCTTCTTGTAAACACTGCATATTGGACATGCTGTGTAGAAGTAGAGCAATAGTCACACCTACTCTTTTGAAAGGCCTCCTTTGTAGATTTAGGGTCACACCACCTCTGTTTTGACTGGTATTTAGAAGTTACTGCAGCTATGATCCTTATGATGAACATAACACAGAAGCTTGATGGTAGTCAGCATAATCATAGATATACAGGACAAGGACCATTGCTACAGAAGGATCTCTCCCCGCCTCACATTTCAGATATATAGGTTTAGCAATAACATTGGTCCAGTTTTACGGCCACCATTTTGGAAAATGAGTCATCCTTTTGTATAGTTTTATTTATGGGGCAGGAGTGTCAGCCCCCCCGTGCTTTGATTTCTCTTTGGAATCCTTTTTACAAGTTAGTCACTATGGCGGTAGGAATAATTAGTTCTCTATTTCTTACCCTAAAGTATATTACCTTTTATTCTGTAGAAAAGCCCACTTATTTTATGTTAGACAACTTCTGAGACATGTCTTTCTGGTTGCTATTGGGAGGTTATCAAGAAAGCTTGGTGATGATGTTCCTACTCAGATATGGAACGCAATAATTATTTTAGGGTCATATTGTTTGGCTTCCTCAGAGTAGGAGGTAACCCAGTGACTGGAAAACATTCTTCCTGCTGTTGAAATCTGTCCAAATGACATTTTCCTGTAGTCAGTATCCCATTATTTGGAACGGTCTGCAAAAATGATTCTGTATTCAAACACCTGTGTTTATGCTGAGTACCTTCACACATTGCACTTTCTCTTAAAGTACAAAAGTTTGCCTCCATACAAGAGATTGTAATGGCTATCATGTCTATCCTAGCCATTAAGAGAAGAGGTATTGCAGCTGGTTTATCGACATAGCTAAGTATTTCCAAACTTTTCTTTTCTTGTCTACTTTGTATCTCTTCTGTTAAACTTCCATTCCATTGCCTCTCAGCTCTTCTGATTTTCTCACTCTTTCCCTTTCTTTGATTCTCTATCTTGGCCTCTCTCCTGCATTTCAGTTACTTCCTGACTTCTTAATCTCACCCCTTTTCTTGCCTTCATTCAGTGCCTTATTATTTCTTAGAAGTACCCCACACACACACACACACACACCTCTCCAGTCCTCCCTTCCAGCTTTTCTGTTATGCTGCCTCCTTATCGCGTACTCCTTCCACTGTTTTTTCTTTCTATGAAATCTGTTGGGGAGTGTCAGTTAATTGGAGGTTCTTCTGCCTTGATTTTTGAAAATCTAGTTTCCCTCAACTCACTGTGCACCATAAGCATATAATTTTTTGTGTATCACTTTAATATGTATATACACACACCCACACATACGTATATATGTGTGTAACTATATCTGTCTGTGTGTGTGTGTGTGTATATATATATATATATAGATATAGATATATATATATATATATATATATATATATATAGATATATATATATAGATCGCATTCAGAAGCTCAACTCAACAGAAAGTCAAACTTCATATGGTCAAGACTATGTAATCGACTTTCTGAAAAGTCGAATGACAGAAAACAGAAATCAACATTTTTGCAGGGGGGCAAGCCCCCCTGCACCCCTCATACCCCCTGAATATTTTACATCTATATATATATATATATATATATATATATATATATATATATATATATATATATACACATATACATATACACACACACACACACTCCAATATTGCACTATTGCACTACAGAGAGGAAAAGGATAAATTCCCCAGTTTCCACTGTACCTTGATCTCCATTCAAAACCTTCGGCATTTCGGAGGGTTGATCATATGATGTTCTTCGTGTTTCACTGTTGCAGTCATTACATTTGGATAATCTGCTGGCAGGTTGCCCTCAGTCAGCTTGAATTCCAAAGTCTTGGGTCCTGCGTCGGTTGCTGTCTTCTCTTACATGACGTCAGGTCGTCAGGGGTATAAAACATACAGCCAATGCCATTTTCATTAGTCTTTCTTGCCCGAAGCAGAAGCATTTCGCAACTGCCGGTCGGCCGACTACTGAAATATTCGCGTTTAAGTTTCAGAACCGAAATCTTCAATAAAGCTAAGTACCCCGTTGGGGAAACTTTTTTCTTGCTTTTTACCGATGCCAGAAAAAGTTAATAATTGTATTACTTGTGGGAAGCAAATACTTCATAAGGATTTCCATTTATACTGTATTCCTTGCCTAGGCCCTGATCACAACGTGCTTGGCTTTCGGCTTTGTGCTAGATTTAACCAACGCACTATTAAGTGTCGGTATATTTTTGCATATAAGTATTTTGGAAACAGTTTTAACTACCCAGAGATATCGTCGGATAGCAATCCGACTACCGGAGTACATAAAAAACACAAAGAAAAGGACAGAGAAAGGCAGTCGAGATCCAAAACCGACAAAGCTTCTCCTAAGCCAGTCGCTGGTTCGTCTGTACTCAGTGAGGCGCTTTCATAGCCCCTGATACCCGCTACCTTCGAGTCACAGGCCTCTACCAACACCCATGTGGAGTCCGGCATGCCACAAGATACTCAAGCTATTGGACCGATGGATGTATCTCCCCCAGATGGGTCCAGAGCCGCTGAGCAGGCACTGGCTTCTGAGGGTGTGTTCAGACCTCAACATTTTTACATCAAACCGACGAAAGCTGCAAAGCCAAAGGCAAAGACACCTTCTAAAGCTAAAAAACTGATGCCTGAGCCATGTGCACAGGCCTCTATGCTTGAAAAACAGATGACCAAAATGGCTGAAGACCTTATTACCTTGATCAGGGGTACCCATCCCCCTCCAGATAAGAGGCCTAGGCAAGACACTGACTGAATCTTCAGATCAGGTTTCTATTTCTTCTGATTCCTCTTCTGATCAGGAATTATCTTTACCTCCCTGTGAGGATTCTGATGCTGAGGAGTCTATTCCATCTGCATCTCCTCCTGAGGATTATTCATTTGGAGAAACCTTGCATACTTTGAGGGAGTATTTTCACCGGGAGAGTCAAGACTTCTCCGAATCAAAAAAGAGGCTCAGGGATTTCCTCCTTCTGCCTCAGCACAAGCCTTTAGCCATTCCCTCTGTGTTAGACATTGTGGATGATGTTTTTTCTGAGTCAAGCCTGACCCCGGACTCTTTACCTCTGGCTCCCAGTTAGCCTGACGGGTATTACAGTGTCCCTGACTCTCATAAATTTTTATTTAGAAACCCTGCTGCTGATCCTGAAACTATTTCACAGGGTCCTAAGGGAGTTAAGGCCTTAACAGCAAAAAATCCTACCCCCTCCGACAGAGATTCCAGGACGCTGGACAGATGGGGGAAAAAAGGTTTATACATCTGCAACCTTGGCAATCAGGGCCTTAAACTGTCAATTCCATATGCATAAGTACCAACAACATGTTATGTGATTGCTGAAGCAGAAAATTATGTTGATTTCAGAATGTGCAGAAAATAAGGAATTGCAGGAATTATTGCATGCAGCTGAACAAATTGGAAAGCATACTTTGCAATGTGGTTTTGATTCTTTAGAGGCCTCCTGCAGGGCTGCTGTTACTGGGTATGTGATTAGGAGGCATGCCTGGTTAAAGGAACAAAATTTGCCTGATCATGTTAAAGCTAAATTACTAGATGCACCTTTACAGCATGATTCTCTGTTTGGTATTAAGGCAGAAGTTAAAAGAAAATGGAAGACAAAGCTAAGTCTATGCAAACTGTTAAAGATTTCTTACAAGTGCAGCCACCTAGATTCAGTAGACACTGGCCTACAAAAAATTGGTCCTTTCCTGTGTCAGACAGAGCTCAAAGGGGCAAATCCAGACGCCCTAAGGGTTCCAGGTACCAGGCTCAAGACTCATACAGGTCAAAGCAATGGGGCACATCCACCTCCAAATCTGCAGGAGATAAAGCGCAAACCTACAGAAAGCAATCCCAATGACTTCTCTCTGCCTACACCAAGCACTTATCTTTTGGCAAAACCCACAGAAGGAAAATTAGCACTTTTTGCTCAACATTGGCAGTTAATAACCCAGGACAAGTGGGTACTGAACATCGTATCACAGGGATACATATTCCATTTCCACACTCTGCCAATGACAAATGGCTGGCCAGACCTGCTGAAAAAACAATGGGCAGAGGCACAGAAACAGGTTACGTCCTTCATGGATATGGGGGCCATTCAGACAGTACCAGAACAGGAAAAAGGATAAGGTTTTACTCAAGACTGTTCTTGGTACCCAGAAAGGGCAAGGCCTGTTGGCCAGTTCTGGATTTATCGATTTTGAACACATACCTGGACATTCCAAAATTCAAAATGCTCACTTTGCAGCAGCTTCTGCCCATGCTGGGCAAGAATGATTGGCTGGTGACTTTAGACCTAAATGAAGCATACCTGCATGTCCCAATAAGACAGTCGTGCAGAAGATACCTTAGATTCAAGGCTGACTTAATGCATTACCAATTCTCTGCACTGCCCTTTGGCTTATCTATTGTGCCTAGGGTCTTTACAAAGTGCCTGACACCAGTAATTGCATTTTGCAGACAAAGAAGTATTCAAATATACCCTTACTTGGACGACTGTCTCATTCAAGCAGAGAACAAGGACACTCTTCTATGACACCTGGCGTTTTTGAAAAGGCTTCTAACATGCCTAGGGTACACAATAAACAAAAAGAAATCACAACTGGTACCCTTTCAAAGGATAGCATTCCTGGATGGAAGCTTGAATACAACTGCCCAGATGGCTTACCTCACGCCAGACAAACAAAGGCAACTGACTACTTACTTCAAACTGCTGGCAACAAAGACACAGTCTTCTGCAAGACAAATTCTGCAGGCTCTGGGCTTCATGGCATCCTGCATCCTACTAATTCCATAAGCAAGACTGCATATGAGGAAACTTCAATGGTACCTAAAAAGTTTATGGAGTCAGCATTCACACAGTCTGGAAACAATGATTCCTCTCATTCCCTGCCTGCAACAGGAGTTTCTATGGTGGGCAAACCCTGTCACTAAAACATGGGACGGCCCCTCTGCCAGCCAGACCTTAACAACAGACACATCAGATTATGCCTGGGGGACCCACATGGCAGGAAGATGCATTCAGGGCATATGGGCACCAAATCAAATGTATCTACATATCAACCAGAAAGAGATGCTAGCTGTTCAAAATGCCCTAACAGCCTTCAAGGACTTACTTCATCCAGGACAACTACTGATAAAGATGGACAACACCACAGTCATGTGGTATATAAAGAAGCAAGGGGGCACACACTCATACCCCCTTTGCAGATTAGCCATAGCACTGTGGGACACAGCTTTGACCTACCAAGTACATCTTCAAGCTCATTTCCTGCCAAGAAAACAAAACACTCTGGCAGATGATTTAAGCAGAAACTTTATGGATCCTCACGAGTGGAAACTAAATCCACAAGTCTTCAGCATGATAACAGAGAAATGGGGGAGCCTTGACATAGATCTATTTGCCTCTCCTCAAAATTATCAACTGAAAAGATTCTGCGCAAGGACTTGTCACAGACAATCATGGAAAGTGGACGCCCTATCCTTCAGTTGGAAAAACCTGTCAGTTTACGCCTGTCCTCCTCTGCCTCTTCTACCCAAGGTCCTCCTAAAAGTCAGACAAGAGAAGCCCAAGATGATATTAATTGCCCCGGACTGGCTCCGCTAATACTGATACCCAATCCTAAGGAGCTTGTCTCAATGCCCAGCATGGACCTTGCCTCAAGAACCACAACTACTGTCCCAGCAAAACAATCAGATCCTGCACAATCGACTACAGACTCTGAACCTGGCAGCATGGCTAATCCTGTAATCATACAAACGACACCTCTCAGTAAAGTTGTGATGGATGTCACTTTGGAAGCTAGAAGGCCTAGCACTAGAAAATCTTATGCTGACAAATGGAAGAGATTCTGTGCCTGGAATCAAGCACAAGGAACTGATACAGCAGAACCACATATTCCTCAGATATTACAATACTTAACTGAGATGCTTGACAAAGGCCTATCTTTCTCATCAGTCAAAATCCATGCCTCTGCCATTTTGGCTCATTACAATACAGAGCCACCAATCTTTTCACATCTTTTACTAAAGCAGTATCTTAGAGGAGACAAAAATGTAAGGCCCCCTAGAAGATCACCATTACCTGCATGGGACCTCAATTATGTGTTGGAAAAGCTCACCCTGCCGCTGATATAAAGTTCTTATCATGGAAGACAGCTCTGCTACTAGCAATTACTTCAGCAAGAAGAGTTTCAGAGCTGCAGGCCCTCATGGCTGTAGAGCCTTTTGTCATATTTTAACCAGACAGGGTGTCTCTGAGGACAAATCCTACTTTTATGCCTAAGGTCGTTTCCAGTTTGGCTCTTAACCAAACAATTCATTTGCCAACTTTTTATCCAAATCCGCAGAGCAAAGGGGAGAGAATTCAGCTTTCCTTGGACGTACACAGACAGCTAAGATTCTACTTGAGCAGGACTAAAGCTCTAAGAAAAACTGAGCAATTTCTAGTGTCATATGCTGCAAGATCAGAAGGAAAGGCTATTTCAAAGCAGACAATTTCAAAGTGGATAAGTCATTGCATCCGTTTCTGCTACTTACACCATGGCAAACCTGTGCCCAAGGGCATTAGTTCTCACTCCACCAGAGCTGCAGCTACGTCAGCAGCCTTTCTCAGAGGAGTACCAACCAAGGACATTCTAGAGACTGCTACTTGGAGTTCTGTTCACACCTTTACAAAGCATTACCATTTGCCTCTCTACTCTAAGTCCAGGGCAGGGTTTGCCACTGCAGTGCTGCAGGGCCTTGTAGCCTCACCTAATGCTGTTTAGCTCCAGCCTCCCAACCATAGCTTTGGGATTCTACCCAAATGTAATGACTGCAACAGTGAAACATGAAGAACATAGTACAGTTGTGTACACTTACCATAAATGTAGATGTTAGAGTGTATTCACTGTTGCAGTCATATTGATGTATATATATATATATATATATATATATATATATATATATATATATATAATTCAACCTGGGACGCAGGAACCTGACGCTTTACACCCTGAGGCATCTGATTCAGAAAGAGAGCAGACTGAACTGCAGCAGACCATGCTAGAGCAACCTGTAATGACAGACTGAGCGAATACACTTTCCAGAGACAACTACATTTTGACTGCAGTGTAGACAGAGGTTCTTTTGATACCTTAGGGGCCTCCTGGCAATGTAACTGTACTCAATCTGTACTTAGGAGACCAATCTAGTTAAAAACAACAAGAAGTTTTTCTGATCATGTTAAATTTAAATTACTGAATGCAAGTTTAATGCATGAATCTCTGTATGAGTATTAAGGTAGAATTCTTAGAAACTGCATTTTTCTCCTGATGGTATTAAGCAGAATACTCAGAATTTGGTGCTTTGGCAAATCAGTAGAACAGAGCTCAAAGGGCATTACAACTTAAGCCTTCTAGTTGCATAAGCCAGGCCAAAGACTCATACAAAGAGGGCATACTGGCACTCAATCCACTCAAACATCAAAGCAATGGGGCGAACCCATCCCAAAAGAAACCTACAGGATGACTTAGGGCAAAAAGAAAAAAGCGCAGATCTGAAAATGGCAGCACCCATGGGGGACTAATAGGGCAAAACCCATGAATTGGCAGTGGTGTTTTAAACCAAGCACTGTACTTTACATCACCAGACAAAGTAATAATTCCATTTCTAAACTCTGCATAATACAAATGGAATAAGGCAGTCTGCCAAAAAATCAATGAATATTACCACATCTGCCAGATGACAATCCCAACCAGCACAGGGGCCATCAATGGGGTTTTAGAACAGCAGAAAGGACTCAGACAGTACCAAGACTACAGAAAGTTACCAGAGAAGGACCAAGGGCAACACTCAAACTTCAAAACACATCTTTGAAAAGAAACCTACTGGATTTATCAATCATAATGCCCACTATGCCTTGGCAAAATACTCGACTGGCAAAAATGTGGCTGGTCCCTTTGCCTAAATGCCTGCTGCACATGTTAGCTAAGACAGCTTGTACAAAAATACCTTAATGAAGAGGCTGACCTAGCATATTAAGATTCTGCACTGCCCTTCTTTACTTCTATTGTGCCCAGGGTGACAAACTTATTTTGCCTGCAAAGCCCCTTTCATATTCTTTACAATACTGTATTACAAAATAGTAATATCAGTTCATTACATTTGAGAACAGGGACGATTCTTCTACTATATAACACCCTAATTTATAAACAAACACAACATTCCTAGGCTTCACAATACCTTTGAAAAATCACAATTGCCACTAGGGTACACAATAAACAAAAGATAAAACAATGGAAAACTAGCTGGTAGCTAACAAACAACATCAAGGGTGGAAAACAGAATACAACTGCCTAACTGGCTACTGCTCGCAACACAGAAGCAACTGGCATTTACTTCAAACTCTGCAGCAGAAGCAACAAAAGAAGTCCTCTTTGCTATGAATTCCTTATACCCAGGGCTTCATGAGGAAAGGCATCCTATATCAAAAGCATATAGAGTCAAAAACAAATGAGGAAACTTCACAGCCGCAACAAAAGTTTCTGTGAGTCAAATATCTCGCACTCTAAACAAAAGTTCTCATGATTCCTGAGGGCAGGCCCCTCAGCCAACATGGGATTACGTGGCAAGCGCATCAGATTATAACAACAGGCCCACATCAGATTAAGAGGCAACATCAGCAGATGGGGGAAAATCTGGGGCAAGCACATATCAAAGACTAAATCATGCTATCAAAGCAAATCATCCTATGCAGCCACATACAAATACTACAGATTCTAGGGAACAACACAGGACTTACTTCATCAAGACCAACTACTGATAACACAGGTACACTACGGATAAAGACGGACATTAGGCAATGTGGATTTACACTAAAGACCTTTATAGTACACAGCCCATGGCACTTGAATGCATGGCACAACCACAAATACCTTCCAGGTAAACAAAAAACTCCAACAGAAATCACTGCCAAGAAACCAAATGGATCCAGAAACCTATTTAAACAGAATGGAAGTGGGATCCATCACGAGTGGAGACTATGATAACAGAGAAATGGGGGATAATGAAGAAAATCTATTTGCCTCTCTCAACTGAAAGATCTCCTCAAAAAAGGAATTCTGCACAAGCATGGAAAGTCCAGCTTAAAACTTCACTTAGTGGAAACCTGTCCTCCTCGCCTGTCCACCTCTGCTCCTTCGCCCCTCTACCCTGCCTCTGCTCCGGACAAAGCTAAAAGAATAAGGGAAGCAAAAGAAGCCAACTGGATACTGGGATGCTAGTTACCCATACCTGAGGAACTTGTCAAGGATCTTAAGCAAAAAAACACAACCACTGTCCCAGCAAAACAATCACAACCTCACTCACACACTGCACACCTGAGATCCTGCCTAATCAACTTAATCCTGTAATCATACAAATCACTAATCTCTGTAATCAGACATCATGTGATGGATTCTGAGTTGGAAGCTAGTGAGCCTAGCAACTTTGGAAGCTACTGAGAAATGGAAGAGAAAAATGCTTGGAAAAAGCACAAGGAAAGCGGTGGGAAGAACCACAAAGAACTCAGATATAGCACAACCACATATTCTGAGATGCTTGACAAAGGCCTATCTTTCTCATCAGTCAAAATATCTTTCATCTGTCATTTTGGCTCATTACAATCATTGAGCCACCCAATGTTTAATAGCATGCTTTTCAACCAGCAGTATATCAGGATCTACAAAAAGAGGAGACAAAACCAGAAGATCATCAGTACCTGCAGAGACCATCAGTATATATGTGAAAAGCTCACCACCCCTGCAGCTGATATAAAGTTCTTATCAGGAAGATCTCTGCTCTGCTACTAGCAATTACTTCAAGAAGAAAGGTTTTAGAGCTGGAAGCCTCATGCTGTTTTCCTCTCATATTTTTTTAACCCAGTGTCTCTAGGTGTCTCTGAGGACAAATCCTACTTTTATGCCTAAATTATGCCTGTTGTTTCCAAAATTTAACTTAAAACTTTTTGTCATTATTTTGCCCAATCCAAATCCAAGAAAAGGAAGCAAAGGGACTTCCACATACACACACAGACACAGCTAGCTCTGCTTGGGCAGAAAGCTCCTAGAAAAAAAAACTGAGCAATTTCCTAGTGTCATTGCTGCAAAGAAAGAAAGAAAAATGTTCAACAGACAATTTCAAAGTAAAGTGGATGGCAGCCATTGCATCCGCTTCAGCTACACACCATGGCAAACCCACCTGTGGGGCAAGACATCAGTTCTCCACCAGAGCTGCAGCTACAGCAGCCTTTCTCAGAGGTACCAACCACCAAGGACAGTTCTAGAGACTGCTGTACTGTTCTTCTGTTCACAAAGCATTACCATTTGCCTCTCTACTCTAAGTCCAGGACAGTGCTGCAGGGCCTTGTAGCCTCACCTAATGCTGTTTAGCTCCAGCCTCCCAACCATAGCTTTGGGATTCTACCCAAATGTAATGACTGCAACAGTGAAACATGAAGAACATAGTACAGTTGTGTACACTTACCATAAATGTAGATGTTCGAGTGTATTCACTGTTGCAGTCTAGGTTACCCTCCCGCCATCCCCCTGTCATTCTACAGTTTATCTTTCCTTCTCTATCTTCTACAACCTATGTGGTTTATTTGCTTGTAGATGAAGGTAAAGTTTATATTGATTCATGTGTGTGTGTGTATATATATATATATATATATATATATATATATATATATATCTAGATCCACGTTTGTTTGCATGGTTGTTCCTACTACTTTACAAAAATGTTAGAAGCACAATCACGTCTGTCAAAAAAGGAAGTTACATATATTTTGCTGTAGATTTTGCTGTTACTATTTCAACCACAACAAGCTAAATGCTGACCATTACTGTACTGAGCAAGGCTGTTGACTGCACAATCTAGATGGCTTCCCCATGTATTGTTTTCCTTGCAAAATCAGCAACCAACCCCATCTTGTCATACAGAAATGCTTTCCATTTTTTTAGATAGAATTCAACTCTGCTGTTGTGATGCAGAAATAAATGTGACATAATGAGCTTCAGATATCAGTATGGAAATGAGCTCCAGTGCTTATTGCCTTCCTATTTCTCTCAGGTGTGATTATCTGTGGTGGTCACCATATGGCTACCCACTCTTGTGGACCAAAATCCTCTGTGAGCATAGATTTGGACCTAGAAGAGTCCCAAATGATTGTTACAGTTATTTTGTCCCATTAGGGTCCCCTATACTTCTGTAGTCTGATTGAAGCCTACTTTGCATATTATTTGTTAAAACTGTAAATTCCTTGATCCACCCTTAGGATACATTGCATCACTGGAGCTCACTAACAGTTCTTCCCTTTGGAAGCACATTACTTTAAGGCAAAAACCTCAATCCAGTGCAGTTCATGAGATGACTGTAGTTCACTTTTGAATAGAGAATGTTCTCATGTGTTCATATTATTTTCTGGTGGTGTGTTCAGCATGATGTACATCATCATTTTGGCACAGTTAATGCCTTTACATATCTTCTAGAAAGTCTGTATGTTGTAAGTTGCATTTTTAAAATGTGCTAGTTAATTTATTACTTTTTTCCAGAGAGAAAACATTTGGGGTCCATTCCTCATTATCTCACCAGCCTCCACTCTAAACAACTGGCATCAAGAGTTTACCAGATTTGTTCCTAATTTCAAGGTAAGGAAGTGACAATCTAAACATGCAAAATTTTTCCCTAAAATTTGATCTTTGTTATTCTATGTTGATTTACCTGATCTTTCTCATTTCAGGGTGAGTAACTGACACCAGACAGTTGTAGCTTGAAATCTAATCTGCTTATAGTGTTTTTGCATTGCATTGCATTGTGACTGTCTGACTGGATCTTTGAAATGAAGAACTTTCTAAACCTATGTCATCTCCAAGAAAGGTCAGCAACAGGTGTCTTTGTGGCCAGTAAATTTTACGGACGGATTTTCATCTTCATTGTTTTTTCTGCCTTGGGCCATTGCACAGAGTATCTCACTTGTGAGTTGTGCCCTTCCTTTAATAAGAAAGCTTTCTTGTGAATGGCCTGAACCCTAAACAGTCTCAAAGCATTGCAAAACAAAACAAAACTTTTAGTGTCGGGCCAAGGGATAAGTTCCCCTGAAACTGAGGGTTTGGAAGACTGGTGAACTAGACCCTTGGGGCCCTTTTCAGCAGCAGCCTAGTACAGCCATGTCTAAGATGGAGTGAAAGGGGTGGATGCCCCATGTGCAAGCTGTGAGAGGGCACAATCAGTAGGTGCTGATGGTGTGGGGTGTACAATATGAGCATTGCTTTATGAAGCCACTAGGATATTGCAGCTTCATAAATTAATGCCAGTACTGCAGTCATGGCTGAATTGCTCAGTGTGGTTATTTAACTGTAGCAAGTTAGAGCTACCTGTTGCATTTGAAGAAGTGTACTACAGTTTCAGAGTAGTAGATTTTATTTTGCTCCTCAACTTTGAAACTTTGATGCGGGGTGCCAGTTTGGAGAACTGCATAGGGTGTCAGATGACCTAGCAATAGTTCTGCAGCCTAGTTACAAAAAAATTAAATAACCCAGCAGTATGACAGAGTAATATATGACTTAAAACATCAAAAAACAGGGCAGTGTGCAGATAGCATTGAAGTACATTGATGAGTAAAAGGTAAACTGTTAACATAGGAGTAAGCAGTACTTAAAAGTACTCATGACTGATGTACTACAGTGAGTGCTGTCTTGCTAATGTAAACCAAAATGGTCACGCAGATATCTCAGGTACAAATCCAGTGCATATGAATTGTGTCTGCTATTGAAGGTGCATTTTAAGCTGGTTAGTGAAGGAAGTAAAGTTAGGGATCTGATGAAATGTGCTTGGAAGTGAACTGCATAGGTTCATAGGTAAGTACTAGGCCTGCCCTTCTGTGCCATTTTTAACCAAGCCAGTTTCCCTTTTTGTGCTCAAATTAACCTATCCCCATTTGATTAGAAATTGGCCTTACCCATCCCATAAAATGAATGAATCCCCAAATAAATAACTGGTGCCAGAGTCATGGACTGAAACTAAATGCCAAAAAATACAGTATTGTATCCTTTGGGAAGTCATCTACTCAAGGGAACTACCACATTGACAATACACCCCTGAGAACTAACTCAGTTGTTCTGGATTTGGAAAGTTATGTGGACAGTGACATAAATTTTGACCAACATATTTCCGTTGCTGTAAAAAAGTCTTTGTATATTGCACAGTTTATAAACAAAGGGATTGTACCTAGATCTACAAATGTCATTGTCACCTTTACTCAGCCCTCATTAGGCCACTCATTGACTATAATGCATCCTTTGCCATGTATCTATCTGGACACATGCAAAAACTGGAATGCCCTCAGAGTTGACTTACTTAAAAGGATACATGGCCCAAACAATATGTCCTATATGGACCGACTCAAAGCTCTGCTACTATACTCTGTATCCTACAGACTGCTAAGAGGTGGTCTGTGTCTGACATACGAGGCCTCTTGTGACCCATTACTAATGCATTTACTGCACATCAACAAGTCAAATGGTATCAGAAATACTCTGTCTAGGGATCTAAACCTCTTCTACAACATCAACAGAATGGTTTGGAGGGACAGGTATATTTAATCCCAATTTGGATCTGTAGATGGGAAACAGAAAATTTACCACAAGACTTGCCGCTATACTATTAATGGACAGAGGCAGCTCCTAAATGCTTTATCCCATGCATTTTTTCCTTCAAATTATCTATGGTGTGATTCCATTGGGGTGATATATAATTATCAACCTTGGGAGCTGCAGGTGTACAAACCTAAATGGAAGAAAGCTCCATCAGCATAGACAAATTAATAATCTGGAACATTACTAGTCTTGATGGCAGACCTCTAAAAACTGTAGAGCAAGTAAAATGTCTTGGTGCCTGGCCAGATCCCATAACTTAACTTTCTTGATCCTTATCCACAGTGTTAGAAGTAAAATGTCAGTGCTGTAGAAGTGCAACATTATTTCCTAACAACTGCTAAGCAGGGCAGGATGGTCACTGGCAACAGAGTGGTACTTCTGTCCTTTGAATAGTCTCTGTCACCCTCTGCACCTCTGACAGAAATCTGCAAAAATACAAACATTGCAGAACTGCATCTAGCAATTTATTCCTGGAGCTGGTAAGAGGCATCTTCATAGCCTTGCGGTCAAACCCGCTTGCTGGCTTCCAACTGCCAAAAGATTTATTCTTCTAATTAGCATGATTCTGCATATTGTAGTAGTCAGGGAATCTGACAGGACTACAGTATTGTTTAAGAGAAATGAGGTGTTACAAGATCTTGCACTGGTCCATACAAAGAACGTTATGCATAATTCCAGTAGTAAGAAGAGTACGTTTTTGAAGCAGGCAGAAGCCAGTTAACCTGCATGATTTTGCAAGGCAGTGTTTTTGAGCCTCCTGCCTTCGGCAACAACAAAATGGCAGAATGAATTTGTATTACTGCAGCTTTCGTTTAGAGGTGGAGCTAAGGATGGGAAAGATGTAGTTAAGGGTTGGTAAAAATACTTCTTTGCCATTGACAGTCTTGCTGTAGTTAATAAAATGGTTGAAAATGGCATTTATAGAACACTAGTGTAATTTTTATTTTTAATCATGTAGATGTTTATGTGAATGGAGTAAGTGAGAGAGAGGTGTCCAGAGCATAAGTATTTTATTTAATTATCAAAAATAAGGCACTGGAAGGTTCACCAGAGTAAAATCCAGTTTTATTGATCGCACACAATATTAAAAAATGTAAAGCACATCCAGAACGCATTAACTGTATCACCGCGTTTTTGTCACAAAAACTTCTTCAGATGAGCATACCAACTTCTGAAACCCCTTTATATACAGAAACATCCCCAATTAATCAATTAACAAACTGTTATACTTTTAAATTAAAACACAGTGCAAAAAAACTATATACACAAAACAATGAAACACTAAGTACAGAAGTTCATGGAAAATTATTTGTTGGTCAAGCAGGAATCTTGTACAAAACATACATTATTTACAGTTTGTAAAAACTTGTAAACAAAAAATAAATATTTAAAAATATTTAAAAATGTAAAACTCTTGTAAAACCACGTGTAAAATCACTGTTGTGTAGGTCATACAAAATGTAAAACAGCACCATCTGCTGGACAATCACATAATTTAAAGTTTAGCTGACCTAAGCTTTAAGACTGGCTTCAATTAAACCATCTTATTCAAACCAGGATACCTAGTAGCTTCAAGAACTAGTTGCCAGTACAGTTCCCTGTATTCTAGCCGTGTTTCCCAAGGGCCACCCCTAAGATCAATGGGCAATATTTCTATTACATAAAAATAAAAATTAGCTCCTGCACAGTTCAAAGTATGTTTATACAGAGAATTGGTACTGTTCATATTTTTTATATCGTACCTGTGTTCATACATTCTTGACTTTAATTTCCTCTCAGTTTTACCTGTATAGAATGCTTCACATTTGTCACACAAGGGTAAATAAATACTATCATTAGTATTGCAATTAGCAAAACCATTTGTCTTAATAAGTCTGTCTCTACTTTTCAGATTAACCATCTCTCCAACTTTGACATAAGGGCATTGGGGACAACAACCACACTTGTATGTGCCCCTTTAATTAGAAAGGTAGACACCTGTTCTAGGGGTACCTTTCTCCAAAATGTTTTTAATACAGCGTCCCCTTCTATAAATACACTTAAAAGGCTTATCAAATATATACTGCAGGTCTGATGTACTAGCAAATCTGTTCCATTCTCTTTCCATAATGTTTCTGGCCAACCCAGCATCCTTACAATTTTTTACATGTTGAGAAACCTAGGATTCCATCAATTTTTGGCATCCCCAAGGTCCACAAGGATGTAGGCAAACCACCCTTGAGGCCAATAGTTTCTGCTGAAGGTTCCATAACAGCCCCCTTAGCTAAATTTGTGGACTCTAAGCTTAAAAAATTGTCGGGGGGGGGGGGGCAAATGTACTCAAAGACTCATGGGACCTTTTGAAAAAACTGCATTTGGGGCTTTATTGTGACAACCTTACTTTTATCACAGTTGTGATAGATTTATTTTCTTCAATACCCCACGCTCTGGGTTTAGAATGGTTAGAAGAGGTTTTAAGTGATATTAATGACATAAGTTACAGCAATTTAGAACATGTTTAATCTTAATGGATGTGATTTTAAAGAATAATTTTATATTTTTTGAGGGCGAGTATTTTAAACAATTAAGAGGTGTTGCTGTGGGGGCCCATTGTGCCCCCACACACGCTAACATTATACTTTCCTACTGGGAAAAGAAATTTGTGTTCAGCTGTGATTTTAGGTGGTGTTGGGATTTTTATGCTCGTTTTTTGGATGACATTTGTTTATTTTGGGTAGAACCTGAGAGTAGGTTTTTAGATTTCATTAACTATTTGTCTAGCACCACAGATTTTTTAAGATTTACGTATGAAATCAATTCTGACGAGATGAGATACTTGGACCTCAGTATCAGTAAGGCTGGAGGGAATTTCAAAACTAGAGTTTATAGAAATGCAACATTTTCCAACTCTTACCTATATTATACCAGTGCACACCCACATCACCAGAAGAAAGGAGTAGTAAAGGGTCAGTTTGTTCGAAGAACCAAAATGACCTCAGATGACACTGATTTTATTAATGAAATTGTTTATCTTATGGATTTGTTCAGGGCTAGGGGGGTACCCAGAAAAGCTTCTAGCAGAAGTCTATAATGAAGTTTTGGAAGCAAGAAAATCTAGGTTTGCCCCCATTTTCGGGACTGACAATGAAGACTTTGAAAATATTCAAACATCGGAGAGGTCAGGTGATAATGAGTACAACAGTGCTTTGGTTATTATTATGACGGGGATGCTGGGTTGGCCAGAAACATTATGGAAAGAGAATGGAACAGATTTGCTAGTACATCAGACCTGCAGTATATATTTGATAAGCCTTTTAAGTGTATTTACAGAAGGGGAATGCTGTATTAAAAACATTTTGGAGAATGGTACCCCTAGGACATGTGTTTACCTTTCTAATAAAAGGGGCACATACAAGTGTGGTTGTTGTGCCCAATGCCCTTATGTCAAAGTTGGAGAGATGGTTCATCTGAAAAGTAGGGACAGACTTATTAAGACAAATGGTTTTGCTAATTGCAATACTAATGGTATTATTAATTTAACCTTGTGTGACAAATGTGAAGCATTCTATATAGGTAAAACTGAGAGGAAATTAAAGTCAAGAATGTATGAACACAGGTACGATATAAAAAAGATGAATAGAAACAATTCTCTGTATAAACATACTTTGAAGTGTGCAGGAGCTAATTTTTATTTTTATGTAATAGAGATATTGCCCATTGATCCTAGGGGTGGCCCTTGGGAAACACGGCTAGAATACAGGGAACTGTACTGGCAACTAGTTCTTGAAGCTACTAGGTATCCTGGTTTGAGTAAGATGGTTTAATTGAAGCCAGTCTTAAAGCTTAGGTCAGCTAAACTTTAAATTATGTGACTGTCCAGCAGATGGTGTGTTTTACATTTTGTATGACCTACACAACAGTGTTTTACATGTGGTTTTACAAGGGTTTTATATTTTTAAATATTTATTTTTTGTTTACAAGTTTTTACAAACTGTAAATAATGTATGCTTTTTACAAGATTCCTGCTTGACCAACAAATAATTTTTCATGCACTATTTTTGGTTATCAGTTTACTTTTGGCACTTTTTCCACTTTCCTTGTTTATTTAATTACTTATTAGGTTGGTTAACTGGACTGTTGAGGCTCTTTTTGATTGCAAACTTGGCTTAGGTGAAGTACCGTATTTTCAGATGTCTGTGTCATCATCGTGAAGTGTGATATCACATGCCTTTTTCAGAAATGAGGATATTAATGTAAATGATAAATAACAGTGGACCAAAGTCAGAGCCTTGTGAAGCACCAGGAAGTACTGGGTGGAAGGAGGACTGTGTGTTTGGCAAGATAGTTTTTAAGTAGCCTAGTTTATAGGCAATCAGACAACCAGTTTAAAATGCTGGAGTTTATGCCACAAAATGAGAGTTATTTAATAGGGGATGTGTACAAGGTCAAGTGCGATAGAGAGGCCAGTGAAAACTGCACAGATGAGGTTCTGTGCTTTTATTGCTTTGGAAAGTGCATGACTCAGTGAGAGAAGAGCTGTCTTAGTGCCATGATCTGTTTAATTATGTAAGGAATTTATACACCCTAAAAGATGGTTAAGAAAGTGGCAGTGAAAGCCTCCCTAGTCAGAGTTTGCAGGCTTTGCAACCCAGTCAGTTGTGCTATGACCTGAAGCTGCTGGTTTTGCTGAGGCATTAGTTTGTCAGTCCTTATATCTGCTTTTGCGATATCCCCATCTTTTGATGACCCATCAGAAGATTTAACAGTACAGCATTGGCATGTCTGTCTCTCTGGACCTCTCAAGACTTTAGTGCTAAATTACAGTCAGTCATATGTTCCAAAGTGCCTACAGTTAGCCAGTGAATTCCTTTCACAGTGGAGGAAGCATTTTCTCCTCATTCTGACATTCCACCTATTTCTGTACTTGAACCTATAGGTCTTGAAGATAAGTTGCCACCCCCTTTTTTTCCCAAGAAAATCTAATGCCTAAGACATTAGTCCCAGTGATACATGCTATGGCCCTTTCAGTTTAAATGTTTTACTAAAGGTTATGTGGAGATATGGCAGAGAATCCATGTTCGTCTACTACCACTACCTGGCAAACTCTGTACTTCCTGGCAATCCTTCCATCTAAGAGAAGGAGAGAGTCATCTCTGAGTTCTCCTGTAACTTAGAGATGAGCCAAGAGGAGGATTTAACTTATACTACCCACCACCTTACTGCTTATTTATGTTCCTTATCACTATGAGACGTTGTTTTCCCATTTCTTTACCAGAGATATACATCCTTTGGGGAAATGCTACATTTAATGTTGGAACATTTTAAATGGGAGAAAAAAGAAGTGTCTGACTCTAATAAATTCTTCGGTATTTGCTACAGATAGAAAAAAATCAATCCTGTTACTATTTCTCCGATTAAACAGGCATTTTGAATGCTTCTTTTATCATGCTTCATTAGATCTTGTCTCACAACTGCCAGTACCTAGGAAACTTGATCATATTTACCAGAATAAAGAGAAATTTATCTTTTTAGACTAAAATTTGGTGACTGATCCTTCTGGTCTTCTGTGGAGAAGGCTAGAAAGATCTAAGCTGGTGATTGCGAGTAACTCCCAACCAATTGTCAGTGAGTTGCAGCCTGGATAGGATTGGCAGGAAAATTGTATCTCTGCCTTCCTGTGTATTAGGGTGGTTAACTGCCAGACACACATGCTTCACTTTCAAGTTAATGTTATTGTAGATATGGGGTGTCTGCGTAGAAGTGTCCTAGATTCTACCCTAAAGTAGAACATCTCAAAACTTCTACAGAAGGCTCTCAGGATCATTATACATATGGGTTCCTATCATCTTGTCGAACTTCCGCATGATCGAACTTTTAAAACTTTGAACGTTTCAACGGAGATCCCCATACAGTGTGGCAATGGAAGTTTTCCATTATCTGCACTGTAGTGTGATCTCGGAGTTGGTATGTTTAAAGAGCAGGAGGTGTAGCCCCCTTGCTTAAGCTTTCAGGTAGGTTTTTTTCTGTTTTTTTTTTTTTATTTGATTTTTGAAAGTTTGAACATATGGTCTTGACCATATGGTGTTCGAACTTTTAAAAGTTCGATTATCTGATATAGACCCATACATACGATAAAATGTTGCTATTATACTATTTACACCATTGCTAGAGCAGAGGCCTCAAGAACTGTCATTGGATACATGACACAGGATACAACCCCTCTGTGAGGACTTCAAAGGGTAGCTATTGAATTTACCTGTGGACGCACATTTATTTCTGTGCCTCCATTGCAAGACATAAAAAAAAAAAAACACCACTAGAAGAGAAAGGCAAAACAGATCAGGCAGTTAAGCAGCTCTGTCACTCTCCCATACCAAAATATTGTAGATATTTCCCTTCCAAGTTATGGCCTTTTTTTATCACTTATAGTCCTGGCAATTTAAAGAGAAGAAGGCATTTGAGAAGGGTCATTTAGGAGGCAACAGGATCTGAAGTACACATTCCAGCAAAGGTGGTGGTCCTCCACTGAGCCAAGAGGATGTCTCCCACTCTTGACTGCATTCTGTATCTTCTATCCCTACTTTCTATGAAGCAGGCTTTTCTTATTTAAAGCTCAGTGGTTTGAACTGACTTTGGAATGCTGGATGAAGAACTCATAAGCTTGAGATACAAAACAGATTTCAGATAATTCACATTCATAGGAATTCATTATATTCCATCAGCCAATGTTGCGCCTTGCAGTACCAGTCTTAAAATACTTATTAACATTTCCATGTATAGAGAAAGTTTCTCATTTTTAATGCTAGGGAAAGACAGGACCTGGAAACCAGTGGTGGAATGTTCAGAGTTGGACAAATTTCTTGTGAAGAATTCATGATGCTTTCCCTTCAGTCCCTTCTCTCTGTTATGCTCCCAGAGGCTGTATAATCTTTTTGTCCATCTCAACACAAACATCCTTCAAAAAGGTCTCACAGAGACAGATAACTGGTGCCAGTGCCATGGTTTAAAGCTAAATGACAAAAAATGTATAGTCATACCCTTTGGCAAAAACAATGTGCCCACAAATTACCACATAGGCGGAAACCCATTAAGTACAGAGAAAGTTATTAGGGACCTGGGGACCCAAGTTGATAGCAATCTCTCCTTTGAAAACCACATTGCCAAAGTGGTTAGAAAGACCTTCTACATAGCCCACCTCATCACGAAGGGTTTCACATCTAGATCAAGAGAGGTAATCGTGCCCCTTTATTCATCCCTCATCAGGCCCATCATAGAATACAATGACACTTTTGGGATGTACCTTACCCAACACCTGCAGCAATTAGAAAGACCCCAAAAGTATCTCACCAAGAGGATCAAGGGTCTCAAACAGATGCCATATGCTGCTCGGTTAAAAAAACTCCAGCTCTACTCAGTTGTATACCGCCTACTTTGAGGCGATCTATGCCTGACATACAAAGCTATGTCAAATCCAGAATTAATGGACATGCTCCACCTCAGTAAATCTAAATCCCTTAGAGCCACATGCTCGAGGGACTTGAACCTCAGCACAGAAATAAATAGAACTTGCAGGAGGGACAGGTTCAAAACCCAGAGGCTCCCTTCGCTCTGGAATAGAATTCCAGTTCATGTGAGGCAGAGCACCTCACTGAATCTCTTCAAGAAGAATCTCGATAGGTGGATGGGGGATCGTAGGTTTGTCCCAGGGATTACTCCCTTGTCACTATTAGACAGAGGCACAGTAAACTAAACCTTAAAAAGGGCACAGTATACTCAAATCAAGGGGTGGCGTAAGCCATACAGAATCGGGCTAGGCTTATAATTGCCCCAGGGCAGATAGCCTAGTATGAACCTATGAACGTATGTATGTGTAACATGCTTCCCTTCGTATTCCTATTTGCAAGGAGCACAGTACATTCTTAAACTTCCTGGCAGGGTCAGAGGACTTTTATTTTACCTCTTTTCCCTTTAAGCTTTTCATTGCTCCATTACAGTATGCTTAGCCACAGTCTTGGCGCACACAGGCTTCAGGGCATTCACATTTATCCATACTTGGATGACTGACCAGGCAATATCTCAGGAGTATATGGCAGTCATATTGAGCTGCAATGACCTACTACTTCATGGTGTTAGGATTTCCCTCAGCCTAAAGAAATCCATCCTCACCTCCTCTCACATGCCAAACATGTCCTAGAAGCCATTCTCAACATAAAGTATGGCAGGATGTCTGTTGCAAGAAAGTGGTAGTGCCCACTATATACTTTGTTTTTCTTTTTGGCTCACAGGTTTACATCAGTGTCTTGCCTTCCTGTACCCAATTACCTCATTAATTCGCCATTGGGGTAACAGCAGTCTGGCCTCTCTGCTCCCTTGTAAAGTTGAGTCAGGTGTTATGGAGTGAGCCAGTCTGTAGGTCCTGCGAGTTGTTCCATCCCCCAACCCCCTGATATTCTGAGAGCTCCACTAGTGATGTCTTGGGGAGATGCATGCATGTTTCCTCACATGTGCAACCTCCTGGTCAAGCCAATTTGCCTCCCCCCAGAGTGGGCAAACTGTCATTGCCTGCTAACTCCCATCTCTTCTGGCTTGTTCCTCCAGCACACATGCCACTAGTCAGAAAATAGTTGCCTGGGGTGCAGTCAGGTCCTTATTCCTCTGTACTGTAGGGCCAGGTGTGCTGACTATGTTTTTTTTCTTCCCAGGCTTCAAACCTACCCTCCATGACTGCAAAAGTTGTTTTAAAGGCTTTCAGCTACATGGTGGTACTTGATCCTCATGTTTCCTTTGACAAGACTATGCATTTGAATAATACAATGTAATCTAAACAGTTTATATGCTAGTACCTGCACTTCCTCGAGGGGATAAATTCCTCATTTTTCTCATGATCAATTTACAGGGAATTCCTTTGGCAAAAGATATGGGTAAAGGCTAATCTAGGCATGCTTGTTGTCAAGCCATGGAGGACAACACCTTAGTCATTAACACTTCAGACCTGACTTGGTGGAGGTGTACATGGGTTCTCAGGGTATGGAGCCTCTGAAACAAAAGAGACAGACATAAGCATTTATTTCAAGGAGATGTTAGCAGTATCAGTGTACTCTGAATCATCAGTCTGGTTTTATGACTAGGCATCCTAATATTTGTCACAAACAATACCGTAGAAATGTAGTATATGAAAAGGTAAGGGAATACCCCCTTCCACTAGCTATGTTAGCCTGAGATCTGGCCTCAATTGGGGGGGGGGGCTTCAGCTTTGTGCTTAGTACATTCTTTCAGTCTAGAATGGGTTTGCAGTCCATCTCAACAGATCTGTGTGGAGACTGAATCAAAAAATCTTCTGTGATCTGACCATGATGTGGGCTGTCAGAGTTCAACTTCATTGCTTCCCCAGTGAAATGCCAGATTCTAAAATTTTGCCTGAAGTAACCATGCAAGTCATTCCTAGTGGCTGAAGTTTTCTTTATCCCTTGGAACAAAATCTTCCTGTTTTAATTTCATTTTCTGTCTCTAATTCTCATGGTGCAGAAAAAGGTTATACAGACCAAAGGCAGTTTCATCCTGGTTCCAGCACTGTGGTTGAGACAAACATGGATGTCCTTCTTTTTTCATTTTGCAGTATTCAGAATGCTTGGGTTATCCTCTGCTTAGCTACTTGAATGTCCAGCCAGTATAAAAAAGCTTCTAGTCACTGCTAGGTACGTGGGACGTTTGATGGTGGCCATAGGGAGTGTGGGCCAGAAAATTGACTTCTGCACGTACCTTTCTTCAGAACTTTTCTGCCACCAGTCGAACGTCAACTCTTCCTGCCATCCTTGCCATCAGATCTTTGAATTTAAGCTAAGTACCCTGTTGGGGCTGTTTTTTGTATTCTCTTTTTGGTCACTGCATGCCTGTTTAGGTTCATGTCATCCAGGAAAGGAAAGTGCAGGTGCAGACGTCAGATCCCCATAAGGACGCCCACGACTTCTACCATTTCTACCTAGGGCCTAACCACAACCACAAAACCTGTGCAATTTGTCAGACCTTTGTTCCTAAGACACTCTGCAGCCATTTGCATGCACTAAACATCTACTTAGAAAACCAACATCTTAAACGTCTGACTCTGGCAATGGAAGGCTGTCTGGTCAGACTGTAGAACCGCCAAAAAAAGAAGGCCAAAGTCTCCAGGCCTGAACCTATTTCTGCACCTTCTCCACCCGTTTCCCCTGTGGCCAATGTTCACCTGGAGGAATGTATGAAAACTGCAGAGTCAGGTATAGCAGGTACCATTTGGGAGGCAACAGAACCTAGGGTGGAAAGCACTTCCTTGGAGGTTTTGCAGACATCTGGCGCCGATAACGAGGGGGGAATCCCAACTCACAACGGATGTCCAGACAGGTCCTTCCACTGCTTCAGAACAGTCAGAATTTAGGCCATACAGCCTCCAGGCCTACCCTTTCTCTAAAAAAAAAAAAAAAAAAAAAGTCACTTCCCTCCTTCAGAAAGCCTGCCTGAGTGGCAAGCTTTCTCCCAGAGCTTATTTAATGCCTTCATGGCCGTTAGGCCTTCTATGCCTGCTTCCTCTCCATTTATTAGTCCTAGGCTTCAAGCTGAAGATACTCTTCCTCCTGAAGCTAAAGACTCTTCAGACTCCTCTTCAGATGACTTTCCTATGTCTCCCAGGTGCCTTCCCCTTTGGGGTATTTTTCCCAAGATGAGGACTCTGCTGAGACTGACTCCACAGGAGAGGACCTCACCCTTTGTGTGAAACCATCTCTAAAATGAGAGAGTTTTTTTAAGTGGGATTCCTCTGAAATGCCCGAGGTTCAAAAGAGATAGTACAAGCTCTTAGAGATAGACACTCCTTCAGCTTCTGCCATGCCTCCATTCTTGCCAGCCTTTTGGGACACCTTCAGTGCAGCCTGTATGAAACTGATTCCCAACCACCAGCTCCTTGAAGGCTGACAGGTTTTATAAGGTCTTTCAAGGGGCCAGATTTCTGATTAAATGTCCAGTTGCACACCCTGGCACTTTCTCAGTCTCTGCAGACAAACCATCCAGACTACTTCCCTCCACCTTTGTCCTTCCCACAGATAAGGACAGTAAGACCATGGAACGCATTGGCAAGAAAGTATACACCTCTGCCACTTTGGTCTTTAGGGCAGTCAATTACCAGACACACGTCTAACTATGCCCTGGCCCTTTTGACTCATGTTTCCAAACTTTTGGCTGATCTACCAGACTCGCCTTCTAAGGCTGAGCTATCTAGCCTCAACTCCTTGTCTTCCCAAGTGACAAGACATTCAGTCAGATGCAGCTATGATGCTGCAGAAGTCTCAGCCAGATCTGCAGCTTCTGCCTTTGTCCTTAAAAGGTATTCATGGCTAAGACTACAACCCTTACCTGATGATATAAGGGCTAAACTTCTTGATGCACCCCTGGACAATTCTGTCCTTTTTGGGACTAAAGTGGCATAGCTCTTTAAAACCCTTCAGCAAAAGGAGAAGGAATAACAAGATCTGAAACACTTGTTTGTGTCCCCAATCCCTAAATTTCATAGGAATTATCCCACCATGACTCAGTTCTTTATGAAACATTCTGCTCCTACCCCTCATTCTAGGAGCAAAAAGAGCTCCAGGAAGCAGCAGCCTCCTTCCAGGCTGCTCAGACTCCACCTAAGAAACCTCAGTTTCAGGACAAGGCAGTTAGTCTGACTACCTGCCTTCACCTTCACCCCCCTCAGGATTCCATTCCGCTATACCTAAGACTCTCTCACTGTCTTCCAGTCCGGCAAAGCATTACCTCAGACAAGTGGATCTTGTCTGTTATAGAAAAGGGTTATTTCATGACCTGGATCATTTATCCCTCCTTAAGAAGCATCCCACAGCCACCCAAAGATCAGCTGCCCCTTTTCCAGATAGACTGTGTCAGAAAAGGGAAAGGTTTTTTACTCCAGACTTTTCCTAGTCCCAAGGAAAAATGGCCCATGGAGACCTATCCTGGATCTCTCCTACCTCAGCTAGGGAGCTGCTTTGGGCAGCTTGAAGGTGCAAAGCACCTGGACAGACACCTTCAAGTAGGAGCACATCAACATCAGAGGAATGAGAGCAATCATATTTGCCTTGAGGGCCTTCCAACACACCTTGAAGCTAGGCCCCCTGAAGTTGTTCACAGACAATGCTACAGTTCAATAGTATGTGAACAAACAGGGAGGAAGAAATCTTACTTGCTATGCAGACTTGCACTCCAAGCCTGGGAATTGGCATCCCAGCATGGAGTCAGCCTGCAGGCAGTCTATATTCTATCAGTTCAGAACACCCAGGCAGACACCTTGAGCAGGCCCATGTCACAATCCCACGAACGGATGCTACACAGGAATGTGTTCCTGAGCATAGTCCACAAGTGGGGGTACACCACAAATAGATCTGTTTGCCTCCCCTCTGAACAGACAGCTTCCACTCTTTTGTACCAGGGTACCCAGCCCCCTAGAGAGGGCAACAGATGTATTCTCTATCTCATGGAAGGGGATGTTTCTCTATGCATTCCCCCCTTCCCACTCCTACAAAAAGTCCTACTGAAAATTCAGCAGAACAAACAAGAAGTCTTGGTGACTCCCTTTTGGCCAAAGACAACACTGCTTCCCTCTCCTTCTGCATTTAGCCAGGGGCAGTCATCACAAGTTACCTCAGAGTGGACCTTCTCACAGAGGACAAGGGATCTCTAATTCATCCCCACCTGGAATCTCTGAATCTAACTCTGTGAGTGATGGAATTTTGATTCCTTTCAGACACTTTTGACACTGAGAAACTTTTTGCAGTCCTGCAGGAGACCAGGAAACCCAATACTAGGAGATCTTGTATGTCTAAATCCCTTTCAGACACCTTTACACTGAGGACATGCTTTCAGTCCTGCAGGAGGCCGGGAAACCCAATACTAGGAGATCTTATAAGTCTAAATGGAAAAGAGTCTCCATTTGGTGTCTGCAAAGACAGCTTGACCCATTTCAAGGTGTGGTCCTGCTAGTGCTGTCCTATCTGTGTGAATTGTTGCAAGCAGGGTTGCCATATTCTTCTAAGGCCCACCTAGCTGCTGTTTCAGCTTGTCTGCCTCTTGACCCTCATCTTGCCCCCCAACTCCCAGTAAAGTTATTTCTTAAGGGAGTACTGCACCTCAGGCCCCCCAGGAGGGCCAGTTCCACCTCCATGTGACCTGAACTATGTCTTAGAGAAGCTCACTGTTGCCCCTTTTGAACCAGCATCTAAAACTTCTCTGAAACATTGCACATGGAAAATTGTGCTCCTGGTGGCCCTCACATCAGCCAGAAAGAGCGTCAGAGCTCCAGGCCGTCATGGCAAACCCTCCTTTTCTCCACTTCCACAAGGATAGAGTGACCCTGAGGACTAACCTGTCCTTCAGGCCCAAGGTGGTCAGTAAGCATTTCCTGAACCAATGTATTCACCTACCTACCATTTTTCCACATCCCCAGAATGACAGTGAGAGAGTCTTGCATTCCCTTAATGTTCACAGACCACTCAGATTGTACCTTGACAAGACCAAGTCCATTGGGAGATCAGAGCAATTGTTTGTTTCCTTTCACCCCAGAGCTCTGGGAAAAGTGGTGACAAAACAGACCATTTCTGCCTGGATTTCCCGGGCCATATCCTTTTGTTACACCTACTATGGTAAACATCTTACCTCTAAAATTAAAGCCCATGCCACTAGAGCCATTGCCTCATCTGGAGCCTTCTTCAAAGGACTGGACATTGCTTTCATTCTAGAGGCAGCTACCTAGACATCTGTTCATACATTCACCAAACGCAACAAACTGGATTGCATTTCCAGGTCTAGAGCAGGCTTTGCTAGGGCAATCCTGCATGGGTTCTTGGAAAACAGTTCCATACCACCCTCCTCTTCTTCCCTTTGAGCTTTGGCATTCACCCAAGGGTTCTGAATACTGCAATATGAGAGTGAAGGGCATAGAATAGTTGTGTAAAATCTTACTATAACCATAGATGTCCTTCTCTTCCATATTGGTATTCCATTCCTTCCTCCTACCCCCTATAAATATATATATATATATATATATATATGTGTGTGTTATATTTCTTGGATGTCACAGGATTTGTACAGCTATCCTGGGACTGGGGTCTGACTGGGGCATTCAGTTCTGAGGAAAGGTATGTGCAGACGTCACTTTTGTGGCCCACACCTCCCTATAGACAACATGAGATGTCCCACATACCTAGCGGTGACTAGAAGCTTTTGTATACTGGTAGGATGCTCAGGTAGCTAAGCAGAGGATAACCCAAGGGTTCTGAATACTGCAACGTGGAAGAGAAGGACATCTATGGTTATGGTAAGATTTTACACAATTATTCTTTCTCCTTGCTCAAAGAGCTGAGAAGCAGAAGCCCCAGTGTCATATCCTTTTCTTGCAATCCTCTGTGTGAACTACAAAGGACCCTTGGGGCAACCACACCTGAAGCATCAGATTTTTTTTTTTTTTTGAAGTTTTGGAGATAGAATCAAACCTCTACAGTGGAAATCCTTTCCCCCAAGGGTTCCTAAGATCTTAAAAGAGGTCAGGAAACTTAACCACTATGAAATTGTATTTGAATGAGTGAACCAGATTTTTCAGTCTTGTATGTACCTAGTGGTAGTTGCCCCATGACAGTTGTGGTTCAGCAAACTCATCTATGATTCTACTCTTTTTGAGAAGGGATTTCCTTTATACATCTTAAGGTATATTTATTTTTGCATTTCAGTCTGCTTGCCATTAGAGCATCCTTTGCTACTGTCTTTCTGTGTCTATTTTTAAAGATAGTTTTACATTTAAGGCTAACAGAAGAGATGTTTTCCTGATGGAAATGGAATTTGACGAAGGAAAACAGACTCTTTCTCCCTTTGAGAGAGCAGTGTCTGCAGCTTTTTGTTTCTTTTGCAAAAAAACAAAATATTTTTGGAAGCTATCACTTCAGCCAGAATTATTTTAGAAATGTGGGACCTTGTCTGCACAACTTCTTTATTTGGCTCCCACAAGTGCAGGGTAACCCTTAGGACAAATTCATTATTTATGATTAAAGTGGTCTCAGAGATGGTACGTTAACCATATCGTCCAGCTGTTTATTTTTTTTCAACTTTCCAGAACAAGGGTGAAAAACCTTGTTACATTTGGATGGGTTCACTTAACTCATGCTTTATTTACACTGCACTAGGGACTTTAGTCAGACTACCAGTTCATACCAGACAAAGAAGAAAGACTGATTTCTAAACAAACTCTTGTCAGTATGGTTTGCATTGCCTTTTGTTATGACCATTATGAGAACATGATGAGTCCAAACTAGAAAACACTGCATAAGTGCAGCTGCTGGTATTGCTCCCTTTTCTAAGAAAATCTGCACAGTGCAGCAGCAACATACATCTTTTCTAGGCATTATCACTTGGACATCTCTTCCAGGAGTAGGTCAGACTTGGACTACTGTAGCTCTGCAGGTTTTATGCATTCTTTCATAATAGGTCTCTGGCCATCTCAAGTAATGCTTTTGTACTCGCTCACATTTTGATTTGTTCTATAGTTGTAATCATTATGATGAACAATCGTGTGAGCATGCTCACCATAATGATAGATTTTCAGTTGACATCACTTCTTTAATTTAGGCTGCCTTCCTTCATCCCCTGCCTGCTTATACTTAACATTTTGAGAAGCATACCTTTTTGCCTTCATTGAAGTTTTTTCTTGAATGGATCAGTTACTCAGTGAGTAGCAGCACACAGCATGAGGTTTTCCAGTTTGATTCTTGGATGGTGTGCTTTCTGTAATGAATGTGCATTGTTCTCCCTCCATCTGTGTGGATTTTCTCTAGGTACTTTGTTTTTCCCCACCTCCCAAAGATCTCCATGCATATAGTATGTGAAAGATGAAGGTGGTACATTCTGCAGTAGAACAATACTCCGTCCAGAGTGGATTTGAATGCATTGTGTCTACTGGTACCCAGGATGGGCTCCGGTATCCCCATGACCCAGTAAAGGGTAAAATGAATTATCAGAAGGTAGATGGCGATGATCCATCCATCCATATCTCAGAATTGCCCTGTGGAAAAGATTATTCAGACCACTTCATAGGTCTCAGAAAGGACATTTTTGGTGACTTCCCTAATGATAAAGAAATTGCTGGCAAAAATGAAATAAAGATGGCATAGCTGCCCCCTCTGCTTTGTATATTATGTGTTTTCTTACTGTCAGTAGCATGGAAAGATCAGCCCAGTACAGGGACATATGAAAGCTGTGGAAGACAGACTGGATGGTAAATTGTCTGTCTCCATCATAATCCCAAGTTTTGATTCATGTAGCAGACGTTATCTTGATTGTAAGTCTAAGATTTTGGTTACTATGTTAACACAGCTTTACATTTTCCATTTTCTACTCGTAGTGCTTCTTTAAGGATCCTGGCTTTTAGTGCTAATCTCATCCTGAGTTCCAGTGATATCTAGTCGACTCCACTTGCTGCACATCTCCCTAACTTTTTTTGTGTCATGGTACAAGGTGTGTAGCAGGTTCTGAATTAAGTAGGGTTGTCTTGATATCCTTCTATTCATATGTTGCAGTATTCATAACATGAGGGAGTCTGCCGCCGGCTGACTTGAATGTCTGGCCAGTATACAAAAGTGTAAAGCTACTGTAGGGTACATATGACATCGCACATAGATCCATTCCTGCATCGGTCATAAAGTGATGTTGGGTATAAAGTGGATGTCGGCATGCACCAATCCTCAAAACTTTTCTGCCGCCACTAAAAATGTCTTCTCTGGTCATTTGCTCGTCAGTGAAGTTGCAGATTCCTATCCAGATAAGTGCTATGTTGTTTTTTTTTTCTTATTGTTTTGTGTGCTGCTGTTGTGGTTGAGGTTACATGTCAGCTAGGAAGTGCAAGTGTCAGTGTGGAATGCAAATTCCACATAAAGACCTCCACAGCCTTTGTCTCTTTTGCCTAGGCCCTAACCACACTTCCTGTTCAATTTGTAAGGCCTTTGTCCCCAAGACTCTGCACAGTCATCCAGCCTCTCTCGAGGCTGATGTTGGCCTGGAGACCATTGTGAAGTCAGTAGGTAATTCTTCCACAGGTAGCAGTGTGGAGGCTGTGAAGGATCCTACTAGCATGTCCTTGGGGGATATGCAGGTGTCCAGTACATACGTAAGGGGGAACCTAGGCTCATTGTTACTGAAGGCCCGCTTGACATTCCTCAAATCATTGTTTGCGAAGATGTCCCAAGCGATATTTTAGAGTGCAGGCAGACATCGAGTCTGTTGTCCTTCCACCGCATGGATGTCCCACAAAAGAAGAAGCAGAAAACTAAGCATTCTTCCCCTCTTACCTAAGACTAGCCTGCAGATTGGCAAGCCTTTTCCCAAGGTCTCTTTAATGCTTTTATGGCTGAGAGACAATCTACTGGTCTCTCTCTCTCTCCTTCCTCCCTTTCCTCGGTTTCTCCAGAAAAGAGAATTTCAGTTGAGGTTTCATCTGATGAAGATGACTCATCTGAGAACGAATCATTGGCATACTCTGCCCAAATTCCATCTCCCTTATGATGTGCTTCCCTGGAAGAAGACTCAAATGGCACAGCTTCTCCAGGGGAGGATTACCTCTGGGGAAACCATTGTTAAAATGAGGGAGTTCTTTAAATGGGATTACTTCCAGGTGTCAGAAATTCAGAAAAGGTATTATGACGTTCTGCAGATGGATTCGCCTTCTCCATCTGCAGCTGTTCCTTGTGTTTCACTGTTGCAGTCATTACATTTGGGTTTTCCTGCCGGCAGGCTACCCTCAGTCGAGCTGAATTCCAAAGTCTAGGTCCGGCGTCGGTTGCTGTCGCCTCTTCCCTGACGTCAGTGCGCCAGGGGTATAAAAGATGCAGCTGACGCCATTTTCGTCAGTCTTTCTAGCCGCGCGGTGCCTGAAGCATAAGCAGTTCGCAAGTGCCGGTCAGCCGACTCCTGAGATTTTTGAGTTCGAATTTCAGATCCGAAGTCTTCATTAAAAGCTAAGTACCCCATTGGGGAAACTTTTTTCTTGCTCCAGACCGATGTCAGAAAAAGGTAATAATTGTATTTCTTGTGGGAAGCAAATACCTCATAAGGACTTTCATTCTTACTGTATTCCTTGCCTAGGTCCTGACCACGACGTTGCTAGTTGTCGGTTTTGTGCTAGATTTAACCAACGCACTATTAAGCGTTGGTACGATTTTGCATTGCACTATTTTGGCAGAAGATTTAATTACACGATGTCGTCGGATAGCCATCCGACTGCTGGAATTCACAAGAAACGCAAAGAAAAAGAAAAGGACAGGCATCTGAGGTCCAAAACCGACGACGAGGCCTCTTCTAAGCCAGTCGCCGGTTCGCCGATTCTCAGTGAGGCGCCTTCGCAGCCCCAGACGCCCTCTACTTTAGACCCACAGGCCGCTACCGACTCCCACGTGGAGTCGACTAGGCCACTGGAAGCTCAAGGTATTGGACCTTTGGAGACTATTCCCTCAGATGGGTCTGGAGCCGCTGAGCAGGCATTGGCTTCTGAGGGTGTTTTCAGATCTACTCAATTATACATTAAAATGACTTCAGCTTCAAAGGCAAAGACTAAAACACCTTTAAAGACAAAGAAACAAGTACAACAGCCTCATGGACAAGCCTCCATGCCCAAAAAACAGATGCTCAAAGTGGCCGAAGACTCAATTACTTTGATCAGGGGTTCCCATCCCCCACCTGATAAAAGGCCTAGGCAAGAGACAGAATATGAATCTTCAGATCAGGTTTCCATTTCATCTGATTCCTCTTCTGATCAGGAATACTCTCTTCCTCCCTATGAGGATTCTGATGCTGAAGAATCTATCCCTTCAGCCTCTCCTCCTGAAGATTACTGTTTTGGGGAAACCTTGCATACCATGAGGGAGCATTTCCACTGGGAGAGCCAAGATTTTTTGGAATCTAAGAAAAGGCTCAGAGACTTCCTTTTACTACCACAACACAGGCCCCTAACTATTCCACCTGTGTTAGACATTGTTGATGATGTATTTTCAGAATCTAGTCTGACCCCTGACTCCTTACCTCCAGCTCCTGTTAAGCTGGACAGGTACTACAGGGTCCCTGACTCTCATAAATTCCTTTTCAAAAACCCTGCTGCTGACCCAGAAACTGTCTCTCAGGGTCCCAAAGGGGTCAAGGCTTCCGCTGCAAAAAACACTACCCCCTCTGACAGGGATTCTAGGGCACTGGACAGATGGAGAAAAAGATTTACACTTCTGCTACCTTGGCTATAAGGGCTTTAAATTGTCAGTTTCATATGCTCAAATATCAGCAATATATTATGTCACTGCTTAAACAGAAAATGTTGACTAATTCTGAATGTGCAGAAGACAAATAAATGCAGGATTTATTGCATGCAGCTGAACAAGTTGGAAAGCATACTTTCAATGTGGTTTTGATTCTTTGGAGGCCTCCTGCAGAGCTGCTGTAATGGGCTCTGTCATCAGGAGACATGCTTGGTTAAAGGAACAAACTCTGCCTGATCATGTCAAAGCAAAATTATTTGATGCCCCATTACAGCATGATACTTTGTTTGGTGTTAAAGCAGAAGAGGTGTTAAAGAAAATGGAGGACAAAGCTAAATCTATGCAAACGGTTAAGGATTTCTTACAGGTTCAGAAAATCTTACGCTGGAAAATGGAAGAGATTCTGTGCTTGGAACCAGGCACAAGGAATTGACACAGCTGTGCCAAATATTCCTCAGATTTTGCAATACTTAAATGAGATGCTGAACAAAGGCCTATCCTTTTCATCAGTCAAAATTCATGCCTCTGCCATTTCGGCTCATTACAATACAGAGCTACCAATCTTTTCTCATCCGTTGTTAAGGCAGTACCTCAGAGGAGCCAAAAACTTAAG